>NW_006771059.1:660373-838682 GCF_000442215.2 Lipotes vexillifer
GAGGAAGCAGTCATCCATAGTCATGCTGAAAGCCTGGAATCTGAAAGCTTTTTGCTTCCAATCAGACTCATATGAATTCTGATAACAAATTCACAATTTCTTAAGTTGGTCTCAGTGACTTTGTTGGAACCTAAAGAGTTTAAGAAGCATATATGTAAAGCAAGATCACATTATTTTTGTGTATATAGAAAGATGAAACTTGTTAAGATTTCTAATACTATGCTAAATAAGAGTGGGGATAGTAGGCACACTTGTATTATTCCTGATCTTAGATGGAAAGCTTCCAACTGTTCACTAATGAGTAAGATGGTAACTGTGATTTTGTTGTATATGGTCTTTATTAATGTTGAGGTATGTTCCTTCTCTACCAAATTTGTTTGACATTTTTATCATGAAAGAATGTATTTTGTCAAGTGCTTTCTCTACATCTACTGGGATACCCATATGATTTTTATACTTCATTTTGTTAATGTGGTGTATCACATTAGCTGACATGCATATGATGAAACATACTTGCATAATGAGATGAATCCTGGGATTCATTCCAAGGATGACCTGCAGAGGGAGGAACACTCCCAAATTCCTTCTACGAGGCCACCATCACCTTGATACCAAAACCAGACAAGGATGTCACAAAGAAAGATAACTACATGCCAATATCACTGATGAACATAGATGCAAAAATCCTCAACAAAATACTAGCAAACAGAATCCAACAGCACATTAAAAGGATCATACACCATGATCAAGTGGGGTTTATTCCAGGAATGCAAGGATTCTTCAACATATGCAAATCTATCAATGTGATAAACCATATTAACAAATTGAAGGAGAAAAACCATATGATCATCTCAATAGATGCAGAGAAAGCTTTTCACAAAATTCAACACCCATTTATGATAAAAACCTTGCAGAAAGTAGGCATAGAGGGAACTTCCCTCAACATAATAAAGGCCATATATGACAAGCCCACAGCCAACATCATCCTCAATGGTGAAAAACTGAAAGCATTTCCACTAAGATCAGGAACAAGACAAGGTTGCCCACACTCACCACTCTTAATCAACATAGTTTTGGAAGTTTTAGCCACAAAAATCAGAGAAGAAAAGGAAATAAAAGGAATCCAAATCGGAAAAGAAGAAGTAAAGCTGTCACTGTTTGCAGATGACGTGATACTATACATAGAGTATCCTAAAGATGCTACCAGAAAGCTACTAGAGCTAATCAATGAATTTGGTAAAGTAGCAGGATACAAAATTAATGCACAGAAATCTCTGGCATTCCTATATACTAGTGATAAAAAATCTGAAAGTGAAATCAAGAAAACACTCCCATTTACCATTGCAACAAAAAGAATAAAATATCTAGGAATAAACCTACCTAAGGAGACAAAAGACCTGTATGCAGAAAATTATAAGACACTGATGAAAGAAATTAAAGATGATACAAATAGATGGAGAGATATACCATGTTCTTGGATTGGAAGAATCAACATTGTGAAAATTATTCTACTACCGAAAGCAATTTATAGATTCAACGCAATCCCTATCAAACTACCACTGGCATTTTTCACAGAACTATAACAAAAAATTTCACAATTTGTATGGAAACACAAAAGACCCCGAATAGCCAAAGCAATCTTGAGAACGAAAAATGGAGCTGGAGGAATCAGGTTCTCTGACTTCAGACTATACTACAAAACTACAGTAATCAAGACACTATGGTACTGGCACAAAAACAGAAAGATAGATCAATGGAACAGGATAGAGAGCCCAGAGGTAAACCCACGCACATATGGACACCTTATCTTTGATAAAGGTGGCACAAATGTACAGTGGAGAAAGGACAGCCTCTTCAATAAGTGGTGTTGGGAAAACTGGACAGGTACATGTAAAACTACGAGATTAGATCACTCCCTAACACCATACAAAAAAATAAGCTCAAAATGGATTAAAGACCTAAATGTAAGGCCAGAAACTATCAAACTCTTAGAGGAAAACATAGGCAGAACACTCTGTGACATAATTCACAGCAAGATTCTTTCTGACCCACCTCCTAGAGAAATGGTAATAAAAACAAAAATAAACAAATGAGACCTAATGAAACTTCAAAGCTTTTGCACAGCAAAGGAAACCATAAACAAGACCAAAAGACAACCCTCAGAATGGGAGAAAATATTTGCCAATGAAGCAACTGACAAAGGATTAATCTCCAAAATTTATAAGCAGCTCATGCAGCTCAATAACAAAAAAACAAACAACCCAATCCATAAATGGGCAGAAGACCTAAACAGACATTTCTCCAAAGAAGATATACAGACTGCCAACAAACTCATGAAAGAATGCTCAACATCTTTAATCATTAGAGAAATGCAAATCAAAACTGCAATGAGATATCATGTCACACCAGTCAGAATGGTCATCATCAAAAAAAATTTTTTTTTTTTAAAGACGAATCCTAACTCTTTCAACTAAGTGGCTAGACTCTTTTTTTTTTTTTTTTTATACACAATGTATTTATTTATTTATTTATTTATGGCTGTGTTGGGTCTTCATTTCTGTGCATGGGCTTTCTCTAGTTGTGGCAAGTGGGGGTCACTCTTCATCGCGGTGCGCAGGCCTCTCACTATCGCGGCCTCTGTTGTTGCGGAGCACAGGCTCCAGACGCGCAGGCTCAGTAATTGTGGCTCACGGGCCCAGTTGCTCCATGGCATGTGGGATCTTCCCAGACCAGGGCTCGAACCTGTGTCGTCTGCATTGGCAGGCAGATTCTCAACCACTGTGCCACCAGGGAAGCCCCATCAAAAAATTTTGAAACAGTAAATGCTGGAGAGGATGTGGAGAAAAGGGAACACTCTTGCACTGCTGGTGGGAATGTGAATTGGTTCAGCTAGTATGGAGAACAGTATGGAGGTTCCTTAACAAAACTACCAATAGAACTACCATATGACCCAGCAATCCCACTACTGGGCATATACCCTGAGAAAACCAAAATTCAAAAAGAATCATGTACCAAAATGTTCATTGCAGCTCTATTTACAATAGCCTGGAGATGGAAACAATCTAGGTGCCCATCATCAGTTAAGTGGATAAAGAAGATGTGGCACATATATACAATGGAATATTACTCAGCCATAAAACGAAACGAAATTGAGCTATTTGTAATGAGGTGGATAGACCTAGAGTCTGTCATACAGAGTGAAGTAAGTCAGAAAGAGAATGACAAATACCGTATGCTAACACATATATATGGAATTTAAGAAAAAGATAATGTCATGAAGAACCTAGGGGTAAGACAGGAATAAAGACACAGACCCACTGGGAATGGACTTGAGGATATGGGGAGGGGGAAGGGTGAGCTGTGACAGGGTGAGGGAGAGTCATGGACATATTTACACTAACAAACATAAGGTAGATAGCTAGTGGGAAGCAGCCGCATGGCACAGGGATATTGGCTCGGTGCTTTGTGACCACCTGGAGGGGTGGGATAGGGAGGGTGGGAGGGAGGGAGGTGCGAGAGGGAAGCGATATGGGAACATATGTATATGTATAACAGATTCACTTTGTTATAAAGCAGAAACTAGCACATTCTTGTAAAGCAATTATACCCCAATAAAGATGTGAAAAAAAAATTCATCTTGCTAAAATTTTGTTGAGAATTTTACCGTATTCATCAGGGATGCTGGTATATAATTTTCTTGCCTTGAAGTAATCTTATCTGGCTTTGGTATCAGGGTAATACTGGCCTTACAAAATGACTCTTCTTAAAAATTTTGGGAGACTGAGTATTGAAATAAATTCTTCTTTAAATCGTTGGTAGAATTCACTAGTGAAATTATCTGGTCCTGTACTTTTATGTGTTGAGAAGTTTTAAATTACCGATTCAATCTTTTTACTCATTATTGGTCTGTTCAGATTCTCTATTTCATTATCACTCAGACTTGGCAAGTTTTATGCTTCTAGGAATTTATTCCATTTCTTCTAAGCTATAAAATTTGTTGGCATACAATTGTTCATAGTAGTTTCATAATTCTGTGTATTTCTCTGGCATCAGGTGTATTTGCCTCCTTTTTCATTTCTGATTTTATTTACTTATTTAAATCTTCTCTCTTTTTTTGGTAGTCTAGTTAACAGTTTGTCAATTTTGTTTATCTTTTCAAAAAACCAGCTCTTAATCTCATTGATATTTTCCATTGTTTTTTTCTGGTTTCTATTTCATTTATTTCTGCTCTGATCTTTGTTATTTCCTTCATTCTGTTAAACTTTGGGTGTTTTTTTGTTTGTTTGTTTGTTTGTTTGTTTTCTAGTTCCTTGAGGTGTAAAGTTTAGCTGTATATTTAAGGTCTTTCATTTTTCTTATTATTATATTTATCACTGTAACCTTCCTTCTAAAACTTGTTTTTGCTGCATCACATAAGTTTTGGTATGGTGTATTTTCGTTTTTAATTTTTCAAGATTTTTATATTCCCTTCTTGATTTCTTCTTCTACCCATTGTTTTTTCAAGAGTGTGCTGTTTACCTTTCACATGTTTGTAAATGTCTAAGCTTTCTTCTTCTTGGTTTCTAGTTGCATACCATGGTGGTCAGAAAAGATACTTGACATTATTTCAATCTTCTGAAAGTCTTAGATAGAGAAATCAGATAGGCAAAAAAATAGAAGGCATCCAAATTAGAAAGTAAGAAGTACAAATATCTTTTTTTTGCAGATGATATAATATTTTATTTATAAAATTCTAAAGACTCAATCAAAAAATGTTGGAACTAATTGGCAAATTCAGTAAAGTTGTAGGTTATAAATCAACATACATAAATCAGTTTTGTTTTTATAATGAACAATGAAATATCAGAAAAATAATATAGAAAACAATCCAATTAATAATACTATCAAAAACAGTAAAAGACTGTTAAATTTAACCAAGGAAGTAAAAGATCTACACTATAAAAAACAAGACTTTGTTGAAGGAAATTGAGGGAGACATAAACAAGTGAAAAGACTTTCCTATGTTTATGGATCAGAAGAATTAATACTGCCATACTACCTGAAACCATCTATACAAAGCCAAAGCCATCTATAGATCCAATGAAGTCCTTATGAAAATCCCAATGGCAATTTTCAAAGAAATAAAAAAAAATCCTAAAATTTTTATGAACCACAAAAGAACCTGAATAGTCAAATCTATCCTGAGAAAGATAAACAAGACTGGAGACATTACACTTCTTGATTTCAAACAAAGCCACAGTAATCAAAGCAGCATGGTACTAGCATAGAAATGGACATTTAAACCAATGGAACAGGATAGAAGGTCCAAAAATAAACTTAAGTATAGACAGTCAAATAATATTTGAAAAGCGAGCCAAGAATATTCAGTGGGAACAGATAGTCTCTTTAATAAATGGTGTTAAGAAAACTAGATAACCGCAAAGAGACTCCTATCTCACACCACTCACAAAAATTAAGTCAAAATGGGTTAAAGACTTAAGCATATGACCTGAAACTGTAAAACTACTGAAAGTAAGCATAAGGATAAAGCTCCCTGAAAATGGTCTTGGCAATATACTTTTGTATATGACACCAAAAGTACAAACAATAAAAGCAAAAATCATTAAGTGAGACTGCATCTAATTTAACTCTTTACACAGCAAAAGAAACAATCAACAAAATGAAAAGGCAGAATTGGAGAAAATATTTCTAAACCATATATCAGATGAGGGGTTAATATACAAAATATATAAAGAACTAATGCAACTCTATAACAAAACCAAGAAACTGATATAAAAATGGGCAGACAAATTGAATAGAAATTTTTCCAAAGACATCCAAATGGACAACAGGTACATAAAAAGATGTGCAACATCACCAAACATCAGAAAAATGCAAATCAAAGTCACAATGTGATACTAATTTACAAAACCTGGTAGAATGCCTATCTTCAAAAAGATAAGAGTTAACAAGTGTTGGTTAGAATGTAAAGAAAAGGGAAATTTTGTGCACTGTTTATGGAAATGTAAATTGCTCCAGCCATGATGGAAAACAGCATGGAAATCCTCAAACAATTAAAAATAGAGCTACCATATGATCCAGCAATTCCATTTCTGGGTGTATATCTAAGGGAAATAATATTTAAAAAGCTAGCCACAACCCCATGTTTATTGCAGATTTATTTACAGTAGTCAAGATATGAAAAGCACCTTAATGTCTGTCAATGAATTAATGGATAAAGAAGATATTATATAATGTATATATTATATATTATTCAGCCATGGAAAGAGGAAAATTGTGTCATTTGTGAAAACACAGTGAGATAAGTCAAAGAAAAATGAATACTGTGCAATATCATTGTATATGGAATCTAAAAATAAACTGAATTTGTAGAGATAGAGAGTAGAAAGGTAGTTGCCAGGGGCTTATGTGTGGAACAACTGGAGAGATGTTGGTCAGAGGGTACAAATATTCAACCAGAAAAATAATAAGTTTTGGAGATCTAATAGACAGCATTGTTATGGTAATTGACAATATGGTATTACATACTTCAAAGGTGTTAAGAGACTACATGTTAATTGTTTTCATCACAAAGAAATAAATAATAATATATGATATAATGGAGGTGTTAACTAATTCTCTGGTGGTAATCATATTGAAATGTATAAATGTATCAAATTAACACTTTGTACACCTTAAACTTACAAAATGCTATAAGCCAATTATATCTCATTTTTTAAAAAAAAAGCAGCAGCAGAAAAAAAGAGTTTGCCTTGAATGTTTCAGAAAAAAAATAATAAAACTTGCTCTATCCTAGAACCAATATTTATTGACTATGCTTTTGTCACAGTGCTTTTTGTTTGTTTGTTTGTTTTGTTTGTTTTTTTAACAGCCTATGATTATTATCAAAGTCTTTCTTTACCTATAGTCTGGGCTTTAAAACTGGTAATGGCAGTACGTCAAAGCCATACCTTTGACATAATTACTGGAACACAGGAAAGCATATAAAATAAAATTGTTTTTAAAATTACCATAGCAAAAAGCAGGCTGAGTCTAAGCATACAGTTGTTGTTTGCAGGGTAGGAAATGACAACATTGCCAAAACAAGTTAAAAATGATGATTCTTACCAAGGCCTGGGATATAGAATTTCAAGGGCACATGAATTTGTAGAATATAAACTTTAAAATAAGAGGAGGAAAGGATATTGTTAAAGGAGAAAGAGTAATCTTGAGTTTCCTAACCACTATTGGAACTCCAATGAAGTCATGCTTATGTCACTAGATTCTTTTTATACTTTCTAGCAAAATGATACTTTAGATTTCTATGGGACTTTTAATTCAAAGCACCTTCACTTTCATGTCTCTCTGAATACAAAACAGAAAGAAGTAAAATAAATTCATATTATTTATATCTTACAATTTAGGTAATGATTCAGATGAACTCATTTAATTAGCATTCTTAATGAACCTGAATTATGTAGGTTAAATTGGGTTTTAGAAGGAATTGTTTTTTAGAAGATGATAGGTTAATATCAGAAATATAGTCAAAATTCCATTTTGTTACTTTCCAGAGTATTTTTTAGGTAGGTAACATTCTGATTAAACTCCTATAAATCTTACCATAAACTTATGTGGATAAAATAATAGTATGACCCATTTTTTCATAATAGAAAGTATAGATTTTCAAATAATGCAGTATGCCCATCACTGATTATAATTTATTCCAAATAAGTGTCTTTTTTATCAGGTTGCCTAATATACAACTTAATATCTGCTAATATTACTCAACCAAGGCTTTTGGCTCCATAGGTTGTCTGAATGAAATCATAAATTTGATTTTTGGTGTGACCATTAGCTTACTAATCTCATAAAATTGACTAAATTTACACTAGCACTTTGCATTATACACAGTAGGCACTTCACAAATCTTTAACTAAATGAAGCTATTTCCTTCTCTGTTCTTCAAAGACCATGTCTTGTCTTGTTTCCAAAGGGCTCAGAGTCTAACCTGGAGAAGAAATCTGCCAAATATAGTCCCCAGATTGACTCCTATGAAGCAGTAGCTGCATTAAAGGAATTAAGTATAGTGATAGAGGAATTTTATCCCTAGATTTTCAAACTCTATAGGAAGAATTCACACACATAAAGTGGCAAGGTGAGAATAACAGTAAAATTGGTGTAGATTTGCCCAAGACTACCCTCATTTTAGACTCAATGTCCCATTTCTTTTGAAACCTCTTAGTTCTTGGGTAAATCAGGATGACTGTCCAGGAGTTGGAGCAGTGAGAAGTATAAAAATAGAAGAGTTTGGAATAGATATTAAGTTAAATGCAGAAGAGAGAAGAACATTTCTCACAAACAACATTCTAAGCCTGCAGTGTATCCAACCTGTCCATAATTATCCTGCAGCCATTTTCATAATTAAAAAGCCTTTCTCATGCTAATAAGCATCAGCTAAGACAGGTTGTGCACAGGTGAATAACAATCTCTAATCATAGGTGATAAGAATTAAGTGAGATTCTTTCCTTAATTTCTCTTCCTGATATTTTGTCGTTAGTGTATAGAAATGTAACAGATTTATGTATATTAATTTTTTATCATGAAACTTTATCAAATTCATTGATGAGCTCGAGTAGTTTTATAGTAGGATCTTTAGGATTTTCTGTGTATAATATCATGTCCTCTGCAAACAGTGACAGTTTTACTTCTTCCTTTGCAGTTTGGATTCTTCTTTATTTACTATCACATGAAAAAGAATAAAATACCCAGGAATAAACCTACCTAATGAGATAAAAGATCTGTACTCTGAAAATTATAAGACCATGGTGAAAGAAATTGAAGACAACACAAACAAATGGAAAGATATACCATGTTCTTAGATTGGAAGAATCAATATTGTTAAAATGGCCATACTATCAAAGGCAATCTACAGATTCAATGCAATCCCTATGAAATTACCAATGGCATTTTTCACAGACCTGGAACAAAAAAATTTTAAATGTGTATCTAGACACAAAAGATGCTGAACAGTGAAACATTCTTGAGAAAAAAAAACTGAGTTGGAGAAATCAGGCTCCCTGATGTCAGACTATACTACAAAGCTACAGTGATCAAAGCAGTATGGAACTAGCACAAAAATTGTCACATAAATAGAACAGGATCGAGAGCACAGAAATAAATGCATACACTTAAGATCACCTAATCCATAACAAAAGAAGCAGGAACATACAATGGACAAAACACAGTCTCTCCAATAAGTGGTGCTGGGAAAACTGGGCAGCTACATGTAAAAAAAATAAAATTAGAATATTCTGTAGCATGATATATTAAAAATTAAAAAAAAAAACTAAAAATGAATTGAAGATCTAAATGTAAAGCTGGGTACTATAAAACTCCTAGAGGAAAACATCGGCAGAACACTCTTTAACATAAATTGCAGCAAAAATTTTTTTGAATATGTCACTGAGAATAATGGAAACAAAGGAAATTTTTTTTCTCACATACACACATTGGATTTTATTTTTACAAGAGGTAAATAAACTGACACCAAGCATTGTAAATGGATGACCACAACAAAAGCAACAATGATTGCAATTACCAAACAAGAAACACACTTATACTATGTCATAATATTGACATTCAGTCCAGTAATCCTCCACTGTACAGCTCCTTTACTTTGCAGTGAAAATTGATTTGTATATTTTTTGCCTCTGAGTCCTTGTGGGCTTTTTTTTTTTTCAAACAGAAAGTCACAAAAATTATAATGATATTCCTCAGTTCACTCAGTCCCATGTAATTTTTTTTACCTTGATCTTTTGTTAGCACTTTTATGAATTCATTAGTTTTCCATTAAGTTCTGAAAATGCTTATTCATTCAGTTCAACAGTATAGTCAGTTACCAGAAACCTGTACTTGTCAGAATTTTTCCATGAATTCCTTGAAGATGAAACCCTTTTATAGGAAGATTCTTGCAAAAGCATCAGAGTACACTCAGAACTGTCTGTAAATGACAAAAAAGTTAAAAATGACCATGGTTGAGGGTTGAGGAAGATGGTGGTAGAGTAAGATGCGGAGATCACCTTCCTCCCCACAGATACATCACAAATACATCTACACATGGACCTGCTCCTATAGAACAACCACTGAACGCTGACAGAAGACCTCAGACCTCCCAAAATGCAAGAAACACCCCACGTACCTGGGTAGGGAAAAAGTAAAAAGAAAACACAGAGACAAAGAATAAGGATGGGACCTGCACCAGTGGGAGGGAGTTGTGAAGGAGGAAAAGTTTCCACACAGTAGGAAGCACCTTCAGGGGTGGAGACTGCGGGTGGTGGAGCGGGGGAACTTTGGAGCCATGGAGGAGAGCACAGCAACAGGGGTGCAGAGGGCAAAGCGGAGAGATTCCCGCACAGAGTACCCGTGCCTACCAGCACTCACCATCCCCAGAGGGTTGTCTGCTCGCCTGCTGGGGCGGGTGGGGGCTGGGAGCTGAGGCTCGGCTTTGGTCGGATCACAGGGAGAGGAGACTGGGGTTGGTGGAGTGAACACAGCCTGGAGGGGTTAGTGCACTACAGCTAGCCAGGAGGGAGTCTGGGAAAAAGTCTGCACCTGCCGAAGAGGCAAGGGACTTTTTCTTTGCTCTTTGTTTCCTGGTGCATGAGGAGAGTGGGTTAAAAGTGCTGCTTAAAAGACCTCCAGAGAAGGGCGTGAGCCATGGCAAACCGCACAGACCCCAGAGACGGGCATGAGATGCTAGGGCTGCTGATGCCACCAGCAAGAAACCTGTGTGCGAGCACAGGTCACTATCCACACCTCCCCTCCCAGGAGCCTTTGCATCCTGTCCCTGGCAGGGACCCGAGATCCAGGACAAATTCCCCGGTAGAACACACATCGAGCCTCAGGATGGTGCAACACCACACTGGTCTCTGCCGTGGCAGGCTCGTCCCACACCCGTACACCTCCCTCCTCCCGGAATGAGTGAGCCAGAGCCCTCGAAACAGCTGCTCCTTTGACACTGACCTGTCTGAGCAAAGAACAGGTGCCCTCAGGCAACCTACACGCAGAGGCAGGAGCAAATGCAAAGCTGAACCCCAGGAGCTGAACAAACAAAGAAGAGAAAGGGAAATCTCTCCCAGCAGCCTCAGGAGCAGCGAATTAAATCCCCACAATCAAATTGATGTCCCCTGCATCTGTGGAACACCTGAATAGACAACGAATCAACCCAAACTGAGGAGGTGGACTCTAAGAGCAAGATATATTATTTTTTCCCCTTTTCCTCTTACTGTGAGTGTGTATATGCATGCTTCTGTGTGAGATTTTGTCTGTAAAGCTTTGATTTCACCATTTGTCCTAGGGTTCTGTCTGCCGGTTTTTTGTTTTGTTTTGTTTTGTTTCTGTTTTTTTACTTAATTTTTTTTCTTAATTTTTTTTTCATTTTAATTATTTTATTTTATCTTTATTTTATTTTATCCACTTTCTTTCTTTCTTTCTTTCTTTCTTTCTTTCTTTCTTTCTTTCTTTCTTTTGTTCTTTCTCTCTATATTTTCTTGCTTTTATTCTGAGCCATGTGGAAGACAGGCTCTTGGTGCTCCAGCCAGGACTCAGTGCTGTGCCTCTGAGGTGAGAGAGCCAACTTCAGGACACTGGTCCACAAGAGACCTCACAGCTCCATGTAATATCAAATGGCAAAAACCTACCCAAGATCTCCATCTCAACACCAATACCCAGCTTCACTCAACGACCAGCAAGTTACAGTGATGGACACCCTATGCCAAACAACTACCAAGAGAGGAACACAAACCAACCCATTAGCAGAGAGGTTGCATAAAATCATAATAAGGCCCCATACACCCAAAAATACACCACGAGATGTGGACATGCCCACCAGAAAGACAAGATCCAGCCTCATCCACAAGAACACAGGCACTAGTCCCTTTCACTTGGAAACCTACACAACACACTGAAGCAACTTTAGCCACTGGGAACAGACACCACAAACAATGGGAACTACTAACATGCAGCCTGCAAAAAGGAGACCCCAAACACAGTAAGAAAAACAAAATGAGAATACAGAAAATCACACAGCATCTGAAGGATCAAGGTAAAAACCCACCAGACCTAACAAATGAAGAGGAAATAGGTAGTCTACCTGAAAAACAATTCAGAAAAATTATAGTAAAGATGATCCAAAATCTTGGGAATTGAAGAGAGAAAATGCAAGAAACATTTAACAAGGACCTAGAAGAAATAAAGATGAAACAAGTAACAGTGAAAAACACAATAAATGAAATTAAAAATACTCTAGAAGGGATCAATAGCAGAATAACTGAGGCAGAAGGGATAAGTGACCAGAAAGAAAAAATAGTGAAAATAACTACTGCAGAGCAGAATAAAGGAAAAAGAATGAAAAGTACTGAGGACACTCTCAGAGAAATCTGAGACAACATTAAACACACTAACATTCGAATTATAGGGGTCTCAGAAGAAGAAGAGAAAAAGAAGGGACTGAGAAAATATTTGAAGAGATTATAGTTGAACACTTCCCTAATATGTGAAAGGAAATAGTTAATCAAGTCTAGGAAGCACAGAGAGTCCCATACAGGATAAATCCAAGGAGAAACATGCCAAGACATATATTAATCAAACTATCAAAAATTAAATACAAAGAAAACATATAAAAAGCAGCAAGGGAAAAACAACAAATAATACACAAGGTAATCCCAATAAGGTTAACAGCTGATCTTTCAGCAGAAACTCTGCAAGCCAGAAAGGAGTGGCAGGACATATTTAAAGTGATGAAGGAGAAAAACCTCCAACCAAGATGACTCTACTGAGCAAGGATCTCAATCAGGTTTGAAGGAGAAATTAAAACCTTAACAGACAAGCAAAAGCTGAGAGATTTCAGCACCACCTAACCAGCTTTAAAACAAATGCTAAAGGAAATTCTCTAGGAAAGAAACAGAAGAGAAGGAAAATACCTACAATAACAAACCCAAAACAATTAAGAAAATGGTCACAGGAACATACATATCCATAATTACCTTAAATGTAAATGGATTAAAAGCTCCCACCAAAAGACATAGACTGGCTAAATGGATACAGACACAAGACCCATATATATGCTGTCTACAAGAGACCCACTCCAGACCTAGGTATACATACAGACTGAAAGTGAGGGGATGGAAAAAGATATTCCATGCAAATGGAAATCAAAAGAAAGCTGGAATACCAATTCTCATAACAGACAAAATAGACGTTAAAATAAGACTATTAGAAGAGACAAAGAAGGACACTACATAATAATCAAGGGATTTATCCAAGAAGAAGGTCTAACAATTGTAATTATTTATACACCAAACATAGGAGCACCTCAATACATAAGGCAAATACTAACAGCCATAAAAGAGGAAATCAATGTAACAAATTCATAATAGGGAACTTTTACACCCCATTTTCTCCAATGGACAGAGCATCCAAAATGAAAATAAATAAGGAAACACAAGCTTTAAATGATACATTAAACAAGATGGACTTAATTGATATTTATAGGACATTCCATCCAAAAACAACAGAATACACATTTTTCTCAAGTGCTCATGGAATATTATCCAGGATAGATCATATTTTGGGTCACAAATCAAGCCTTGGCAAATTTAAGAAAATTGAAATTGTATCAAGTGTCTTTTCCAACTACAACACTATGAGACTAGATATCAATTAAAGGAAAATATCTGTAAAAAATACAAACACATGGAGGCTAAACATTACACTACTTAATAACGAAGTGATCACTGAAGAAATCAAAGAGGAAATTTACAAAAAACATAGAAATAAATGACAATGGATACACGATGACCCAAAACCTATGGGATGCAGCAAAATCACTTCTAAGTGGGCTGTTTATAGCAATACGATCCTACCTTAAGAAACAGGAAACATCTCAAATAAACAACCTAAGCTTGCACCTAAAGCAATTAGAGAAAGAAGAACAAAAAAACCCCAAAGTTAGCAGAAAAAATCATAAAGATCAGATCAGAAATAAATGAAAAATAAATGAAAGAAACGATAGCAAAGATCAATACAACTAAAAGCTGGTTCTTTGCAAAGATAAACAAAATTGATAAACCATTAGCCAGCCCCATCAAGAGAAAAAGGGAGAAGACTCAAACCAATAGAATAAGAAATGAAAAAGGAAAAATAAAAACTGACACTGCAGAAATCCAAACGATCATAAGGGACTACTACAAGGAGCTCTATGCCAATAAAATGGAAAACCTGGAATAAATGGACAAATTCTTAGAAATGCACCACATGCCGAGAGTGAACCAGAAAGCAATAGTAAATATGAACAGACAAAGCACAAGCACTTAAATTGAAACTGTAATTAAAAATCTTCCAACAAACAAAAGCCCAGAACCAGATGGTTTCACAGGTGAATTCAATCAAACATTAAGGGAAGAGCTAACCACTATCTTTATCAAACTCTTCCAAAATATAGGAAAGGGAAGAACACTCCCAAACTCATTCTCTGAAGCCACCATCATTCTGATACGAAAACCAGAAAAATATGTCACAAAGAAAGAAAACTACAGGCCAATATCACTGGTGAACATAGATGCAAAAATCCTCAACAAAATACTAGAACACAGAATCCAACAGCACATTAAAAGGATCATACTCCATAATCAAGAGGGGTTTATTCCAGGAATGCAAGGATTCTTCAATATATGCAAATCAATCAATGTGATACACCATATTAACAAATTGAAGGACGAAAACCATATGATCATCTCAATAGATGCAGATAAAGCTTTAAACAAAATTCAACACACATTTATGAGAAAAATCCTGCAGAAAGTAGGCATAGAGGGAACTTTGCTCAACATAACAAAGGCCAAATATGACAAACCCACATCCAACATCATCCTCAATGGTGAAAAACTGAAACCTTTTCCACTAAGATCAGGAACAAAACAAGGTTTCCCACTCTCACCACGTTTATGAAACATAGTTTTGGAAATTTTACCCACAGCAATCAGAGAAGAAAAAGAAATAAAATGAATCAATATCCAAGAAGAAGTAAAGCTGTCACTGTTGGTGGATGACATGATACTATACATAGAGAATCCTAAAGATGCTATCAGAAAACTACTAGAGCTAATCAAAGAATTTGGTAAAGTAGCAGAATACAAAATTAATGCACAGAAATGTCTGCCATTCTTATACACTAATGATGAAAAATCTGAAAGTGAAATTAAGAAATCACTCCCAATTAGCACTGCAGAAAAAGAATAAAATATCTAGGAATAAACCTACCTAAGGAGACAAAAGACATGTATGCAGAAAATTATAAGACATTGATGAAAGTAATTAAAGGTGATACAAAGAGATGGAGAGATATACCACATTCTTTTACTGGAGGAATCAACATTGCGACAATGACTCTGCTACCCAAAGCAATCTACAGACCCAATGCGATCCCTATCAAACTATACTGGCATTTTTCACAGAACTAGAAAAAGAAATTCACAATTTGCATGGATACACAAAAGACACTGAATGGACAAAGCAATCTTGAGAATGAAAAATGGAGCTAGGGGAATCAGGCTCCCTGACTTCAGACGATACTACAAAGCTAAAGTAATCAAGACAGCATGGTACTGGTACAAAAACAGAAATATAGATAAATGGAACAGGATAGAAAGCCCAGAGATAAACCTACGCACATATGGTCACCTTATCTTTGATAAAGGAGGCAAGAATATACAATGGAGAAAAGACAGACTCTTCAATAAGTGGTGCTGGGAAAACTGGACAGGTACATGTAAAAGTATGAGATTAGACCACTCCCTAACACCATACACAAAAATAAGCTCAAAATGGATGAAAGACCTAAATGTAAGGCCAGAATCTATCAAATTCTTAGAGGAAAACATGGGGAGAACGCTCTATGACATAAAACACAGCAATATCCTTTTTGACCCAACTCCTAGAGAAATGGAAATAAAAACAAAAATAAACAAATGGAACCTAATGAAACTTAAAAGCTATTTCACAGCAAAGGAAAACATAAACAAGATCAAAAGACAACACTTAGAATGGAAGAAAATATTTGCAAATGAAGCAAGTGACAAAGGATTAATCTCCAAAATTTACAAGCAGCTCATGCATCTCAATAACAAAAGAAACAACCCAATCCAAAAATGGGCAGAAGACCTAAATAGATATTTGTCCAAAGAAGATAAACAGATTGCCAACAAACACGTGAAAGAATGCTCAACATCATTAAACATTAGAGAAATGCAAATCAAAACTACAGTGAGATATCATCTCACACCAGTCAGAATGACCATCATAAAAAAATCTAGAAACAATAAATCCTGAAGAGGGTGTGTAGAAAATGGAACACTCTTGCACTGTTGTTGGGAATGTAAATTGATACAGCCACTATGGAGAACACTATGGAGGTTCCTTAAAAGTCTACATAAAGAACTACCATATGATGCAGCAATCCCACTACTGGGCATATACCCTGAGAAAACCATAGCTCAAAAAGAGTCATATACCAAGATATTCATTGCAACTGTGTTTACAATAGCCAGGACATGGAAGCAACCTAAGTGTCCATCATTGGGTGAATGGATAAAGAAGATGTGGCACATATATACAATGGAATATTACTCAGCCATAAAAAGAAATGAAATTGAGTTATTTGTAGTGAAGTGGATGGATCTAGAGTCTATCATACAGGGTGAAGTAAGTCAGAAAGAGAAAGACAAATACTGTATGCTAACACATATATATGGAATGTAAGAAAAAAAAAGATCATGAAGAACCTAGGGGTAAGACGGGAATAAAGACACAGACCTACTAGAGCATGGACTTGAGGATATGGAGAGGGGGAAGGGTAAGCTGTGGCAAAGTGAGAGAGTGGCATGGACATATATACACTACCAAACGTAAAATACATAGCTAGTGGGAAGCAGCCGCATAGCACAGGGAGATCATCTAGGTGGTTTGAAACCACCTAGAGGGGTGGGATAGGGAGGGTGGGAGGGAGAGAGATGCAAGAGGGAAGAGATATGGGAACATATGTATACGTATAACTGATTCACTTTGTTTTAAAGCAGAAACTAACACAGCATTGTAAAGCAATTATACTCAAATAAAGATGTTAAAAAAAACTCATAAAAATTTTAAAAAAAAAGGCTTGTCATCAAATGTTTGAGTTTTTGCCAATCTGATAAATGAGAAATGGTTTATAAGAAGAGTTTTAAGTTTCACTAATCATGAGTAGAGGTGAGTATTTTTTAGGGCCATTTTAATAAAATTCTGGTAAATTGTTTGCTTAAAAAAAAAAAGACCACTGTTAAAGATTTGATGAAAGTTCATTACAATGCAATTGACAAAGAAATTTAGTTATTTCTGAGATATACATTTTAATGTAATAACTAGAATTATGACTTTTATCATTAAACCAGAACATATAAGATTTTTAGAAATTTCATGTAATGTCTGAAACATTTATATTAACATATTTCCATACAAATAACCCAAAGAATGTTTAGTATTAGTTGTTTTTTTTTTATTTGTCTGTTTGTTTTTTTATACTGCAGGTTGTTATTAGTCCTCAATTTTATACACATCAGTGTATACATGTCAGTCCTAATCACCCAGTTCAGCACACCACCATCCCCACACCACTGCAGTTTTCCCCCTTGGTGTCTATACGTTTGTTCTCTACATCTGTGTCTCAACTTCTTCCCTACAAACTGGTTAATCTGTACAATTATTCTAGGTTCCACATACTTGTGTTTATTTACGATATTTGTTTTTCTCTTTCTGACTTACCTCACTCTGTATGACAGTCTCTGGATCCACCAATGTCTCATCATATGACTCAATTTCATTCCTTTTTAGGGCTGAGTAATATTCCATTGTATATATGTACCACATCTTCTTTATCCATTTGTCTGTCGATGGGCATTTAGGTTGCTTCCATGACCTGGCTATTGTTAATGGTGCTGCAATGAACATTGGGGTGCATGTTTGTTTTTGAATTATGGTTTTAGGTATATGCCCAGTAATGGGATTGTGGGATCATATGGTAATTTTATTTTTAGCTTTTTAAGGAACCTCCATACTGTTCTCCATAGTGGCTGTATCAATTTACATTCCCACCAACACGGCAAGAGTGTTCCCTTTTCTCTCCAGCCTCTCCAGCATTTGTTATGTGTAGATTTTCTGATGATGCCCCTTCTAACTGGTGTGAGGTGATACTTCATTATAGTTTTGATTTGCATTCCTCCAATAATTAGTGATATGGAGCAGCTTTCCATGTGCTTCTTGGCCATCTGTATGTCTTCTTTGGAGAAATGTCTATTTAGGTCATTTGCCTATTTTTGGATTGGGATGTTGTTTCTTTAATATTGAGCTGCATGAGCTGTTTATATATTTTGGAGATTAATCCTTTGTCCATTGATTCATTTGCAAATATTTTCTCCCATTCTGTGGGTTTTCTTTTCATCTTG
The DNA here is from genome assembly GCF_000442215.2 of Lipotes vexillifer. NCBI lineage: Eukaryota > Metazoa > Chordata > Mammalia > Artiodactyla > Lipotidae > Lipotes > Lipotes vexillifer. Next base: position 678,886 of record NW_006771059.1, read on the forward strand.
TTTATAGTTTCCTTTGCTATGCAAAAGCTTTGAAGTTTCATTAGGTTTAATTTGTTTATTTTTGTTTTTATTTCCATTAATCTAGGTGGGGGATCAAAAAATATCTTGCTGTGATTTACGTCAAAGAGTGATCTTCCTATGTTTTCCTCTAAGAGTTTTATAGTGTCTGGGCTTACATTTAGGTCTCGAATCAATTTTGAGCTTATTTTTGTGTACGGTGTTTGTTAGGGAGTGTTCTAATTTCATTCTTTTACACGTAGCTGTCCAGTTTTCCCAGCACCACTTATTTAAGAGACTGTAATTTCTCCATTGTATATCTTCACCACCTTTGTCATAGATTAGTTGACCATAGGTGCGTTGGTTTATCTCTGGGCTTTGTATCTTTTTCCATTGATCTATATTTCATTTTCTGTGCCAGTACCCTATTTTCTCGATTACTGTAGCTTTGTAGTATAGTCTGAAGTCAGGGAGTCTGATTCCTTCAGCTCATTTTTGTCCCTCAAGGCTGCTTTGGCTATTCGGGGTCTTTCATGTCTCCATACAAATTTTAAGATGATTTGTTCTAGTTCCGTAAAAATTGTCATTGGTAATTTGATAGGGATTGCACTGAATCTGTACATTGCTTTGTGTACTATAGGCATTTTCACAATATTGATTCTTCCAATCCAAGAACATGGTATATCTCTCCAACTGTTGGTATCAACTTTAATTTCTTTCATCAGTGTCTTATAGTTTTCTGCATACACGCCTTTGTTTCCCTAGGTGTGTTTATTCCTAGGTATTTTATTCTTTTTGTTGCAATGGTAAATGGGAGTGTCTCCATAATTTCTCTTTCAGACTTTTCATCATTAGTGTATAGGAATGTAAGAGATTTCTGTGCCTTAATTTTGTATCCTGCAACTTTCTCAAATTCATTGATTAGCTCTAGTAGTTTTCTGGTGACATTTTTGGATTCTTTATGTATAGTATCAAGTCATCGGCAAACAGTGACCATTTACTTCTTCTTTTCCAATTTGTATTCCTTTTATTTCATTTTCTTCTCTGATTGCCATAGCTAGGACTTCCAAAGCTATGTTGCATAATAGTGGTGAGAGTGGACATCCTTGTCTCATTCCTGATCTTAGAGGAAATACTTTCTGTTTTTCACCATTGACAATGATGTTTGCTGTGGGTTCGTTGTATTTGGCCTTTATTATATTGAGGTAGATTCCCTCTATGCCCACTTTCTAGAGAGTTTGTATCATAAATGGATGTTGAATTTTGTCTAAAGCTTTTTGTGCATCTACTGAGGTGATCATATGTTTTGTAATCCTCAATTTGTTAATATGGTGTATCACATTGACTGATTTGCATATATTGAAGAATTCTTGCATCCCTGGGATAAATCCCACTTGATCATGGTGTATGATCCTTTTAATATGTTGTTGGATTATGTTTGCAAGTACTTTGTTGAGGATTTTTGCATCTATATTCATTAGTGATATTGGTCTCTAATTTTCTTCTTTTGTAGTATCTTTGTCTGGTTTTGGTATCAGGGTGATGGTGGCCTCATACAATGAGTCTGGGAGTGTTCCTTCTTCTGCAAATTCTTGGAAGAGTTTGAAACGGATGGGTGTTAGCTCGTCTCTTAATGTTTGATAGAATTCACCTGTGAATCCCTCTGGTCCTGGACATGTGTTTGTTGGAAGATTTTTAGTCACAGTTTCACTTTCATTACTTGTGATTGATCTGTGCATATTTTCTATTGCTTCCTGGTTGAGACTTGGAAAGTTAGACCTCTCTAAGAATTTGTCCATTTCTTCCAGGTTGTCCATTTTATTGGCATAGTGTTGCTTGTAGTAGTCTCTTAGTATGCTTTGTGTTTCTGTGATGTCTGTTGTAACTTCTCCTTTTTCATTTCTAATATTATTGATTTGTAGCCCTCTCCCTCTTTTTCTTGGTGAGTCTGGCAAATGGTTTATCAATTTTGTTTATCTTCTCAAAGAACCAGCTTTTACTTTTATGATCTTTGCTATTGTCTTCTTTGTTCTATTTCATTATTTGTGCTCCGATCTTTTTGATTTATTTCCTTCGGCTCACTTTGGGTTTTGTTTGTTCTTTCTCCAGTTCCTTTATGTGTAAGGTTAGATTGTTTCTTGTTTCTTGAGGTAGGCTTGTATACCTATAAAATTCCCTCTTAGAACTGCTTTTGCTACATCCCATAGGTTTTGAATTGTCATGTTTTCGTTGTCATTTGTCTCTGGGTTTTTATGATTTACCTTTTGATTTCTTCCATGGTCTCTTGGTTATTTAGTAATGTATTGTTTAGCCTCCATATGTTTGTGTTTTTTACGTTTTTTCCCTCTGTAATTCAGTTCTCATCTCATAGCATTGTGGTCAGAAAAGATGTTTGATATGAGTTTAATTTTCTTAAATTTACTGAGGCTTGATATGTGACCTTAGATGTTATCTATCCTGGAGAATGTTCCATGTGCACTTGAGAAGAAAGTGTAATCTGCTGGTTTTGGTTGGAATGTCCTATAAATATCAATTAAATCTATCTGGTCTATGGTGTCATTTAAAGCTTCTGTTTCCTTATTTATTTTCATTTTGGATGATCTGTCCATTGGTGTAAGTGAGGTGTTAAAGTCCCCCACTATTATTGTGTTACTGTTGATTTCCTCTTTTATAGCTGTTAGCAGTTGCCTTATGTATTGAGGTGCTCCTATGCTGGGTGCATATATATTTATAATTTTATATCTTCTTCTTGGATTGTTCCCATGATTTTTATCTAGTGTCCTTTCTTTTCTCTTGTAACATTCTTTATTTTAAAGTCTATTTTATCTGACATGAGTATAGCTACTCCAGCTCTCTTTTGATTTCCATTTGCATTGACTATCGTTTTCCAACCCCTCACTTTCAGTGTGTATGTGTCCCTAGGTCTGAAGAGCATCTCTTGTAGACAGCATATATATGGGTCTTGTGTTTGTATCCATTCAGGAAGCCTGTGTCTTTTGGTTGGAGTCTTTAATCCATTCACATTTTAGATAATTATCAATATGTATGTTCCTATGACCATTTCTTAATTGTTTTGGTTTTCGGTTTTTTTTTTTTTTTCAGTGTTCAGGCCTCTCACTGTTGTGGCCTTTCCCATTGCGGAGCACAGGCTCTGGACTCACAGGCTCAGCAGCCATGGCTCACGGGCCTAGACATTCTGCGGCATGTGGGATCTTCCCGGACTGGGGCACGAACCCATGTCCCCTGCATCGGCAGATGGACTCTCAACCACTGTGCCACCAGGGCAGCCCTTGGGTTTGTTTTTGTAAGTGCTTTTCTTCTCTTGTTTCTCCCACTTCGAAAAGCTCCTTTGGCATTTGTTGTAGAGCTGGTTTCGTGGTGCTGAATTCTCTTAGCTTTTGCTTGTCTGTAAAGCTTTTGAATCCTCCATGGAATCTGAGTGAGATCCTTGCCAGGTAGAGTAATCTTGGCTGTAGGTTCTTCCTTTTCATCACTTTAAGTATATCATGCCCCTCCCTTCTGGCTTGTAGAGTTTCTGCTGAGAAATTAGCTGTTAACCTTATGGGAGATCCCTTGTATGTTGTCATTTTTCCCTTGCTGCTTTCAATAACTTTTCTTTGTCTTTAAATTTTGCCAATTTGATTACTATGTGTCTCAGCATGTTTCTCCTTGGGTTTATCCTGTATGGGACTTGCTTCGCTTCCTAGACCTGGGTGTTATTTCCTTTCCCATGTTAGGGAAGTTTTCGACTAAAACCTCTTCAAATATTTTCTCTTGTCCTTTCTCTCTCTCTTCTCCTTCTGGGACCCCTATAATGAGAATGTTGTTGTGATTAATGTTGGCCTAGAGATCTCAGGCTGTCTTCATTTCTTTTCATTCATTTTTCTTTAGTCTGTTCCACAGTAGTTAATTCCACCATTCTGTGTTTCATGTCACTTATCCATTCTTCTGCCTCAGTTATTCTGCTATTGATTCCTTCTAGTGTAGTTTCCATTTCACTTATTGTATTGTTCATCTCTGTTTGTTTGTTCTTTAATTCTTCTATGTCTTTGTTAAACATTTCTTGCATCTTCTCGATCTTTTCCTCCATTCTTTTTCTGAGGTCCTGGATCATATTCACTACCATTATTCTGAATTATTTTTCTGGAATTTTGCCTATCTCCACTTCATTTAGTTGTTTTTCTTGGGTTTTATCTTTTTCCTTCATCTGGTATATAGCCCTCTGCCTTTTCATCTTGTCCATCTTTCTGTGAATGTGGCTTTTGTTCCACAGGCTGCAGGATTGTAGTTATTCTTCCTTCTGATGGCTGCCCTTTGTTGGATCAGGCTATCTGAGAGACTTGATGGGAGGGACTTGTGGTGGGTACAGCTGACTGTTGTTCTGGTCGGCAGAGCTCAGTAAAACTTTAATCCACTTGACTGTTAATTGGTGGTACTGGGTTCCCTCCCTGTTGGTTCTTTGGCCTGAGGCAACCCAATACTAGAGCCTACCTGGGCTCTTTTGTGGGGCTAATAACAAACTCTGGGAGGGCTCACACCAAGGAGTACTTCCCAGAACTTCTGCTGCCCGTGTCCTTGTCCCCATGGTGAAAGTGAGCCACCCCACACCTCTGCAGGAGACCCTCCAACACTAGCATGTAGGTCTGGTTTGGTCTCCCCTGTGGTCACTGCTTTGTGTGTGCCCTCCAAGAAAGGAGTCTCTGTTTCCCCCAGTCCTGTCGAAGTCCTGCAATCAATTCCCACTAGGTTTCAAAGTCTGATTCTCTAGGAATTCCTCCTCCTGTTGCTGGACCCCCAAATTGGAAGCCTGATGTGGGGCTCAGAACCTTCACTCCGTGTGTGGACTTCTGTGGTATAAGTGTTCGCCAGTCTGTGAGTCACCCACCCACAAGTTATGGGATTTGATTTTACTGTGATTGCACCCCTCCTACCATCTCACTGTGGCTTCTCCTTTGTCTTTGTATGTGGGGTATCTTTTTGTTAAGTTCCAGTGTCTTCCTGTCAGTGATTGTCCAGCAGTTAGTTGTGATTCTGGTGTTCTTGCAAGAGGAAGTGAGAGCACATCCTTCTTCTCCACCATCTTGGTTCTTCCTTCAAAAGAAAAAAATTTAAATGGGATCTAATTAAACTTAAAAACGTTTACACAGAACAGGAAACCATAAATAATGCCAAAAGACAACCTATGGAATGGAACAAAATATTTGCAAACAATGCAACTAATGAGGGCTTAATTTCCAAAATATACAGCTTATACATCTTAATATCAAACAACCCAATTTACAAATAGGCAGAAAACCTAAATAGAAATTGGTCAAAAGAATTCATAGAGGTGACCAGTAGGCACATGAAAGTAGCTCAACATTGCTAATTATCAGAGAAATGCTAATCAAAACTACAATGAGGTACCACCTCACATAGGTCAGAATGGCCATATTCAAAATGTCTAAAAATAATAAATGCTGGAGAAGGTGTGGATAAAAAGGAACCCTCCTACACTGTTAGTGGGAATGTAAGTCTGGTACAGCCACTATATATAACAGTATGTGTGTTTCTTAAAAAACAAAATTAGTGCCACCATATGATCCTTCAATCCCACTACTGGGCATACTTTTGGAGAAAAACATAATTTGAAAAGATACATGTACCCCAGTGTTCACAGCAGCCCTATTTACAATAGGCAATACATGGAAGCAACATAAATGTCCATAGACCAATGAATGGATAAAGATGCCATATCTATGTATATATGTATATATATATATATATATATATATATATATGTGTGTGTGTGTGTGTGTGTGTGTGTGTGTGTGTTTATACACACACACATGCATGTACACAATGGAATATTAGTCACAAGAAAAGAATGAAATAATGCCATTTGCAGCAACATGGATGGACTTAGAGATTATCATACACAAAGTAAAGTAAGGCAGATAGCAAAAGACAAATATCAGATTATATAAAAATCTAAAATATGATAAAAATGAACTTCTTTACAAAACAGAAAGAGACTCACAGACTTAGAGAATAAACTTATGGTTATCAAAGGGGAAAAAGAGGAGGCATAAATTGGGAATTTGGGATTAACAGGTACACACTACTATATATAAAATAAATAAACAACATGGACCTACTTATAGTACAAGGAAGTACATTCAGTATCTTGTAATAACCTAAAATGGAAAATAATCTGAAGAATATATATATATATATATATATATATATATATATATAATCACCTTGCTATAACATTGTAAATCAACTTCACTTTAATAATTTTTTTAAAAAATAATTAATTGAGAATAGTCCATTTTAGTACCTTAATAATTATACTTTTAAGGACAAAGCTAAATTTATTTGACTTCTTATAGTTCATTTGAAATACTTAAATATGTTTATAATTTGTCATTATTTAAGAAACTGAAACAGTATTCAGTAATAAATTTCTCAAAAATGTTTAGCAGGGAAAGGGACACATGACATGATTTTTCAAATTATTTAAGGTCAGTGAGTCTCTCAAAAAAAAAATTTTTTTGGCCCAATAACCATTTTACTACAAAGCACTCTAAAATTAACTGTAGCTTGATTTTTTCTCTATAATCCAAACATCAAAGAGTCAAGAAGTTAAGAGACCCCAAGAAAATTCATTGTGAGGATATATTTTAAAGAGAGTCATGAGCAATGTACAGGATAAACAAGTTTCAGAAGCAGAAATTTATGTGTAGTGAATTCTGCAGATATAAAACTGATGAATTCAGTGTTACTCTACTCGAGTAGAAGAAATATTCATACTCACTACTTTTTTTTTCATAGTTACAAATAAAAATCTTTTTATCCCTTGTGGTGAGAACTTTTAAAATCTATTATCTTAGCAAGTTTCAAATATGTGATACAGTATTATTAACTATAGTTACCATGCTGTACATTTTATCCCCATGACTTACATGGGGATAATTGGATGATTGTGCCTTTTGACTCCTTTCACCTATTTCACCCAACCCTCACCCCCACCTCTGGAAAAAGAAAGAAAATCAAACTCGCTACTACCTTTTGATACTTCTCTCTGAAGGACATTTCAGGACTAGAAGCATGAACCACAATATACTCTGTATATAAGAATTTTAGGTTTCTGACAGGATAAACATTACAAATGCATCTATTTTGAGAGACACTACTTCACTCCTCTTCCCTTCACTCATTATGCTCCAGTCACATTGGTCTTCTTTTTGTTTCTAACACCCACAAAGTTCTTCCTTTTTGTAGAGATTTCCTACATGCTGTTCTTATGACCTGAAATGTTACCTTTCTCTTGCCCTGAATGGGCGCCTGTCACATGGTAATCACTCATTACACAAAGCTGAATAAATGAAAGAATGAGTGAATGAGTAAATGAATGAATTATCAGCAAAAGCGAAGAAAGCTAATTGAAATCAGTGTAAACTCAAGAGAAAGAATGAAGTGGGTATCGACAAATGTCTTGAGTGTCAAAAAGAAAGCACTCAATATCACTGATAGGAAGTGTTATATAGTATCATCTCATAATAAAAACCAAATCCTTAAGATTTCAAAGACAATATTTGGGGGTTTTAGAAATATTTTAATGTTAAATTTATTTTAAAAATGGCCAAAAGCTTATTTGGAAAACAAAATTATTTAATCAATACCAAATGATTTACCAAACAAAATACTACCATTTATTTGCAACTATAACTAGCGTGGACTCTGGTATATGCTGTATGCTTCTCACTAAGATATTGGTGAAACCCTTAGTTATAACTATACTAAGTCCTCTGTTCAAACTGCAGATTTCCTCTCCCTTTCTGTGTCCCACATTGGATTAGGCTTCATGTTGGTTCACATTAAATTAGTTAGTTCCTGTGTTAGTGTTAAGGTAATAATTGCAGGGATTTCTCACATATTTTGTCTGCATCCACTAAAAAACATTAAAAAAAATCAGAGATTTGGTGACTTCCCCAATACAGAGGTGTTCATGTGATTCTGTGTCTCTGGTCATTTCTATTTCAGTTCGTTTTTGCATGATTTTAAAAAACTGAATAAACTCTTTAAAGAGAAAATTGAAAACAACTTTGAAACTGAGTGATAACTGAAACATATTCTACCATTACACAGATAATCTCTCTTCCATGTTTTATTTCTATCAATATTAAACAATAACTATATGTGGAACTGAGTGTTGTATTATTTAGTATATTCAAACAAGTGGATTACATTAGTCTAACTAATTAAGAAGAAAAAAGGTATTTTCTATCTATGTTTATCCATTACACATATTCCAAGTCCAAAAATTCTTCTGAAAAACTAGAATATTTGCTCATATTTATGTTGAGAATGTGATGAGGGGATGAAGAGTAGTGGACAACATGAAAACAGTTCACCGTACCATATCTGACTTGTAACATGAAACAAAGATAAAATTATAGAGGTAGTAATCATGATGATGGGGAATTCTAAAAAACAAATATATATGTTAAAAATAGTGAGTAAACAAAATCTGTAAGAGTCACCAGATGTTTACATGATATATTTCTGAAATGGTCCAATGAATCATAAAGCTATAATCATTATTTATTTCTAAAATTCAATAAATTGCCTATGACTGGGAGAAAAATTTGTTCTGGTTCTGTGTGATTGTCATCTGCACCCAAAGAAAAGGGGGAAGCTTTAAGAAATAACCTAAGCAGAGTTTCTTAAAATTTACTCTGAAATATTTGGGGAAGAATCATGTGTAAATAATGGCCTTAATTCAAAGGATATAAGATCAGATGTAGAAGGGAACTCAGATATCTCTATATCCAAGCATCTTATTGCAAAGAAAAGGTACTTGAAATTCAAAACAGGAGAATAAGTAGTTCAAGGTTAAATACATACATTAAAGGTGTGAGGCCAGTCACATCATTTGTTGGTTCCCACTCCCCTACAATGAACTCCTCTAAGGTGTGCTTGGTCCTAATTGCTACTTACAATGTCTTGAATGCCAGCAACTGTTTGTTCAACTATACCAGAGAAAAAAAAATTAAAAGAAAACAAATGTGAATTTTGCTTGGCTATTACTCTTGCTTTTTTATCTGCCATGAGCAACAACTCAGTTGGAACAGAACAATATTCTGCTTTCTGGAATCTGTTCTTAGTTCAAATAAATAACAAGGAAGCAAGAAAATAAGCTTTTAAAAACATACAGGTTATGTATGTTTAAACGTAGAGCCTTTCTTCATGAAGGCTTTGCTGTACCATAAGGTTTGAATATCAAACACTTCAGTTTTTTTTGTTTGTTTTCTTTTTAGTGAAGTAAAATATAAAGAATCCTTAAATAATACTTTAAAATGAAGTTACAGAGTCCTAATAGTATTATGTTTAATAGTACTATCCATAAACCCTGGGTCTCTCGTGAATGTAAAATACCCATAAAATAGCACACGTTAAAATGAATATTTTCCACTGATGCACATAAAGGCATGTTAGCATCTAATTAGCTTTGAATTTTTCTCTTACTTAGAGCTTGGGAAATGACCTCAGAAACAGTTGCATTTTCCTTCTTCTATAGCACCAAAGAGATCCACCATAAACAAGGAAATGAGTTCACAATTCATAACCTTTATAAAATATCTATGTCTATATCAATATATCTGAGTTATATGATTATATAATGATATAATTATCATCTGGGGTACAGATTAAATAATCTTATAATGATTATTATAAAAATAACAATCATTCTAAAAATAGATCTGAGCTTATTAACTCCTCTGCTCAGAAAACTTGAATGACTCATTATTTCCTAAAGAACTAAATCCAAAGTCTTTAGCATTGAAAGCTCTCTATGATTGGATCCAAAACCATTTTTCCAAATTTACCTTGCAACTCATATTTCACCTTCTATTCAATTTACTTTCCAGCTATAACATTTCTCTCCATTTTTAAAATTTGCCATGTACTTTCTGTCCCTGATATTTTAGTGATAATCTTCTGTAAAGACTTTCTACCTCATATTTGTTAAGTGAAATGTTACAAACCCTTCATAGTTCAGTGCAAATATTATATATCCAGTTAAGCATTTTTGTTCTTTCTTTTGTGCTTTAATAGTGATATATTTTTACTTATCTTGTGAAATTATTATATCGAGTTTTTTAATACTCATATCTCCACCTAGGTGTTGTTACATTTTTTAAGAAATGAAAATTAGTCATCAATGTATGTATCTCATCTAGAAAGTATCATGGTGATTTCCAATGTTCCTTGAATGAACTTATCTGGTCAGCAAAACATTTAATATATATTTTAAAAATATCAACAGCCATATTTATGTACTATTAACATGTTGAAGTTTCTTGGATCTGTAAAGTTATGTTGTTACATATTCATAAAAAATATACAAGTATACATCTTGGGAGCAGTACATACATAATGGCTTTCTGAGGTTGGCAAGTGCTCTCCCAACAAGCAATAATAAAACTGGACAAAATAGTGAAAATAAATATTTAAGGTCCCTTGATATTGACCAAAGGGCATACAACAAATTGTGAAGTATTTATTAAAGATTTATGTTGCACGTCAGTTAGAACAGCAAGAGTTTGTAACATTTTAGCAAGGATGCTCCAATACCTCTTCCAAACTCTGTACTGTAGAAGTACTCTACTGAGTCAGGGAAAGTACCACTGACCAACCAGAGGGAAGTGACTGGATCAAATCAGGGAAAAATCGATGCTTAGGGATATTTTTGAAAACAACCAAGGTCTCATATGCACAGAATCAGAAAATGCTAATATCAAAGCAATAATAACTGAGACAGTCAACAACAAGAAAAAAACAGAGTAGGCAAAATTTAAGAGAGATTCAGGGAAAGTGATAGACAAAGATGGGTCTGGTAAGATCACACTTATCTCTGGTCATCTGGAAGCCTATGCCAATGTGCAAGGCTGTGTCTGCTCCAGAGATACTGTACGGAGCCCTTGCAAGCAACTGGCTCCTAGATGAATGAAGAGTAGATTTGGAAACTCCATGAAATTTGAAATAATTCCCCAGAGCACAAACAGATACAGCTGCAGAAAACTGATTGGCTCAATGCGTTTAAGAATAATCTTTGGTGATTCCCTGGTGGTTCAGTGGTTGAGAATCTGCCTGCCAATGCAGGGGACACGGGTTCGAGCCCTGGTCTGGGAAGATCCCACATGACGCAGAGCGGCTGGAACCGTGAGCCACAACTACTGAGCCTGCGCATCTGGAGCCTGTGCTCCACAACAAGAGAGTCCGTGACAGTAAGAGGCCAGTGCACCATGATGAATAGTGGCCCCCACTTACTGCAACTAGAGAAAGCCCTCACACAGAAATGAAGTCCCAAAACAGCCAAAAAAATAATTAATTAATTAAAAAACAAAAACACCTGTCTTAGCTACTGATCTCAGCTGTGCTCTCTCTGTGGGAGGTAGATTTATTAAAAAAAAAAAAAAAAGAATAATCTCTGTCCAATCAGTGGCTAACAACTAAGAGATGCTGAACCACGGTTGGTCCCTAGGAAGCCAGTCTACACCTAAATACAAAGAAAAACTGAGCAGTGACATCAGAGACCACACAGTAGGAGAAACAGAATCAACAGAATCAGTCAAGACAAGTCATTAACAAATGAAGAAGCAAACAAAACAACAAGGACAACAAAAAACAGCAGCAATGATAAGATCCAGAGTGAGGGAAATAAGAACCAAGAGTTGTTGCAATATATTATCTAAAATTTTCAAATTTCAACAAGACAATACAATAATGGTAAAGAAACAGGAATGTAAAAAGTCATCGAATATAAACTTGCTATGAGACAGGCACCAACTACAAATCATATATTTACAAATATGTTCCAAAAACTAAAGCAAACCATGTTTAAAGAATAAAGGAAAAACATGACAAATAATAAAGCATTGTCAATTAAAAATATAGAAATTATTTTAAAAAGATAAATATGATATGATATCACTAGTATGAGGAATCTAAAAATATTGAACTCATAGAAACAGAATTGAATGGTGGTTATATGGGGGGGATGGGGAGATATTGGTCAAAACTTTTGGTAGTAACATGAATAAGTTGTGAGGATCTAATGTAAAACATGGTGAAAATAGTTAATAATATTTTATTGTATTGTATGCTTGAACTTTGTGAAGAGAGTAGATCTTTTTTTTTTAACATCTTTATTGGAGTATAATTGCTTTACAATGGTGTGTTAGTTTCTGCTTTATAACAAAGTGAATCAGTTATACATATACATATGTTCCCAAATCTCTTCACTCATGCATCTCCTTCCCTCCCGCCCTCCCTATGCAACCCCTCTAGGGGGTCACAAAGCACCGATCTGATCACCCTGTGCTATGTGGCTGCTTCCCACTAGCAATTTTAAGTTTGGTAGTGTATATATGTCCATGCCACTCTCTCACTTTGTCACAGCTTATGCTTCCCCCTCCCCATATCCTCAAGTCCATGCTCTAGTAGGTCTGTGTCTTTATTCCCATCTTACCCCTAGGTTCTTCATGATTTTTTTCTTAGATTCCATATATATATGTTACTTCACTCTGTATGACAGACTCTAGGTCTATCGACTTCACTACAAATAACTCAATTTCGTTTCCTTCTATGGCTGAGTAATATTCCATTGTATATATGTACCACATCTTCCATTCATTCTATGATGGACACTTAGTTGCTTCCATCTTGTGACTATTGTAAATACAGCTGCAATGAACATTTTGATATATGACACTTTTTGAATTATGGTTTTCTCAGGGTATATGCCCAGTAGTGGGATTGTTGGGTTGTATGGAAGTTCTATTTGAAGTTTTTAAAGAACCTCCATACTGTTCTCCATAGTGGCTGTGTCAATTTACATTCCCACCAGAAGTGCAAGAGTGTTCACTTTTCTCCACACGCTCTCCAGCATTTATTGTTTCTAGATTTTTGGACGATGGCCATTCTGACCGGTGTGAGATGATATTTCACTGTAGTTTTGATTTGCACTTCTCTAATGATTAATGATGTTGAGCATTTTTTCATGAATTTGTTGGCAAGCTGTATATCTTCTGTGGAGAAATGTCTATTTAGGTCTTCTGCCCATTTTTGGATTGGGTTGTTTGTTTCTTTGTTATTGATCTGCATGAGCTGCTTGTAAATTTTGGAGATTAATACTTTGTCAGTTGCTCATTACCAAATATTTTCTCCTATTATGTGGGTTGTCTTTTGGTCTTATTTACGGATTCCTTTGCTGTGCAAAAGCTTTTAAGTTTCAATAGGTTCCATTTGTTTATTTTTGTTCTTATTTCCATTTCTCTAGGAGGTGGGTCAAAAAGAATCTTGTTGTGAATTATGTCATAGAGTGTTCTGCCTATGTTTCCCTCTAAGAGTTTGATAGTTTTTGGCCTTACATTTAGGTCTTTAATCCATTTTGAGCTTATTTTTCTGTATGGTGTTAGGGAGTGATCTAATCTCATACTTTTACATGTACCTCTCCAGTTTTCACAGCACCACTTACTGAAGAGGCTGTCCTTTATCCACTGTATATTCCTGCCTCCTTTATCAAAGATAAGGTGGCCATATGTGCATGGGTTTATCTCTGGGCTTTCTATCCTGGTCCATTGATCAATATTTCTGTTTCTGTGCCAGAACCATAGTGTCTTGATTACTGAAATTTGTAGTATAGTCTGAAGTCAGAGACCCTGATTCCTCCAGCTCCATTTTTCATACTCAAGATGGCTTTGGCTATTTGTGGTGTTTTGTGTTTCCATATAAATTGTGAATTTTTTTGTTTTAGTTCTGTGAAAACTGCCAGTGGTAGTTTGATAGGGATTACATTGAATCTGTAGATTGCTTTGAGTAGTAGAGTCATTTTCACAATGTTGATTTTTCCAATCTAAGAACATAGTATATCTCTCCATCTATTTGTATCATCTTTAATTTCTTTCACCAGTGTCTTATAATTTTCTGCATACAGGTCTTTTGTCTCCTTAGGTAGGTTTATTCCGAGATATTTTATTATTTGTGTTGCAATGGTAAACGGGAGTGTTTTCTTCATTTCACTTTCAGATTTTTTATCACTAGTGTATAGGAATGTCAGAGATTTCTGTGTATTAATTTTGTATCCTGCTACTTTACCAAATTCATTGATTAGCTCTAGTAGTTTTCTGGTAACATCTTTGGGATTCTCTATGTATAGTATCATGTCATCTGCAAACAGTGAGAACTTTACTTCTTTTCTGGTCTGGATTCCTTTTATTTCTTTTTCTTCTCTGATTGCTGTGACTAAACCTTCCAAAACTATGTTGAATAAGACTTGTGAGACTGGGCAACCTTGGCCTGTTCCTAATCTTAGTGGAAATGGTTTCAGTTTCTCACCATTGAGGACGATGTTGGCTGTGGGTGTGTCATATATGGTCTTTCAGGAAAGTTCCCTCTATGCCTACTTTCTGCAGGGTTTTTATCATAAATGAGTGTTGAATTTTGTCAAAACTTTCTCTACATCTATTGAGATGTTCATATGGGTTTTCTCCTTCAATTTGTTAATACAGGGTATCACATTGATTGATTTGCATATATTGAAGAATCCTTGCATTCCTAGAATAAACCCCACTTGATCATGGTGTATGATCCATTTAATGTTCTATTGGATTCTGTTTGCTTGTATTTTGTTGATTATTTTTGCATCTATGTTCATCAGTGATATTGGCCTGTAGTTTTCTCTCTTTGTGACATCTTTGTCTTGTTTTGATATTAGGGAGATACTGGCCTCATAGAATGAGTTGGGGAGTGTTCCTCCCTCTGCTATGTTTTGGAAGAGTTTGAGAAGGATAGGTGTTAGTTCTTCTCTAAACGTTTGATAGAATTTGCCTGTGAACGCATCTGGTCCTTGGCTTTTGTTTCTTGGAAGATTTTTAATCACAGTCTCAATTTCAGTTCCTGTGTTTGGTCTGTTCATATTTTCTATTTCTTCCTGATTCAGTCTTGGCAGGTTGTGCACTTCTAAGAGTTTGTCCTTTTCCTCCATTTTGTCCATTTTATTGGCATAGAGTTGCTTGTAGTCATCTCTCATGATCTTTTGTATTTCTGCAGTGTCAGTTTTTACTTCTTTTTTATTTCTAATTCTATTGTTTGAGTTTTCTCCTTTTTTTTCTTGATGAGTCTGGCTAATGGTTTATCAATTTTGTTTAACTTCTCAACGAACCATCTTTTAGTTTTATTGATCTTTGGTATCATTTCCTTCATTTCTTTTTCATTTATTTCTGGTCTGATCTTTATATCTTTCCTTCTGCTAACTTTGTAGTTTTTGCTCTTCTTTCTCTAACTGCTTTAGGTGCAAGGTTAGGTTGTTTATTTGAGATGATTCCTGTTTCTTAAGGTAGGATTGTATTGCTATAAACTTCCCTCTTAGAATTGCTTTTGCTTCATCCCATAGATTTTTGGTTGTCGTGTCTCCATTTTCATTTGTTTCTTGGTATTTTTTGATTTCCTCTTTGATTTCTTCAGTGATCACTTCGTTATTAACGAGTGTATTGTTTAGCCTCCATGTGTTTGTATTTTTTACAGGTCTTTTCCTGTAATTGATATCTAGTCTCATAGCATTGTGGTTGGAAAAGATACTTGATAAAATTTCAATTTTCTTAAATTTACCAAGGCTTGATTTGTGACCCAAGATATGATCTATCCTAGAGAATGTTCCATGAGCACTTGAAAATAATGTGTATTCTGTTGTTTTTGGATGGAATGTCCTATAAATATCAATTAAGTCCATCTTGTTTAATGTATCATTTAAAGCTTGTGTTTCCTCTTTAGTTTCATTTTGGATGTTCTGTCAATTGGTGCAACTGGGGTGTTAAAGTCCCCTACTATGAATGTGTTATGGTCGATTTCCCCTTTTATGGTTGTTAGTATTTGCCTTATATATTGAGGTGCTCCTATGTTGGGTGCATAAATATTTACAATTGTTATATCTTCTTCTTGGATCGATCCCTTGATCATTATGTAATGTCCTTCTTTGTCTCTTGTAATAGTCTTTATTTTGAAGTATATTTTGTCTGATATGAGAATTGCTACTCTAGCTGTCTTTTGATTTCCATTTGCATGGAATATCTTTTTCCATCCCCTCACTTTCAGTCTGTATGTGTCTCTAGGTCTGAAGTGGGTCTCTTGTACACAGCATATATATAGGTCTTATTTTTGTATCCATTCAGCCAGTCTGTGTCTTTTGGTCGAAGCATTTAATCCATTTACATTTAAGGTAATTATCGATATGTATGTTCCTATTCCCATTTTGTCAATTGTTTTGGGTTTGTTAATGTAGGTCTTTTCCCTCTCTTGTGTTTCTTGCCTAGAGAAGTTCCTCTAGCATTTGTTGTAAAGCTGGTTTGGTGGTGCTGAACACTCAGCTTTTGCTTCTCTGTACATTTTTAAATTTCTCCATCAAATCTGAATGAGATCCTTTCTAAGGAGAATAGATCTTAAATGTCCTCACTACAAAAAAAAAATGTAACTATGAAAGGTGATGAGTCTGTTAATTAACTTGATTGCAGTCATTTCACAATTCACATGTATTTTATTTTTTCTATTTTTTATTTTTTTAACATCTTTATTGGGGTATAATTGCTTTACAATGGTGTGTTAGTTTCTGCTTTATAACAGAGTGAATCAGTTATACATATACATATGTTCCCATATCTCTTCCCTCTTTGTCTCCCTCCCTCCCACCCTCCCTATCCCACCCATCCAGGCAGCCACAGAGAACCGAGCCGGCATCCTTGTGCCATGCGGCTGCCTCCCACTGGCTATCTACCTTAGGTTTGTTAGTATATATATGTCCATGTCTCTCTCTCGCCCTAACACACCTCACCCTTCCCCCTCCCCATATCCTCAAATCTGTTCTCCAGTAGGTCTGTGTCTTTATTCCTGTTTTACCCCTAGGTTCTTCATAACATTTTTTTTTCTTAAATTCCATATATATGTGTTAGCATACGGTATTTGTCCTTCTCTTTCTGACTTACTTCACTCTGTATGACAGACTCTAGATCTATCCACCTCATTACAAATAGCTCAATTTCGTTTCTTTTTATGGCTGAGTAATATTCCATTGTATATATGTGCCACATCTTCTTTATCCATTCATCCGACGACGGGCACTTAGGTTGTTTCCATCTCCGGGCTATTGTAAATAGAGCTGCAATGAACATTTTGGTACATGACTCTTTCTGAATTCTGGTTTCCTCAGGGTATATACCTAGTAGTGGGATTGCTGGGTCATATGGTAGTTCTATTTGTAGTTTTTTAAGGAACCTCCATACTGTTCTCCATAGTGGCTGAACCAATTCACATTCCCACCAGCAGTGCAAGAGTGTTCCCTTTTCTCCACACCCTCTCCAGCATTTATTTTTTCCAGATTTTTTGATGATGGCCACCCTGAATGGTGTGAGATGATATCTCATTATAGTTTTGATTTGCATTTCTCTAATTATTAATGATATTGAGCATTCTGTCATGTGTTTGTTGGCAATCTGTATATCTTCTTTGGAGAAATATCAATTTAGGTCTTCTGCCCATTTTTGGATTGGGTTGTTTATTTTTTTGTTATTGAGCTGCATGAGCTGGCTATAAATTTTAGAGATTAATCCTTTGTCAGTTGATTCATTTGCAAATATTTTCTCCCATTCTGAGGCTTGTCTTTTGGTCTTGTTTATGGTTTCCTTTGCTGTGCAAAAGCTTTGAAGTTTCATTAGATCCCATTTGTTTATTTTTCTTTTTATCTCCATTACTCTAGGAGATGGGTCAAGAAAGATCCTGCTGTGATTTATGTCATAGAGTGTTCTGCCTATGTTTTCCTCTAAGAGTTTGATAGTTTCTGGCCTTACATTTAGGTCTTTAATCCATTTTGAGCTTATTTTTGTGTATGGTGTTACGGAGTGATCTAATCTCATACTTTTACATGTACCTGTCCAGTTTTCCCAGCACCACTTATTGAAGAGGATGTCCTTTCTCCACTGTACGTTCCTGCCACCTTTATCAAAGATGAGGTGTCCATATATGCGTGGGTTTATCTCTGGACTTTCTATCCTATTCCATTGATCTGTCTTTCTGTTTTTGTGCCAGTACCATACTGTCTTGATTACTGTAGCTTTGTAGTATAGTCTGAAGTCAGGCAGCCTGATTCCTTCAGCTCCATTTATTGTTCTCAAGATTGCTTTGGCTATTCGGGGTCTTTTGTGTTTCCATACAAATTGTGAAATTTTTGGTTCTAGTTCTGTGAAAAATGCCAGTGGTAGCTTGATAGGGATTGCATTGAATCTATAGATTGCTTTGGGTAGTAGAGCCATTTCCACAATGTTGATTCTTCCAATCCAAGAACATGGTATATCTCTCCATCTATTTGTATCATCTTTAATTTCTTTCATCAGTGTCTTATAATTTTCTGCATACAGTTTTTTTGTCTCCTTAGATAAGTTTATTCCTAGATATTTTATTCTTTTTGTTGCAATGGTAAACGGGAGTGTTTTCTTCATTTCACTTTCAGAATTTTTATCACTAGTGTATAGGAATGTCACAGATTTCTGTGCATTAATTTTGTATCCTGCTACTTTACCAAATTCATTGATTAGCTCTAGTAGTTTTCTGGTAGCATCTTTAGGATTCTCTATGTATAGTGTCATGTCATCTGCAAACAGTGACAGCTTTACTTCTTCTTTTCCAATTTGGATTCCTTTTATTTCCTTTTCTTCTCTGATTGCTGTGGTTAAAACTTCCAAAACTATGTTGAATAAGAGTGGTGAGAGTGGGCAACCTTGTCTTGTTCCTGAACTTAGTGGAAATGCTTTCAGTTTTTCGCCATTGAGGATGATGTTGGCTGTGGGCTTGTCATATACGACCTTTATTATATTGAGGAAATTTCCCTCTACATCTACTTTCTGCAGGGTTTTTATCATAAATGGGTGTTGAATTTTGTCAAAAGCTTTCTCTGCATCTATTGAGATGATCATATGGTTTTTCTCCTTCAATTTGTTAATATGGTTAATCACATTGATAGATTTGCGTATATTGAAGAATCCTTGCATTCCTGGAATAAACGCCACTTGATCATGGTGTATGATCCTTTTAATGTGCTGTTGGATTCTGTTTGCTAGTATTTTTTTGAGGATTTTTGCATCTATATTCATCAGTGATATTGGCCTGTAGTTTTCTTTCTTTCTGACATCCTTGTCTGGTTTTGTTATCAAGGTGATGGTGGCCTTGTAGAATGAGTTTGGGAGTCTTCCTCCCTCACTATATTTTGGAAGAGTTTGAGAAGGATAGGTGTTAGTTCTTCTCTATGTTTAATAGAGATGTTTGATAGAATGTTTGATAGAATTCGCCTGTGAAGCCATCTGGTCCTGGGCTTTTGTTTTTTGGAAGATTTTTAATCACTGTTTCAATTTCAGTGTCTGTGATTGGTTTGTTCATATTTTCTATTTCTTCCTGAATCAGTCTTGGTAGTTTGTGCATTCCTAAGAATTTGTCGATTTCTTCCAGATTGTCCATTTCATTGGCATAGAGTTGCTTGTAGTAATCCCTCATGATCTTTTTTATTTCTGCAGTGTCAGTTGTTACTTCTTTTTCATTTCTAATTCTATTGATTTGAGTCTTCTCACTTTTTTTCTTGATGAGTCTGGCTAATGGTTTATCTATTTTGTTTATCTTCTCAAAGAACCAGCTTTTAGTTTTATTGATCTTTGCTATTCTTTCATTCATTTCTTTTTCATTTATTTCTGATCTGATTTTTATGATTTCTTTCCTTCTGCTAACTTTGGCGGTTTTTTGTTCTTCTTTCTCTAGTTGCTTGAGGTGCAAGTTTAGTTTGTTTATTCGAGATGTTTTCTGCTTCTTAAGGTGGGCTTGTATTGCTAAAAACTCCCTCTGAGAACTGCTTTTGCTGCATCCCATAGGTTTTGGGTCGTTGTATCTCCATTGTCATTTGTTTCTAGGTATTTTTTAATTTCCTCTTTGATTTCTTCAGTGACCACTTCGTTATTAAGTAGTGTATTGTTTAGCCTCCATGTGTTTGTATTTTTTACAGATCTTTTCCTATAATTGATATCTAGTCTCATGGCGTTGTGGTCGGAAAAGATACTTGATACAATTTCAATTTTCTTAAGTTTACCAAGGCTTGATTTGTGACCCAAGATATGATCTATCCTGGAGAATGTTCCATGAGCACTTGTGAAAAATGTGTATTCTGTTGTTTTTGAATGGAGTGTCCTATAAATATCAATTGAGTCCATCTTGTTTAATGTATCACTTAAAGCTTGTGTTTCCTTATTTCTTTTCATTTTGGATGATCTGTCCATTGGTGAAATTGGGGTGTTGAACCCCCCTACTATGAATGTGTTACTGTCGATTTCCCCTTTTATGGCTGCTAGTATTTGCCTTATGTATTGAGGTGCTCCTATATTGGGTGCATAAATATTTACAATTGTTATATCTCCTTCTTGGATCAATCCCTTAATCATTATGTAGTGTCTTTCTTTGTCTCTTCTGACAGTCCTTAATTTAAAGTCTAATTTGTATGATATGAGAATTGCTACTCCAGCTTTCTTTTGGTTTCCATTTGCATGGAATATCTTTTTCCATCCCCTTACTTTCAGTCTGTATGTGTCTCTAGGTCTGAAGTGGGTCTCTTGTAGACAGCATATATATGGGTCTTGTTTTTATATCCATTCAGCCAATCTGTGTCTTTTGGTGGGAACATTAATCCATATACATTTAAGGTAATTATCGATATGTGTGTTCCTATTCCCATTTTCTAAATTGTTTTGTGTTTGTTATTATAGGACTTCTCCTTCTCTTGTGTTTTTGTCTAGAGAAGTTCCTTTAGCATTTGTTGTAAAGCTGGTTTGGTGGTGCTGAACTCTCTCAGCTTTTGCTTGTCTGTAAAGGTGTTAATTTCTCCATCAAATCTGAATGAGATCCTTGCTGGGTAGAGTAATCTTGGTTGCAGTTTTTTCTCCTTCATCACTTTCAGTATGTCCTGCCACTCCCTTCTGGCTTGTAGAGTTTCTGCTGAGAGATCAGCTGTTAACCTTATGGGGATTCCCTTGTGTGTTATTTGTTGTTTTTCCCTTGCTGCTTTTAATTTGGTTTCTTTGTATTTAGTTTTTGACAGTTTGATTAATATGTGTCTTGGCGTATTTTTCCTTGAATTTATCCTGTGTGGGACTCTCTGTGCTTCCTGGACTTGATTAACTATTTCCTTTCCCATATTAGGGAAGTTTTCAACTATAATCTCTTCAAATATTTTCTCAGTCCCTTTCTTTTTCTCTTCTTCTTCTGGAACCCCTATAATTCGAATGTTGGTGCGTTTAATGTTGTCCCAGAGGTCTCTGAGACTGTCCTCAGTTCTTTTCATTCTTTTTTCTTTATTCTGCTCTGCAGTAGTTATTTCCACTATTTTATCTTCCAGGTCACTTATCCGTTCTTCTGCCTCATTTATTCTGCTATTGATCCCATCTAGAGTATTTTTCATTTCATTTATTGTGTTGTTCATCATTGTCTGTTTCATCTTTATTTCTTCTAGGTCCTTGTTAACTGCTTCTTGCATTTTGTCCATTCTATTTCCAAGATTTTGGATCATCTTTACTATCATTATTCTGAACTCTTTTTCAGGTAGACTGCCTATTTCCTCTTCATTTGTTAGGTCTGGTGCGTTTTTATCTTGCTCCTTCATCTGCTGTGTGTTTTTCTGTCTTCTCATTTTGCTTATCTTACTGTGATTGGGTTCACCTTTTTGCAGGCTGCAAGTTCGTAGCTCCCGTTGTTTTTGATGTGTGTCTCCAATGGCTAAGGTTGGTTCAGTGGGTTGTGTAGGCTTCCTGGTGGAGGGGACTAGTGCCTGTGTTGTGGTGTATGAGGCTAGATCTTGTCTCTCTAGTGGGCAGTTCCACGTCTGGTGGTGTGTTTTGGGGTGTCTGTGGACTTATTATGATTTTAGGCTGCCTCTCTGCTAGTGGGTGGGGTTGTGTTCCTGTCTTGCTATATGGTTGGCATAGGTTGTCCAGCACTGTAGCTTGCTGGTCGTTAAGTGAAGCTGGGTGCTGGTGTTGAGATGGAGATCTCTGGGAGATTTTCACCGTTTGATATTATGTGGGGCTGGGAGGTAACTTGTTGACCAGTGTCCTGAAGTTGGCTCTCCCACCTCAGAGGCAGAGTCCTGACTCCTTGCTGGAGCGGCAATAGCCTTTCATCCACTCGGCTCAGAATAAAAGGCAGAGAAAGTAGAGTGAATTAGTAAAAGTAGGAGGAAATAGGAAAGAAAGAAAGAAAGGAGGGAAGGAAGGAAGGAAGGAACGAAGGAAGGAGGGAAGGAAGAAAGAAAGAAAGAAGAAAAGAAAGGAAGAAGGCAAGAAGGAAAAATTTATTGAATTAAAAAAATAATTATTTAGAGAAAAAAAAGGGACGGATGATAGAACCTTAGGACAAATGGTGGAAGCAAAGTTATAGAGACAAAATCTTACATAGAAGCATACACATATACGCTCACAAAAAGAGGTAAAGGGGAAAAAATCATAAAACTTACTCTCCAAGTCCACCTCCTGTATTTGGGATGATTTGTTGTCTAAAGGAGGGAAGGAAGGAAGGAAAGATAGAAAGAAGGTAACCACCTCCTCAATTTGGGAGGATTCGTTGTCTAAAGGAGGGAAGGAAGGAAAGAAAGATAGAAAGAAGGTAAAGTATAATAGAGTTATTTAAATTAAAATTAATTATTAAGAAAAAAATTAAAAAAAAACAATGGACGGATAGAACGCTAGGACAAATGGTGGAAGCAAACCTATGCAGACAAGATCTCACACAGAAGCATACACATACACATTCACAAAAAGAGGAAAAGGGGAAAAAATCATAGATCTTGCTCTAGAAGTCCGCCTCCTCAATTTGGGATGATTTGCTGTCTATTCATGTATTCCACAGAGTCAGGGTACATCAAGTTGATTGTGTAGCTTTAATCCGCTGTTTCTGAGGCTGCTGGGAGAGATTTCCATTTCTCTTCTTTGTTCTCACAGCTCACAGGGGCTCAGCTTTCGATTTGGCCCTGCCTCTGTGTGTAGGTCCCTGGAGGGCGCCTGTTTTTTGCTCAGACAGGACGGGGTTAAAGGCCGCTGATTCGGGGGCTCTGGCACACTCAGGCCGGGGGAGGGAGGTGCACGGAGTGCGGGGCGGGCCTGCGTACGCAGAGGCCGGCGTGACGTTGCACCAGCCTGAGGCCCGCCGTGTGTTCTCCCTGGGAAATTGTCCCTGGAACCCGGGAACCTGGCAGTGGCGGGCTGCACATGCTCCCTTGTAGAGGGGTGTGGATAGTGACCTGTGTTCGCACACAGGCCCCTTGGTGGCGGCAGCAGCAGCCTTAGCATCTCCCGCTGGTCTCTGGTGTCTGAGCTTTTAGCCTCGGCTCGAGCCCGTCTCTGAGGTTTGTGCCTTTAGCCGCGGCTTGCGCCCGTCTCTGGGGTCTGCGCTTTTAGCCGCGGCTCGTGCCCGTCTCTGAGGTCCGTGCTTTTAGCTGCGGCTCGCGCCCGTTTCTGGAGTTCCTTTAGGCAACGCTCTTAAAACCCCTCTCCTCGTGCACCAGGAAAAAAAGAGGGAAGAAAAAGTCTCTTGCCTCCTCAGCAGGTGCAGACTTTTCCCCGGACTCCCTCCCGGCTAGGCGAGTCGCACTAACCCCTTCAGGCTATGTTTAAGCCACCAATCCCAGTCCTCTCCCTGCGCTCCGACCGAAACCCGAGCCTCGGCTTCCAGTCCCGCCCGCCCCGGCAGGTGTGCACACAAGCCTCTCGGGCTGGTGAGTGCCGGTCGGCACTGATCCTCTATGCGAGAATCTCTCCGCTTTGCCCTCTGCACCCCTGTTGCTGTGCTCTCCTCCGTGGCTCCGAAGCTCCCCACTGTGCCTCCCGCAATCTCTGCCTGCGAAGGGGCTTCCTAGTGTGTGGAGACCTTTCCTCCTTCACAGCTCCCTCCCACTGGTGCAGGTGCCGTTCCTATTCTTTTGTCTCTGTTTTTAATTATTATTTTTTTCTTTTGCCCTACCCAGATACGTGGGGAGTTTCTTGCCTTTTGGGAGGTCTGAGGTCTTCTGCCAGCATTCAGTAGGTGTTCTGTAGGAGTTGTTCCACATGTAGATGTATTTCTGGTGTATCTGTGGGGAGGAAGTTGATCTCCGCGTCTTACTCCTCCGCCATCTTTCCACAACCCCCACATGTATTTTAAATCATGTTGCTCTACACCTTAAATGTATTCAATTTTATTTTTGAATTATACTTCAATAAAAAGCTGGAAAATTGAATTATATGAAAGAATCAAGACGTATCACTTCCAAAATGGCAGTGTAAGATGAACAGACCCTCATTCCAGAGAAACATTTAATGGGTGAAAAGTATTAAAAATCAGCCATTAGAAGTTTTATTAAGTTTTCCTAATGGAACACAGTAAATGGAGAAATACTTATTCAATAAAGTATACAAATTATTGATAAGAACAGAGACTGTCTATGGCATTTGACCAACACACCTCTTAAACCCACCTACTTCCTGCTTTGTGTAACAGAGATTCTCTTCTGGATGCTCTACTCTGGACAGGTATAGCCAAGGAGACAGGGGTTTGCTTTTCCCCTAGCTCCAAGAGGATGTTTATATTTTCATTCCTAGAGGAGGATACTGACATTTTTTATTTCTCTCAGTTATATGCTGAGAAACCTATAATCTGGACAGTGCTACTGAAAGTACTGGGAATTTTTTCTACCACCCAATCCCCACACATAGTTTAGAAATTCTACACCAGTCACAGCAGGCCAAAGATACTGGGGTTCCAAATACCAGAGTTTCTGCTTGATTGTGGTGTGGCTATTAACGCCAGAAGAAGCAAGCCAAGACAAGGGGGTATCATCTTCTGTGCCCACTAACAGAGCAGATTTATTAATCCAAGAGTAGTAGTTTAGTATCTATGTTCCCAGCTCCTGTGAAGTAGCATAGAGATTTTGCCTGAGGTATAGTCAGGCTTTAAAGATGAAGATCTCTGTAGCTTTGTCTAAAAGAATTTATTTATTTGGTATTGACTATCAAAATCTTTTCCTAAAGCATTGTTGGAAAGAGTAGATGAAGATCTCTGTAGCTTTGTCTAAAAGAATTTATTTATTTGGTATTGACTATCAATATCTTTTCCTAAAGCATTGTTGGTAAGAGTGGGGATCATGATACAATAATTAAGTCAGAGCAGCTAGTAGCCCCATGATATTTGAAACAATAAAGGAAATAGTAGACCAGCTAAAAATTTATCAGAGAGTACCTGGGAAAATGTAATCCAGAAGAGTAATTGAGGGATCACACTGAAACCTACAGGTTAAAAATGTTGTATACAGGTTTTAGGTAGCACCCACTTAGGAGTAATCAGAGCTGTATCTTAGGAAAATTTAAAATGATGTTTCAAGCCATACCCATCACTATAAACAAAGGGAAGAAGGCTTATCACCACAAGGGGCTTTAACATGAACTCTGAGAAAACATTGCCTGAACAATAAAATATTCTGACCCAGAGGTGACTCTTAGAAAGTCAAGATTAAAAATAAAATTTCACTCAGTCTTTTTTGTTATGAAGATCATTCTCAGGAATGATAAGAAAGGGAGACTCCAAGGTTGTAGTCATGGCTTAACATTGGGGGAAAAATCATTAATTCTCAGTAATGTTACAGCAGTACAAAATTCTCAGTACTGTTACAGCAGTCTGTGAGCCACATACACATCCAATGGCAAAGGGCAAAATCCTAGCTAGCTAAAGGAACTTTGGCCAAAATTTAACTAACAAAATTCTTAGGGTAATTCATGGGCAAAAGCAAGATAGCCAGGATCAAAGAATAGAAAAGGAAAAATTCAGAGTGAAGGCATTAGAATAGCATAAATATAATTCACCCAAGTTGATAGATAAATCAGTACTTAAGCAAACAACAACACCCTTTGAAGTGGTTAGATTAGTATCTAAAGTTGCAAAAATATATTATCTAAAATATCCAGGTTTCAACAATCATGAGATATGCAAAGAAACAAGCTTGTGGCCCACACAATGGGAAAAAAGCAAACAATAGAAACTGCCTTTGAGAGAGACCAACTGTTGACCTAAAAAGACAAGGAAGCTATTGTAAATATGTTCAAAGAATCAAAGGAAATAGTGTCAAAAGAAATTAAATAGCAGTATCATGAAAATGTCTCAACAACTAGAGACTATTAATAAAGAGAAAAATTATAAAAAGAAAAAATAAAATTTTGGACTTGAAATGCACCATATTTTATTTATAAAATAATTAAAATTAAAAATTTACCAAAGGGCCTGTAGAGTAGATTTGAACTGACAGAAGAAATAATCAGCAAACTTGAAGCTTCAGAAATAAAGAGTATTCATTATGAAGAATAGAAGGGCAAAAAATAGAATGCATAATATAAGGAAGGGCTCAGGGAAATATGGGACACGATTAAGTGCATGAATATATGCATGATAGGAGTACCAGAAAGAGATGAGAGCAAAAAGAGAAGAAAACATGCTTGAAAAAGTAAGAGCTAAAAACTTCTCACATTTAATGAAAAACATTAATCTACACATTCAGGAATTCAAAAAAACTCCAATTAGGATAAGTTCAAAGAGATTCACACTCAGAAATATCATAGTTAAAATGTTGAAAGTCAAAAACAAAATCTTGAAGGCAGCAAAAGTAAAACAACTCATCGTTTAAAAAAGAAAACAAATAAGATTATAGCTGATTTTAAAATGATTACCCAAGGCAATTTACAGATTCAATGCAATCCCTATCAAATTACCAATGACATTTTTCACAGAAATGGAACAAAAAATGTTTAAATTTGTATGGAAACACAAAATACCTCGAAGACACAAAACAATTTTGTGAAACAAGAATGAAGACAGAAGAATCATGCTCCCTGACTTCAGGCTATACTACAAAGCTACAGGAATCAAAACAGTATGGCATGGGTACAAAAAAGACATAAAGATCAATGGAACAGGATAGAGAGCCCAGAAAAATAACCCACGCCCTTATGGTTAATTAGTCAATGATGGAGGCAAGATCATACAATGGAGAAAAGACATGGAGGTGAGGCCAGAGTCTGAGGTGATCCCATAGCTCCCAGGACAGATCCAGATGCATGACTACATGCAACTACAGTGGGTCCCAGTGCCTGACTTCAGCATATCTCTGCCAGTGGATCTGTGCTGGTGGCATTGTGAACACAGAACCTGAGGACATCCTGGCTGATTGTTCACATTCCCATGGCTGAGGTGGGGTTGAGGGCAGTGCCAACAACAATGTAGTTTGTGAGCATGCACAAGGTGTGGTGGGCATCACCATAGAGCACAATTCCTTGTGGACAGCTTCTTTGGGGGAATACTCAGTGATTTTCCCCCCGTAGAAGCAATCCAGTCTTGCCTACCTCACACTACAACTCAGAAATGGATCTAGGGACTTCTATGTTAACACCTGTGAAGCAGACTGTGCCCTGACAGCACTGTGACAACCACAGAGAAAAGAGGAGGCCCAGCTCAACATCCAGTGCAGGCTCTGGTTACCACAGCACCAAACACACCCCCTATCAAGGGATTAACAGTCAGGACAAACTGAGGAAAGATATGGCAGGCATCCATATTAAAAACAGCCCTTGAACTACAAATATTAGACTCACAGACTAAACAAGAATGCTCCCACATAAAAACAGCCCTTCAAGACCACAGTAGATAACTGTTTCTCCTAAATTCATAGTGTCAAAGAAATACAACTAAAATGAAGAAGCAGAGGAACAATTCCTAATTAAAAGAACAAGAGAAATTCCCTGAAAGAGCAAACAATGAAAACGACCTATTTGGTCTACCAGATCACAAGTTCTAAAAGGAGGTAATAAAAATACTGAAGGAATTAAGAAAGACTATCAGTAGAAATGTAGATCACTGTAAAAAAGAACTAGAAACTATAAAAAGGAGCCAATTAAAAGTAGAATACTCATTTGCCATGATGAAAACTGAGCTAAAGGCAATAAATAGCAAACTAAAAAATGCAGAAAAATGAATGAGTGATCTGCAAGATAGAATAATGGAAATCACCCAATCAGAACAGCAGAGAGAAAGACAAATGGAAAAAACTGAATGCAACATATGAGATCTATGGAATAGTCTAAAGCATGTCAATCTATGGATTATGCACATCCCAGAAAGAGAAGAAAGAAAAAAAGGAGATTGAAACTATACTTGAGAAACTAAAGGGGAAAGAGAGGTTGGATGAATTGGGAGGTTGGGATTGACATATAAACACTATTGATACTATGTATAAAATAGATGACTAATGAGAACCTACTGTATAGCACAGGGAACTCTACTCAATGCTCTGTGGTGATGTAAATGGGAAGGAAATACAAAAAAGAGGGGATATATGTATATGTATAGCTGATTCACTTTGCTGTACAGTAGAAACTAACACAACATTATAAAGCAACTATATTCCAAAAAAAATTTTTTAAAAGAAAAAAAAAAACTGTTCTTGAAGAAATTATGGCTGAAAACTTCCCAAACCTAAAGAAGGAAACAGATATCCAGGTACAGCAAGCAAAGAGGGTCCCAAAGAAGATAAACACAAACAGACCTAATCTAAAACATACCATAATTAAAACAGCAAAAGTTAACAATAAGCAGAGAATTCTAAAGGCAGCAAGAGAAAAACAAAGGGTCAGTTACAAGGGTAACCACCATAAGGCTAACAGCTTATTTCTCTACAGAAACTTTGCAGGTCAGAAGAGAGTGGTATGATATATTCAACGTCCTGAAAAGGAAAACCTGCAATCTAGAATATATTACCTAGCAAGATTATCATTTAGAAGGAGAAATGAAGAATTTCTCAGACATGGAAAAACTAAAGGAATGCAACAATACTAAATCTATCCTAAAAGAAATATTGAAATGTCTTCTCTAAATAGAAAAGAAGAATCTATAGGAAAGATAAAAATCACAATTATAAAGTAAATTATTTAAATAAGCCAGTTCATAGATTTTAAATATCAAAAAATAAATTGTGAAAGTGATAACACAATGAACAGCAAATATATAAACAAGGTGATGTGACAGATAACATCAAAGTCATAAAATGGGGGGGGGAGGAGAGTCAGAAATTGTAATTTTTTTTAGAACATATTTGAGCCTATATGAATATAAGTCTAAAGCAAGTACATATAATGATGGGTTAAGATACTGTAAAAACAGGGTAACCACAAATCAAATACATACAATAGATTGACAAAAACCAAAAGGAAGAGAACACAAGCATAATACAAAATAAAATAATCAAATCACAAAAGGACAAACAAACAAAAAGTAACAAAGAAGAAATACAAAATTATCTGGCAAACAAGGTTCAAAATAGCAATAAATATATGCTATCAATAATTACTTTAAATGTCAATGGACTAAATGTTTCAATCAAAAGTCATAGAGAGGCAGATTGGATAATCAAACAAGAGGATAAATTATGGCGCCTACAAAAGACCCATTTTAGGGTGAAGGACATGTATAGATTGAAAGTGAGAGAATTTTAAAAGATATTTCATGAAAATAGAAATGACAAGAAGTGGTGGTAGCAATACTCATACCAGACAAAATAGACTTTAAAACAAAGGCCATAAAGAAAGTTAAAGAAGGACACTATATTGTCCTGAAAGGATCAATACGAGAAGAGTCTATTACACTCATTAACATATATGCACCCAATATAGGATCACCTAAGTACATAAAACCAATAGTAATAGACATAAAGGGGAAAATTGACAGGAATACGATAATAGTAGGAGATTTTAACACACCACTGACATCAATGGACAGATCTTCCAGACAGAAAATAAATAAGGTAACAGAGATCTTAAATGACAAAATAGAACAGTTAGACTTAATTGATATTTTCAGGACATTAGGTCCAAAACAAAGGATATAAATTCTTTTCAAGTACAAATGGAATATTTTCTAGGATAGACTAGGAAACAAAACAAGCCTCAATTAATTTAAGAAAATAGAAATTATTTCAAGTGACTAAAAGAACATGAAACTAGAAATCAACCACAAAAAAAAAAATGAGGAAAAGTGATTATGCGGAGACTAAACAACATGCTACTAAAAACCCAATGGGTCAATGATTAAACCAAAGAGGAAATTTTAAAATATCTTTCAGGACAATATAGTGTCCTTCTTTAACTTTCTTTATGGCCTTTGTTTTAAAGTCTATTTTGTCTGGTATGAGTATTGCTACCACCACTTCTTGTCATTTCTATTTTCATGAAATATCTTTTAAAATTCTCTCACTTTCAATCTATACATGTCCTTCACCCTAAAATGGGTCTCTTGTAGGCGCCATACTTTAGGCTCTTGTTTGATTATCCAATCTGCCTCTCTATGACTTTTGATTGAAGCATTTAGTCCATTGACATTTAAATGACAATGAAAGCACAACACTCCAGAATCTGTGGGTTGAACAAAAGCATTCCTAAGAGGGGAAGTTCATAGTGATACAGGCTTGCCTCAAAAAAAACAAGAAAAATCTCAAATAAGTAACCTAACTTATCATCTAAAAGCAATAGAAAAGGACAAACAAAACTTAAAGTCAGCAGCAGGAAGGAAATAATAAAGATAAGAGAAGAAATAAATAAAATAGAAGAGATTAAAATAGAAAAAACAATCAATAAAACAAAGAGCTGGTCCTTTGAAAGGGTAAACAAAGTTGACAAACCTCTGGGCAGGCTCACCAAGAAGAAAAGAAAGAGGGTCCCCCCCCCTCAAAAAAAAAAAAAGAAGTGAAAGAGACAAAATAATGACCAATACCACAGAAATACATAAAAACATAAGAGAATACTATGAACAAGTATATGCCAACAAATTGGACAACTGAGAAGAAATGGACAAATTTCTAGAAACACACAGCCCACAAAAATTGAATCAAGAAATATAACTGATTCACTTTGTTATAAAGCAGAAATTAACACACCATTGTAAAGCAATTATACTCCAATAAAGACATAAAAAAATAAAAATAAATAAAATAAAATAAAGAAGAAATAGACAATTTCAACAGACCAATCACTAGAAGTGAACTAGAATCTGTACTAAAAAAGAAGAAGAAACTTTCCAGAAACCAAAAGTCCTGGACTGGATGGCTTCACATACAAAGAAGAAATTATACCAATTTTTCTCAAACTTCTCCAAAAGATTGAAGAGGAGGTAACATTCCCAAAGTCATTCTTTGAAACCAGCATCACCTTGATACCAAAAACAGACAAAGACACTGCCAAAAATGGAAATTACAATCCAATATATTTGATGAATATAGATGTAAAAATTCTCAACAAAATACTAGCAAACTGAATCCAACAACACAAAATAAAATCATATACCATGTTCAAGCTGGATTAATTCCAGGGTCACAAGGATGGTTCAAAATATGCAAATCAATCAATGTGATACACCACATCAACAAAAGAAAAGGCAAAAACCACATGATCATCTCAATAGATGCAAAAAAAGCATTTGATATAATTCAACATCCATTCATGATAAAAACTCTTACCAGAGTAGGTATAGAGGGAACATATCTCAACATAATAAAAACGATTTATGACAAACCCACAGCCAAACTAACACTAACTTGTGAATAGTTGAAAGCCTTCCTGATAAATTCTGGAACAAGACAAGGATGCCCACACTCACCACTTCTATTCAATATAGTATTAGAAATCCAAGGCACAACAATCAGACAAGAAAAAAAAAATGTATCCAGATTGGAAAAGAAGAGGTAAAAGTGTCATTATATGCAGATGATTTAATACTCTATATAGAAACCCTAAAGACTCCACACAAGAACTGCTAGAACTGACAAATGATTTCAGCAAGGTAGCAGGATAAAAGATTAGCATACAGAAATTTAATGCATTTCTTTACACTAACAATGAAATATCAGAAAGGGAAAGGAAAAAAAAAAACTTTTAAAATCCCAACAAAAAGAAAAAAAATAATTAGGAATAAACCTGAACAAGGAGTTAAAAGACTTATATGTTGAGAACTATAAAACATTGATAAAAGGAAACTGAAGATGATTTAAAGAAATGGAAAGATATTCCATACTCTTGGATTGGAAGAATTAATATTGTTAAAATGGCCATAATACACAAATAAATATACAGATTTAATGGAATCCCTAACAAATTACCCATGATATTTTTCCCAGAACTAGAACAAAAAATTCTAAAATTTTATGTAACCATAAAAGACCCAGAATTGCAAAGTCAATCTTGAGGAAAAAGAACAAAGTTGGAGGCATAACCCTCCCAGACTTCAAAAACACTACAAAGCTACAGTAATTGAAACAGCATGGTATTGACATGAAAACAGACATACATATCAATACAACAGAATAGATTGTCCAGAAATAAACTCACACATCTATGGTCAGTTTGTCTTTGACAAAAGAGGCAAAAATGTACAATGGGGAAAAGACAGTCTCTTTGACAAGTGGTGTTGGGAAAGTTAGACTGCAGCAGGTAAATTGATGAAGTTAGAACACCCCCTCACACTATACACAAAAATAAACTCAAAATTTCTTAAAGATTTAAATATAAGACAGGACACCATAAAACTCCTAGAAGAGAACATAGGCAAAACATTCTCTGACATAACTTGTACCAATGTTTTCTTAGTTCAGTCTCCCAAGGCAATAGAAATAAAGGCAAAAATAAACAAATGGGACCTAATCAAACTTAGAATCATTTGCATGGCAAAGGAAACCATAAACAAAATGAAAAGACAACCTATGAAGTGGGAGAAAATATTTGCAAATGGATGCAACCAACAATGGCTTAATTTCCAAAATATACAAACAGCTCATATATCTAACAACAAAAAGAAAAAAACAATAAAAAAATTTCAGAAGACCTAAATAGGTATTTCTCGAAAGAAGACATACATATGACCAATGGGCACATGAAAAAAAACGTTCAACATCGCTAATTACAACATGAATGCAAATCAAAATTACAATGAGGTATTACCTCACACCAGTCAGAATGGCCATCATTAACATTTCTACAAATAAATGCTGGAGAGAGTGTGGACAAAGGGAACCATCCTACTTGTTGGTGGGAATGTAAATTGGTGCAGTCACTATGGAAAACAGTATTAAGGTTCCTTGAAAAGCCAAAAATAGAGTTACCATATGATTGAGAAATCCCATTCATGGTTATATATCCAGAGAAAACTCTAATTTGAAAAGATACATGTGCCCCAAAGTTCATAGCAGCACTATTTACAATAGCCAAGCCATAGAAGCAACCTAAATGTCCAGCAACAGATGAATATATAGAGAAGATGTTGTATGTATATACAATGGAATATCACTCAGCCATAAAAAAGAATGAAATAATGCCATTTGTAGCTACATGGATGGACATAAAGATAATTATACTAAATGAAGTAAGTCAGATAAAGACAAATAACATATAATATCACTTATATGTTTAATCTAAAATATGATAAAAATGAACTTATTTACAAAACAGAAACAGACCCACAGACATAGAAGACAAACTTATGGTTACCAAAGGGGAAAGGGGGAAGGGATAAATTAGGAGTTTGGGATTAGCAGATATAAAATACTATATATAAACTAGATAAATAACAAGATCCTATTGTACAGCACAGGGAACCATACTCAATATCTTTCAATATCTTGTGATAACCTATAATGGAAAGTGATATGAAAATGAATATATATATATATATATATATATATATATATATATATATAACTGTATTTCTTTGCTGTATCCCAGAAACTAACATAACATTGCATACCAAGTATAATTCAATAAAAAATATAACATTATAAGTCTATTAGAATGGAGAATACACAAAATGCTGACCACAACAAATAGGGACAAGGACATAGAGTAACAGGAACTCTGATTCATTTCTGGTTGGAATGGAACACTGCACAGCCACTTGGAAAGACAGTTTGGCAGTTTCTTATAAGACTAAACATACTCTTACTATGTGATACAGCAGTCACACTCCTTGGTATTCACTCAAATAAATTGAAAACTGTTGTACACACAAAAACCTGTACATGGACTTTATAGCAACTTTATTTATAGTTGCTGAAACTTTGAAGGAAACAACCTGTCCTCCAGTAGTTAAATGGAAGACTCAACTGTGGTACAACCAGGCAATGGAATAATATTAGCACTAAAAATAAATGGTCTCTTAAGCCCTAAAAAGACATAAAAGAAATAAATACATATTCCTACCTGAAAGAAGCCAATCTGAAAAGGCTACACACTCTCATTCAAATTATATTACATTCTGTAAAAGGCATAACTATTGAGGTAAAAAGATCAGTTGTTGTCAGAGTTTAGAGGGAAAAGAAGGGTGAGCAGGCAGAGAACAGTGGGTTTGGGGGTTAGAAAAACTATTCTGTATGGTACAGTAATGGTGGATATGTATCATTATACACCTGTCAAAACCCACACAATATAAAAGACCAAGTGTGAATTGTCATGTAAAGTATGGAATTTGAGTGATAATGATGTGTCCATATAAGTTGATAAATTGTAACAATGTATCACTCTGGAGCAGGATACTGATAATGGGGAAGTCTGCACGTGTGAATACAGTGGGTATTTGTAAACTCTAATGTCTGCTTAATTTTACGATGAATAAAACTTCTCTAAAAGTAAAATTTGATTTCGGTGCTGGTAGGCTTTTAAGCCAACATGTCTCAGACTGCAGTGAAGAAATAAACAATCTAGGGCCAATATAAAGTGTCCATCTTGGCTCATTTATGTGACATCTTTATTAGATATATTCATAAGTATTTGTCTTGATGCTATTTAAAGTGACATCATCTTTAAAATTATATTTTATAAATGTTTCTTCCTAGTGTAGAAAAATATAATACATTTTTGTATTGAGTTTATCCAGTAAGCTTTCTAAATTTACTCATTTACTGTCATTTTTCTCTAAACATTTTAAAATTCTCTACCTACACAATTCTGTTGTTAGTGAATGAAATTTTTATATACATATATATATATAATTTTTTTTCTCTCCCATTCCTTGCCTTATTGCCCTGGCATGGGTCTCCGTTAATATGGTGAATAAAAGTCCTAAGTGTAGTAAGTGATCCCAGTATATCATGAAAATTTTTTCTTAATTAGAAATACTTTCTCCTTTTGTTGGTTTTTAAGTATTTACCATTTTTCGTACTTTTATGATGTCATTTTATATTTAAATTTTTGACCCATTTTGATATTTATTCTGATGCACAGTGTGAATATAGATTCAAAATTTCATTTTCCAGATGGCTCTATTGATTAACTAACAACATGTATTTACAAGTATATCTTTACATAATATTTTGAGAACACACTTTTATCATGTACTCAAACTTCAAAAGTATATGGGCCTACTTCTGGAATTTCTATTCTGTACCAATTCTCTATGACTTTGTACCAATCTGAGTCTAATCAGGAAATAGAAACTGCTCAGCCATCTGAACAGTAGAAATTTATTACAAACAATTATTCAACTATGATAAAATAGTAAGTATAAGATACAAGAAAACTCTATAGGGTACCCTAGAGGTGAGGGAGAATTCTCAATGAAGGATAAGCTTGAAAGTGAGTTACTTCACCAAGGCAGGTTAAGATCTTTTTTGAGAGAGTGTAGTTATGGCCCACCAGATAATGAAGAAATTCACTGGATTATACAGGCTAGAGATATTTTGCAGTTTCTGGGAAAGTAGAAAGCAAACTTCCAGTATGCAAGCAATCCACAATCTGTACCTGACATTAAGACATGGACAGAGAATGATGCTGCCAGTGTGGGAAAGAGGCCTGGAGCACAGAATATTCCTGTCAGGATTATGGAATCAAGAGGGTCATGGGAAATAAATCTTAAGGATCAAAGTTGATGAAAGGAAATTAAGACCTGGTGGAGATGCGATATCTGGAGATTGAAGTGTTCTTTTGAGAATGCCACAAGAAGGTGATCATCAGACTTGGTCTAGGCTGCAAGGTCACCAAGACACGACACATTCTGAGTGCATAGCAGGGTAAAAGAACCACCAGATGTCTTCATATACACACCATTTCCTGATGGTACAGCCACTAAAACGTCTAGAGAATGCATGTCATTTTCAGTATGCCTCCACTGGTGTCTACTAAGAAAGCTTAACATTTAGCCTACTGTAAAGGAGAAACACTTAAAGGAATTTCATTCACTATTACTGAGAAAATACTGAAATGTGAATTGGAGCTAAGAGGCAATAAATTGACAACTGGCACAGTCCACACCTTTGGCTACTCCATTTCCATACGTACTTTTTACACACATTTTAACTTCTTTATAACAACAAAATATGTTCACACTTTGACCTAACAAGATACAACTATCCTGACAAGTGAAGAAGTTCAATTGTTCCCCAAAATAAGAAGATGCAGAATCTCAAGAGTTATATCTATTACTGGCTACATTAATTTTTCCACAAATTTTGTCACATTCATTCTTCATATTCTCTTACTTAAAGACTAATTTGGAGATCTAGCCATCAAGAACTTCTGTATAAAATAAAAATGGAAATAAGGAGAAAGAAATGTTAGTATGTTGAAATATACACATGTTTTTACTAGTGGGATTTTTTCTTTCTTATAGATTTTTACTTCTTGTTATGGCCTTTTCTTTTCTACTTAGAGATGACCCTTTAACATTCCTTTTAGCGTCAATTTAGTATTGATGAACTCTTTTAGTTTTTGCTTGTCTGAGAAGTTTGCTATCTCTCCTTCAATTCTGAATAATAATCTTGCTGGGTAGAGTATCCTAGGTTGTATATTTTTAAGCACTATAAATATGCCATTCCCTTCTGGCCTGCAAAGTTTCTGCAGAAAAATCATCTGATAGCCTTATGGGGCTTCCTTTGTATGTGACCTTATTTTTTATTGCTGCCTTTAGAATTCTCTCTTTATATTGAACTTTTGCCATTTTAATTATGATATGTCTTCATGTCAATCTCTTTGGGTTCATCTATTTTTGGACTCTCTGAACTTCCTGTATGTGGATATCTGTTTTCTTCTTCAGGTTCAGGAAGATTTCAACCATAATTTCCTCAAATAATTTTTTGACCCTTTTCTCTTTCTCTTCTCCTTCTAGGATTCCTATACTGCAAATTATGGTACACTTGATTTTCTCCCAAAGCTTCCTTAAACTGTTCTCTTTTTTGCTTGCTTTTGTTTTTGTTCTTCTGAGTGAGTGATTTCCATTATAAGACCTTCCATATAGTTATGCATTCTTCCTTATCACCTAGTCTGCTTAATTCCTTCTAGTGTGTTTTCCTTTTCAGTTATTGTACTCTTCAGTTCTGACTGGTTCTTTTTTACATTTTCCAGTCCCTTGATAAAATTCTCACTGTGTTCATCTATTCTTTACCCTAGTTCACTTAACATTCTTATCACTAATGCTTTGAACTCTTTATCTGATAAATTACCTTTTTATATTAGCTGATTTTTCAGGATTTTTTTCTTGTTTGTTCATTTGAAACAAATTCCTCTGCTTTCTCATTTTGCTTAACCTTTTCTGTCTGTATGAAATTACATGAAACAGTTACCTATCCCAGGCTTGAAGTGGTGTCCTTGTGTGGGTGTGATCCTATACAGTCTGCATGGGCCCAGTGGCTTTGGTGAGGGTGCTGGACCTGAAATGAGCAGAAGTCATGTCTTTCCCAAGAATGTGGTGGCAGCTATCATAAAAAAAGCACATAGAAATATGGAAGGCTTTCATATGTTGCAGCCCTAACCCCTAGTACCTCAAAATATTTGGAGATAGTGTTTAGATATAGGGCTTTTAAAGAAGTAAGTAAATGAATTAGTTAGGCTGAGTTCTAATTCAATCTGACTGGTGTTGCTCTAAGGAGAAAATTTGGGAAAAGGAGAGATACAGGTGATGTACACACAGAGGAAAGAGCATGAGAGGGCAAAAAGAGAAGGAGGCTGTCTGCAAGCCAATGATAGTGGCCTCAGGAGAAATCAAACCAACTGAGCCCTTGATGTTGGACTTTATCCTACAGAACTGGGAGAAAACAAATTTTTGTTGATAAGCCACTGAGTCTGTGGTAGTCTATGGTATTTTGTTGTGGCAGCCCTAGCAAACTAATATACTTTTATAAACCTTTCTTAAATTGACCATGAAATTGTAGTTGATATTTACCTATGGCTTTCTTTTTCAAATACTCATTCTATATTATCCTTGCCTTCAGCAAGGACATCAGTTGAGCTGGTTTATTTACCTGGTAGAGTGACCTAAACTTTGATCCCCAGAGGATCTGATTTCTCAGTTGCCAGCCTTAATTTGTTTGCTCTAATTTTCCACTTATCTTTATTATTTGTCAAGGACATACCAGAGACCCTAAAGAATCCTCTGGGTTCCATTTATAGTCTTTCTTATCTCCATTGTGTTTTAGCAAACAAATTTCCCCTTGATGATTATAATCAATCACACCTGCTGATAGTTTAGCTCATTTGTCTGCCTGTTGATTTATTGCATAATGAGCCATAATGGCCAGGTGATAGTCTCATTTTTCCATTCAAAAGAACCATTTCTATTTCACTTGGTGGAAGTATTTCCTCTTTTGGAAACAAGTTCCCCAAACCAGTGGAGATAAAAGATATTTAGAAAGGAAGACAAAAACCTGTGAATAGGTTATTAGTGAGAGGAAGCATTCTCACTTCCACCTATGAATTCCTGGACCCAGGCTATGGGAGACAAAGCACAATAAAATTACCTCTCATTTAAAGCAAAAATTGCACACTGTTTCACAGCAATATCCATCAATTTTCACCATAACTGTGCCTTCATTGTCATTTAACTTTTCCATTAAGGCAGCTATTTTCAGGAGATGAGGTATATGGATATACATCTGCAAAAGGAGCCTTATATTTGCTACAAAGTCTCCACTGATTCCCCAATTGGCACTTGCCAAAGGTTCAATATTGCACCCTTATTTGCCATGGCCACTTCAAGTTATCATTGGATTTGATAGATCATAAAGACCAAAGTTGAGAGAGTGGTTTATGACACAGACTGAATTTGATAGAATCTTCTCTTGCTCTGAACCCCAGTCAAAATTGGCAGTCTTATGGGTGACTCTGTAAATGGATTGAAGTATCACATTCAAATATATGTTTTTCCATAGTCCAAGAACGCCTACCAAGTGTTTTGCTTCCTTTTTTATAGTGGGTGTTGTGAAATCTAACAACTTGTTTATCACCTTGGAGGATAAATCTTGCCACATTCCAATAAATCTCCTGAAAATTTCCCAAGAAGAAAGGTTGCTGACAAGCTACTTTCAGGCTCAGAATAGATTGTGCATTCAAAATTGTTTATTTCATCTGGATCCAATCATTCCAATTTTAATGATCCCATTCTTTATCAATCTATACATAATAGTCTCATGAGCAACTTGCAAAACTGTGAATTCAACTGTCATTGTAATTCAACAACCCATACAATTTAAGTTGTGTTTGATTTTCAGCAGTAACAAGAAATAAAACATTCCTTTAGTGTTGTCATGTAAGATCTTCAGTTCTTAGAATTGAACTCTGAATTTGAGCTTGCCATTTTTTCTCTATAGGTGTTTAAGTGTGCTCAAAAGAATCCATTGCACAGTCCTTAGCGTTCTTATAGTCATCATTCCTACCATAACTATTACGTGCAGCAGTCACTTGAACCCTCAGTTTCATCATAATCAATTCAGGAGTTTCATCCAGGAACAATTTTGCCTCATTCGCCCAGAGGACATTAGGCAATGCCTGAAGATACTTTTAGTTGTAAAACTTTGATGGGGATGCTACAGTAATCTAGTGGGAAGAGGTCAGGAGTGCTGCTATACATACTACAAGGCACACAACAATTCCCCACCACAAATAATTATCTGCACCAAAATGTTAATAG
This sequence comes from Lipotes vexillifer, assembly GCF_000442215.2. Lineage (NCBI taxonomy): Eukaryota > Metazoa > Chordata > Mammalia > Artiodactyla > Lipotidae > Lipotes > Lipotes vexillifer. Next base: position 718,954 of record NW_006771059.1, read on the forward strand.
TATCAAGGTTGAGGAATCTTGTCAACCACAGATGAAAATTGATTGATTTTGTGATGCCATCATATATCATCCCTGCTAGCATTACACTTCCCATTGTCAATGAGCTCAGCATGGCACTTTATCCCAACAAAACAAAGCCCAAAATTTCATCTTAAGTGAGCTATATCATGAGACTACTCCAGGAACTAATTCTGTATTGCTTTGGTTGCTATCAGTATACAGAAACTTCTGTGATTTAAACATGGAGATATTTCGTATAAAGACTTATTAAGCTATAATAAATAGTAGCAATGAGATGTAAGAAGACTCATAGGGTATCTTGCAGCTGAGGGGCAGTGTCCAAGGAAGGACAAACCTCAAAGGGAGACCCCTTCCCCACGGATAGAGTTTCAGATTTCATTGTAGCCCTCTAGATAGTAGAGAATGTTGCTAGTTTTTCCAGGCAAGATTTGTTCTACAATCACTGAGCAAGCAAGAAACAGTGCTCTGTGGTGCAGGTGAGCTGAAGCCTGTGGCCAGGCAGACAGGTATTTAGAGGGAGTAAGAGTGCCTGTATGGGAGGGAGTCCTGGAGCATGCAGTGTTTATGTTGGGATAACTACAGCTGTGGGAGGGCCATTTGAGATAACATCCAGAAGACAAGTGAAAAGAATGACTCAAGGTGCCAGGGCAGGCAGGATGTTTAGAAAAGTGCATAGGTGTTCATGTGTTTCAGACCACAGGTATGTGATTATCTGCCCTGGTCAAGGATGGATGGCAACCAAGAGACCACCAATTCTGGACATGTGGCTGGGGTAGAGTACCAATGGATGTCCTCCTCCTCATACCACTGTCTCATGGTATAGCCACCAGAACCAGAAAGAGAGGCTCTTTATCCTATAATGTTCCTTCAGTGCTGTCTACTAAGACAGCTTAACATTGTGCTCACTGTAAAGGAGAAATACTGAAAGGAATTCCATGCATTCTCATAGAGTAAGTATTGCAGGGTGAGTTTGGAGCTGCGAGGAAATACATTGATAACTGGCATGGATTTCCACAATCTTAATTTTTGAAACTATATATTTCATAGCTATGCATATACACACACAGATTTTTTTTTTCATTTTTTACAGGCTTAATGATTTTTCCATATATACTTTAGAATTAACTTGTCTGATACCAAAAATAAATAAACATTTTATTATTTTTAAGATTACATTACAAATATAAACTAAGTCCTTTGAAAAAATGATATGTCTAAATTTATTCCTTTCAGAAATGTTTCATAATCTTCCTCATTAAGTTTTGTGCATTAAAAAAAATTCCTATGATTTTTGTTTATTTCTGCTACTGTAATTGGGTTTCCTAGTTTGTTACATATTTTAATTGGTTTTCATTTTTATAAGTGAAATCTTTTGATTTTTCTATAAGAATTTTGCATCTCGTTACTTCAAAAATTTTCTTGATATTTTTGCACTTTTTTTCTCAATTTGTGCTTTCCTAACTATATAATGATATAATCTCTAAATAGAAAAAGCTTTGTCTTTTTTCTCAATTCTTAAGATTCTAATTGTATTAACTAATACCTTTAACATAATGTTAAACAGTAGTAGAGATAAAGTATCACATTCTTTGGTTACTATTTCAATGTAAGTACTTACATATTTGGGATTAAATCTGCAATCTAACAAACTGTCTCTGTTGTCCATTCATCTTTGTTTTTTTTGTTTTGTTTTGTTTTGTTTTGCTTTGGCTGCACTGTGCAGTAGAGCCCTAACAACAGGACTGCCAGGGAACTCCTCATCTTTCATTTTATACATCTCCTTCTCATCTTATGTACGGTCTTTTGGATCAATTAACTAATTTTATCATTCATTATTTCTCTACAATCATGGATATTTAATATTATTTGTTTTATGTTTTTTGTTTGTTTGTTTGTTTTTTTGCGGTACACATGCCTCTCACTCTTGTGGCCTCTCCCATTGCAGAGCACAGGCTCCAGACGTGCAGGTTCAGTGGTCATGGCTCATGGGTCCAGCTGCTCCGCAGCATGTGGGATCTTCCCGAACGGGGGCATGGAACCATGTCCCCTGCATCGGCAAGCAGACTCTCAACCACTGCACCACCAGGGAAGCCCTATTATTTGATTTTATAACTGTATTACTTACCATAGAAATACAGTCTATTATGATTGCAAATGTAAATTTTTGATATTTGTATAACAAAATGTTATTGAAGGAAATGTGAGACACAGTTAAAGAATTTTCAGATAAAAATTATAGAATTTAAATAGTAAACACATTAAGATAAATGCATGAAACTAAATACATCAAACACAGAGTAAACTGAAAGAAAGTAAAAGGACAAATAAAATTTTGATAAGATGAATGCAGACATTGAATTGTCCTGTATAGTTACCTGGTATTTTTTTTTTCTCATTTCATTATTATGATATACTTCTTTATTTAGATTAAATTAATAGTTGTATCAGGGAGCATAATCTGATGTAGATTTTAAAAAAAAACAAGACTATTTCAAAAGTGGTATTGTAATCTTTGATTCAATTTATGTGGTATATTGAACTCTCTTTTATCATTATCTTCAACAAAATATGCAATTTTGATTTGCGTTTACTCCTTTTCTTAAGAGTATTTAATAGCACACTTAGAAAAAAACTAATAAATGAATGTCAAACTTTTTCAAAAGCAAAATATTAGACAAATCATTAGCTATTTTCATTTCTTTAAAAAAATAAAACAGAAAATAAGAACAGCACATTAGAAATTATAATCAAAAGTACTTTGAATTAGAAATTTAAAATCAGAAGAGATTATTTGCAGAAATAATATGCAATAAATTTTGAGTCAGATTAAAAATAAAATTTCTGTATTATACAGCTTACCAAAATTGATCACAATACAGACATTTAAACACAAAAAGATGTCATAGAAAAAAATAAAGTAGTTGAGGAATAGCACCAAAAAATAGTACTAAGTACAAATAGTTTCACAAGAGAATTTTTCCAAACCTCTAAAGGTCAGATAATCTTAGTGCTATCTAAACTATTTTAGAGAATAGAAAAAAAGAGAAAAAATTCTAAAGACATTTTATAAAATGTATATAACACTCATCCTAAAACATGACGAAATTTATACTAAAATTGAAAACTACAAGCAGTCTCATTTGTGAATAAATAAAAAATAAGCAAAAAATAATGCAAGATCACATTATAAAATAAAACACCATATTCTGAATATAACAAAGTTTGTGTAAGAATAACATTTCCTGTGAGAACAAGAAAAGGTTTTGAAAATTTAAAATTATCTGCTTAATGGAATCATAGAACTGATAAAACTACAAAAAAAAAAAAAAGAAGAAGAAAAAAAAAAACTGTTAAGATCTCAGAGAATGGATATCCTTAGACAGATGAGCTAATTTGGGGAGCATTTTTTTCCCCTGGGTATATTTGCCAATTCTGGGCATGCCAAGAATCTGATAATCCAGACTTTGCCACCTTATAAGGCTAATCTTAGGAGACTTAAAAAGAAGTGGAGATTTTGGCACACTCACAGAGTTGTGAAACTACAAAATTGAATATTAGAGAGACTTCAAATACATGGTAATTTTCTCTATAATACATATATCAAATTTTGAAACTTCATGGGGAAGAAGGCTAAAAAGTTAAGAAGAAGGCCAGTTTAAAGGAGAATTAGTTTTCACAGTCTTCTCTCCCAGAGAAGCATCAGAATCCAAGAATTAATAGAGAGAGAAGTCACAATTAATACCTCTAACTCACAGCCAAAAATCCCTGGAGAATATTCTTTGGGAATATGGGTGGGAGTAGAGGAAAAATTACAAGGAAGCTTACAAAGTTCCAGCTTCAAAGCAGCTCAGTTTCTGCCTATTTTAAGAAAGAGCTCTACTTAGCAGAGAAAAGGGAAGTCCCTCTGTAAGAGAATATAATGTCATCTGGGTCCACTACAGTCTTTACACACAATGTTTGGCATACAGTCACAAATTAATTGGCATGCCAAAAAAAAAGTCTAAATGACTGAAAAGAAAAATAATTAAATGAAAGATATCCAAGGATTTAGGATAACTGTGATTAATGTGTAAAAAATTAGAGGAACAGATGGAGAATTTCACAAATGAATTGAAATATTTTGTTAAAAAATCAACTAGCTCTTGTGATGATGTTGTATAACTCTACAGATATACTAAAAGCCACTGAATTTCACACTTCAAATGGGTAAAAATAATAATAACAATAAAGCTGTTTTTAAAAGAATCAAATAGAAATTCTAGAAGTGAAAAAAAATAAAACCAAAGTTAACTCAATAAATATATTTATAATGGATTGGACACAACTGAGCACAGGATTAGTGAATTAAAAATAGGTCTGTAGGAATAATACAAGCTGAATCATAAAAAAGTTGGAAAATACAGGAATCAATAACATAAGTAAGGGATAAAATGTAAAATTCTAACGTGTAACAGTAATCATAGAAACCAAAGAAAAAGAGAATGGAGCAAAAATAATATTTGAAGATATAATGACTGAAAATTTTAAAAAAATCAAATTTGAGACAGTATGATTTTAAAGTAGGAATTGAATAAATGGATGAATAAACAAACAAACGTAAACTTGGCATATCATAGAAAAACTACTAAAAAGAAAGACAAAGTCTTAAGAAAAAAGGAAAAAAATGATACAATGTATTGAAAGAAGCAAAATAAAGAATTAGAGCTAACTTACCAACAGAAATCATGTGTTATGGACTAAGCTGTATCCACCTAAAATTCATGTGTTGAAGCCTTGAAACATGATGTGGTTGTATTTGGAGATAGGAAATTTTAAGGAGATAATTAAGGTTAAATGAGGTCACAACAGTGGGATTCTAATCCAATAAGATTGGTGTCCTTATTAAAAGAGGGAGAGAGGGCTTCCCTGGTGGTGCAGTGTTTGAGAGTCTGCCTGCCAATGCAGGGAATATGGGTTTGTGCCCCAGTCCAGGAAGATCCCACATGCTGTGGAGCAGCTAGGCCAGTGAGCCCTGGCCACCGGGTCTGTGCGTTTGGAGCCTGTGCTTTGCAACGGGAGAGGCCACAGCAGTGAGAGGACCGTGTACGGCAAAAAAAAAAAAAAAGAGGGAGAGAAACCAGGGATGTGTATGCACAGAAAAAATGCCATGTGAGGACAGAGAGAGAAGACGGCCATGTGCAGGACAAAAAGAGAAACCTAAGGAGAAATCAAACCTGCTGATATTTTGATCTTGGACTTTCAGCCTCTAGAATTGTGAGAAAATAAATTTATGTTGTTTAAACCACCCAGTTTGAGGTATTTTGTTGGGCAACACTATCAGACTTACATACCATGGAAGCCAGACAATAGTAGAATAATATCCTTAAAAAGCTGAAATAGAAGATAATACTAACCTAGAATTACATACCTATCAGAAATATCATTCAAAACTGAAGGCATACTAAAGTTATATGCAGACAAAAAATATACTTGAGATATTTCATTGTTAGAGGAGTCACGCTAGAACAAAATATTAACTGGAATTCCTCAAAGTGAAAATGACTCCAGAAAGAAACAGAAATGCCCAAAGGAATGAAAATTAAAGGAAAGAATAAAGATGAAGGCAATATAAAATGATTGTTTTCAATATTATTAATGTCTTCTTGTATTTAATAGATATTTAAAATTAAAAACCAGTAATTCAATTACAAAAATACCAAGATAGATTAAGTGTTGTTTAACATTTTAAGTTTTTAGCATTATTGAAAAATGGTAAAAATACTAATGTATATCACACTTTAATAAATTAATATTATTTTATCCCTAGATTAATAAGTAAAATAATAAAGAATGCATCTTCACTAAGATAGTACAAAAGAGAAATAAAATAATGTAAAATACTTGAAAAGTAGAAAAGAAGAAAGGGTAGGAAAAATCATGAAATATGTGTGAAAAGTGGAAAAATCATTTAAAATTAAAATATGTACATATAATTATGTTAAATGCAAAAAAAACTAAAAAATCCAACTAAAAAGCAAAAACTGGATAAAGTAAGTCACAACCAAATAATTCTGTTTGTAAGAGCACAACCTAACTGTAAGAACACTGAGGAAGTGAACGTAAAATGACTAGAAAATTTTTATAAAGTAAATAATAACCAAAAAATGTAAAAAACTGGTGGAGCTTTCCCAATATTGAAGAAAGTAGACATATTTGGCTATATGATGGGTGATAAGCCAAGTGTCTACAATTTCAAACAGAATTTGCTTAGAATATATTCACTCACCAGAAGCAATTAAGAGAGAAATCAAAAAGAAAAAGAAAACTAGCAAATTACAAAATGTTTCAAAATTAAGCAATAAAATTTTAAATAACTCAGTCAAAAAGGAAATCAGAACAGAAATTAGAAAGTATTTCACTGAATAATAAAGAAACTTTAATATATCAAACATTTATTCTGTTATAACTATAGTTGCTTAGAGAAATATACAGTCCTAAATGCACATATTTGAAATGTTAAAGGTTGAAAATCATCCATCTCAAGAAGTAAAGAACAGCAACTGCACTCAAAAAATTGTAAAATAAATAAAAACTTGGATATTAGCATGAGCAGAACTAAGGAAATAGAAAAAAGTTAGTGGAAATCCATCCCAAAACATAGTTATTTGAAAATATTATTAAAATTGGTCATTTAACAAGTACAATTAAGAAAACAGAATAAAAGAGAATAAATATAGCAGTATCAGGAATGGAAAAAAGAGACCTCACTAAAAATCCACAAACATTTGAAAGATAACAAGAGGCTCTTTTAAACAACTCTAGGCCAAAAAATGTAAAAGTTTAGGTAAAGTGGAAAACTCCCTAGATATACAACTTATCAGAATAGACACAAGTAAAAGTTATTTTAAATCTGAATAAACATGCATTAAAGGAGTTGTCTCTGTAATCTGAAGTGTTAATTCAAAGAAACATCTAAGGCTAGTTGGCTTCATTGGTGGATTCTTTCAAATATTTAAGGAAAAAACAATATCAGACAAAATCTTGCATAGAACAGCAAAAAAAAGGAGTTCCTAATATATTTTATGAGAGAGAGCAGGCTAACATGAATACAATGACATTGCAATCTCTCTCACGGACATAGGTAAAATAATCATAGACAAAATATTAGCAAATTAAATTCAGGGATATATGTAAAGCATTCAATATCATGACCAAGTTTATTCCACAAATGCAATGTAGGTTTTATACCTGAAAACATTCTACATTAACAGAATAAAGGAGAAAAGTAATGATGATCTCAATATATAGAAAAAAAATTTAAACAAAATTTCAATACCTATTCATGATAAAATGCTTAGGACATGACTAATAGAAGAACACTTTCTTCATCTCATGAAGAATATCTTAGAAAACCTGTAGAAAAGATCATTATTTCTAGTTAATTATTAAAAACATTTATGCTGAGTTGGAAAAAATACAAAGATGTCCACTATCACCACTTCTCTGCATTTTTATACTCAAAGTACCAGACAGTGATCTAAAGAAAGCAAATATAAATAGAAGTTTTAAGAAGTATAAAAGAATACACAAAATCATTATTAATCACAGACAATATAATTGTGTACATAGAAAATCTAAAAGTCTATAGACCACTTATTAGAATTAATAAATTAATAGAGTAAGGTTGTTGGATATAAGGGCCATATTTTAAAACCAAATAAATTTCTATAACCTAGAAATAATTAAAAAATGAAATTTCAAAAGGTAATATTTGCAATTACATCATAAAATATCAAATATAGCTACATTGTGTTATTCAGTTAGACTGCAACTAAGTTACCAAAATATTTAAATTTTAACATTTAAAAGTTTTATTTTTTTAAATTTTATGTTTCTGTTCTCACTGTTGGTATTGTTCATATTTTAGATTATATGCAAAGTAAGGAAATACATTCAATCAAATTGTTTCTAAGTTATTCATGAAATGACATAATTTATCTATAATAATAGTTACAATTGACAGATAACCCTAATGATCTCCTAAATGTAAAATGATGCACATGACTTTGTTTTTTATGGATCATTTACTGGAAAATGCAATTACCTTTAAATGATCTCTAAATAGAAAAAAAACAAGGAATAAATGTAATAAAAGATGTGGAATTCTTACATATACAAAATTATACCTAATTATTGCAATAAGGATTGAAATAAATAGAGGAAAATATCATGTTCATGTATTGGAAGTTTCAATATTGTAAAGATGTCAATTATTCCCAAATTATTCTATAGATTCAATATAATCACAACCAGTATCTCAGAATGTTTTGTAATAATTAACAAACTAAATCTAAATCTTAATTTTGCTTGAAACTCCAAAGGCCCAGACTAGCCAAGACAATCATTAAGAATGGATATCAAGGGCTTCCCTGGTGGCGCAGGGGTTGAGAGTCCGCCTGCCGATGCATGGGACACGGGTTCATTCCCCAGTCCGGAAAGATACTACATGCCGCGGAGCGGCTGGGACCATGAGCCATGGCTGCTAAGCCGGCACGTCCAGAGCCTGTGCTCCTCAATGGGAGAGGCCACAACAGTGAGAGGCCCACGTACTGCAAAAAAAAAAAAGAATGGCTATCAAGTATTATTATACAGTGACTTTAATTAAAACAGCATGGTATTGGTACAAGGAAAGTCAGTTAAATTAACCAATGGAAAATAATAAGTCCAAAAGAGAGGGCAAGGTGTTGGAAGACTTTGTGTATTTTTTTTGTTTTTTGTCTGTTTGTTTGTTACTACTTTTCATTTTTTTAACATCTTTATTGGAGTATAATTGCTTTACAATGGTTAGTTTCTGTTTTATAACAAAGTGAATCAGCTATACATATACATATATCCCCATATCTCTTCCCTCTTGCATCCCCCCTTCCCACCCTCCCTACCCCATCCCTCTAGGTGGTCACAGAGCACCGAGGTGATCTCCCTGTGCTATGTGGCTGCTTCCCACTAGCTATCTATTCTACGTTTGGTAGTGTATATATGTCCATGCCACTCTCTCACTTTGTCCCAGCTTACCCTTCCCCCTCCCCGTGTTCTCAAGTTCATTCTCTAGTAGGTCTGTATCTTTATTCCCATCTTAGCCCTAGGTTCTTCATGACCTTTTTTATTTTAGATTCCATATATATGTGTTAGCATATGGTATTTATTTTTCTCTTTCTGACTTACTTCACTCTGTATGACAAACTCTAGGTCCATCCACCTCACTACAAATAACTCAATTTCGTTTCTTTTTATGGCTGAGTAATATTCCATTGTATATATGTATCACATCTTCTTTATCCTTTCATCTGTTGATGGACACATAGGTTGCTTCCATGTCCTGGCTATTGTAAATAGAGCTGCAATGAATATTGTGGTACATGACTCTTATGGTTTTCTCATGGTATATGCCAAGTTGTGGGTTACTGAGTCATATGGCAGTTCTATTTTTACATTTTTAAGGAACCTCCATACTGTCCTCCATAGGGGCTGTATCAATTTACATTCCCATCAACAGTGCAAGAGAGTCCCCTTTTCTCCACACCCTCTCCAGCATTTATTGTTTGTAGATTTTTTTTTTTTTTTTGCGGTATGTGGGCCTCTCACTGTTGTGGCCTCTCCTGTTGCAGAGCATAGGCTCAGCGGCCATGGTTCATGGGCCCAGCTGCTCTGCGGCATATGGGATCCTCCCAGACTGGAGCACAAACCCGCATCCCCTGCAGTGGCAGGGGGACTCTCAACCACTGCACCACCAGGGAAGCCCCCTGTAGATTTTTTGATGATGGCCATTCTGACTGGTGTGAGATGATACCTCATTGCAGTTTGGATTTGCATTTCTCTAATGATTAATGATGTTGAGCATTCTTTCATGTGTTTGTTGGCAACCTGTATACCTTCTTTGGAGAAAAGTCTATTTAGGTTTTCTGCCCAGTTTTGGATTGCTTTTTTTTTTTTTTAATATTGAGCTGCATGAGCTGCTTGTAAATTTTGGAGATTAATCCTTTGTCATTTGCTTCATTTGCAAATATTTTCTCCCATCCTGAGGGTTGTCTTTTCATCTTGTTTATGGTTTGCTTTGCTGTTCAAAAGCTTTGAAGTTTCATTAGGTCCCATTTGTTTATTTTTGTTTTTATTTCCCTTTCTCTAGGCGGTGGTTCAAAAAGGATCTTGCTGTGATTTATGTCATAGAGTGCTCTGCCTATGTTTTCCTCTGAGAGTTTGATAGTGTCTGGCTTTACATTTAGGTCTTTAATCCATTTTGAGTTTATTTTTGTTTATGGTGTTAGGGAATGTTCTAATTTCATTCTTTTACATGTAGCTGTCCAGTTTTCCTGGCACCACTTATTGAAGAGGCTGTTTTAATTATTGTGTCCCCTGTTTAGAATGCACTATTCCCATATGACTAGCTTCTTTGCTTTCTTCATTTCTTTTACTCAAATGTCACTCTCAGAGATCCTTACCTAAGACATTCTAATATCTTAAGTCCCCCAATGTTTTATATTCCTTATCCCTGCTTTATTATTTTTTCTTTAGCATTTATTATTTTCTAACATACTGTATGTTTTAAAGACTTATTTTGTTTATTTTCTGTCTCTCCCAATAAAATATTAGATCCATGAGGTCAGGAATGTTTGTCTCTTTTATTCACTGATGAGCAAGATCTCATATACTGTAGGCTGTCAATAATTATTTGATGAATGAACCAGTTCATTTAAACCTCAAACTTCACAGCATAGGATTCACATTAAATACAATGAAGCATATACCAGGTGACATATGCATGGAGCTAATCTTATGCAAAATTTTGAATTAATGTTTTTCTCTTCAAATGGATGATGTTTTCATGTTTCCCTTCAGATTTCCAAGGCCACTCACTAAGCAACTAACTGGAAGTCTATTCTCCAACTCCTGCATACTCTTCAGTTATTCTTTATCCACTATCAAAGCTGATCTGAACTAAAAGCCATTTAGTTTTTCTTCCTAAATATATTTTTTTTTTACTTCCTATGATTTATTTATTTTATAACTGGAAGTTTGTACGTTTTGACTCCCCTCACCCCTTTTGCTCATCCCCCACCCCTGACCTCTGGCAGCTACCAACCTGTTCTATCTATGAGCTTGTTTTGGGTTTTGTTTTTTGTCTTTTTAGGTTCTACATATAAATGAGATCATATGATATTTGTCTTTGACTGAGTGATTTCACTAAGTATAATGTCCTCAAGACCCAACCATATTGCCACAAATGGCAAGATTTTATTCTTTTTATGCCTGAATAATATTCCATTGTGTGTGTGTGTGTATCTGTGTGTGTGTGCATCACATTTTCTTTATCCACCCATCCATCAATGGACACTTAATTTATTTCTATATCTTGGCTATTGTAAACAATACGGCAGTGAACATGGTGGTGCATATATTTTTTCAAGTTAGTATTTTTGTTTCCTTCATATAAATAAGCAGAAATGGAATTGTGGAATTTTGTGATAGTTCTATTTTTTTAATTTTTTGATGAACCTAAATACTGTTTTCCATAGTGGCTGTACCAATTTATGCTTCCACCAAAAGTGCACAAGGGTTCCCTTTACTCTACATCCTCACCAATGCTTGTTATTTCTTGTCTTTATATATATACATATAATAGCCATTTTAACAAGTATGAGGTTCTAAAGAATTTTCTAAACTAATTTTTAATTTTATTCATAGAACAGATTTGCATGATAGTGATCCTTTGGACACAGAGCCTTAACCACAAAAAAGAGATCAGTGTCAGTAATATTTAAGGACTGTCAAATGCATTCATTGTCCCTCAAATCTTTTTTTTTTTTTTTCAGTATTACACCTATGTTTGTCTCCTGGGGTATTTCATGTAAATTACTCTCTATTTTCCCTTCATAGAGCTTATCACAATTGCATTTATATGGTTAATAGTGTAATTATTTATACAATATCTGTCATTTTCACTGGTCTATACATTTCTGTGGGGCAATAAGTGTGTCTGTCTTGATCACTGTTGTAGCTGCAGGGCCTAATTAATTAATTATCTATTCAATGGACTCAAGTATGAGTCCTATAGTGAAAGGAGTAAAAACTAAAAAATCTATGAAATTCATACTCTGTAAACTATGGGGGGACAAGCATTGTTTTGTGACCCATTTGGAAAACTGAAAAACACTGAAAAGGTAGAGACAGATAAATGAAAAATACGCCTCCTCTGCTTTTAAATGGAACACGATGATTTTTGACCCACTAAGGACTCCAAAGAATAAAATGTTACTTTCAATCCTTGGAATCTCTAGCTATCAACAATGGCAGTACCCAGCAGGAGCATAGGTCTGGTTCCATGGTAGCAGCGGTGCCAGGAAAGATGCAGCAATAATAAGTAGATAAGGGTGAAAATATAAAGCATTCTTTAAAACAAAAACTATTACATATCTAAACACATGTGATATATAGACCTGCAAAATTTGTGGATGAATGAATGGCTGTTCAGGGCAATAATAGAGCCCAATGACAGAAAAAAATTGCAACAACCTAAAAAATATTAAGTACTATTGTTGAGTTCCTAATATGTTTCTGGTGCTTTAACTTCAATTATCTCATTTAATCTTCACAACAACATGGAAAATAGACATGTGCATCTCATTTTACATATGAAAAAACTGAGTCACTTTCAAAAGATAGCACAACTAGTAAGTGTTACAGCTTATATGTTGTTTTTTTGTTTTGTTTCACAAAATATTGTTTAATGATTTAGATGAAATTACTTTTGTAGGTTTCAAAAATTATTTCTTCCACACATACACAGTCAGTTGATTCTTCTAAGACTAGATTTTGGGGAGTATATATATACATATATATATATATTTTTTTTAATTTAATTTAATTTATTTATTTATACAGCAGGTTCTTATTAGTCAACAATTTTATACACATCACTGTATACATGTCAATCCCAATAACTCAATTCATCACACTACCACCCCCACTCACCACGAATTTTGCCCCTTCGTGTCCATACATTTGTTCTTGACATCTGTGTCTTAATTTCTGCCCTGCAATCTGGTTCATCTGTAACATTTTTCTAGGTTCCACATATATCTGTTAATATAGGATATTTGTTTCTCTCTTTCTGACTTACTTCACTCTGTATGACACACTCTAGATCCATCCTTGTGTCAACAAATAACACAATTTCATTCATTTTTTATGGCTGAGTAATATTCCATTGTATATATGTACCACAACTTCTTTATCCATTCATCTGCTGATGGGCATTTAAGTTGCTTCCATGACCTGGCTATTGTAAATAGTGCTGCAATGAACATTGGGGTACATGTGTCTTTTTGAATTATGGTTTTCTCTGGGTATATGCCCAGTAGTGGGATTGCTGAATCATATGGTAATTCTATTTTTAGCTTTTTAAGGAACCTCCATACTGTTCTCCACAGTGGATATATCAATTTAAATTCTCACCAACAGGGCAAGAGGGTTCCCTTTTCTCCGCACCCTCTCCAGCATTTGCTGTTTGAAGATTTTCTGATGATGTCCATTCTAAATGGTGTGAGGTAATGCCTCATTGTAGTTTTGATTTGCATTTCTCTAATAATTAGTGACATGGAGAAGCTTTTCATGTGCTTCTTGGCCATCTGTATCTCTTCTTTGGAGAAGTGTCTATTTAGGTCTTCTGCCCATTTTTGGATTGCTTTTTTTGTTTTTTTTTAAATTGAGCTGCATGAGCGGTTTATATATTTTGCAGATTAATCCTTTGTCCTAATTCATTTGCAAATATTTTCTCCCATTCTGAGCATTGTATTTTTGTCTTGTTTATGGTTTCCTTTGCTGGGAAAAAGCTTTGAAGCTTCATTAGGTCCCATTTGTTTAGTTTTGGTTTTATTCCCATTACTCTAGGTGGTGGATCAAAAAAGATCTTGCTGTGATTTATGGCAAAGAGTGTTCTTCCTATGTTTTCCTCTAAGAGTTTTATTGTGTCTGGTCTTACATGTAGGTCTTGAACCCATTTTGAGTTTATTTTTGTGTATGGTGTTAGGGAGTGTTCTAATTTCATTCTTTTACATGGAGCTGTCAAGTTTTCCCAGTATCACTTATTCAACAGACTGTCTTTTCTCCATTGTATATCCTTGCCTCCTTTTTCATATATTAGTTAACCATAGGTGTGTGGGTTTCCCTCTGAGCTTTCTATCTTGTTCCATTGATCTATGTTTCTGTTTTTGTGGCAGTACTATATTGTCTTGATTACTGTAGCTTTGTAGTGTAGTCTGAAGTCAGGGAGTCTGATTCCCTCAGCTTCATTTTTTTTCCCTAAAGACTGCTTTGATTTTTCAGAGTCTTTTGCATCTCCATACAAATTTTAAGATTTTTTGTTCTAGTACCGTAAAAATTGCCATTGGTAATTTGATAGGGATTGCATTGAATCTGTAGATTGCTTTGAGGTAGTATAGTCATTTTCACAATATTGATTCTTCCAACCCAAGAACATGGTATATCTCTCCGTCTGTTGATATCATCTTTAGTTTCCTTCATCAGTGTCATATACTTTTCTGCATATAGGTCTTTTGTCTCCCTAGGTAGATTTATTCCTTGGTATTTTAATCTTTTTGTTGAAATGATAAATGGGTGTGTTTCCTTAATTTCTCCTTCAGATTTTGCATCATTAGTGTATAGGAATGCAAGAGATTTCTGTGCATTAATTATGTATCTTGCAACATTACCAAATTCATTGCTTAGCTCTAGTAGTTTTCTGGTGGCAGCATTAGGATTCTCTATGTAAAGAATCATGTCATCTGCAAACAGTGACAGTTTTACTTCTTCTTTTCCAACTTGTATTCCTTTTATTTCTTTTTCTTCTCTGATTGTCGTGGCTAGTACTTCCAAAACTATGTTGAATAATAGAGGTGAGAGTGGATCTCCTTTTCTTGTTGCTGATCTTAGAGGAAATGCTTTCAGTTTTTCACCACTGAGAATGATGTTTGCTGTGGGTTTGTCAGATATGGCCTTTATTATGTTGAGGTGCGTTCCCTCTATGCCCACTTTCTGGAAAGTTTTTGTAATAAATGTGTGCTGAATTATGTCACAAGCTGTTTCTGCATCTACTGAGATGATCATATGTTTTTTCTACTTCAATTTGTTAATACGGGGTATCACATTGATTGTTCTGCATATATTGAAGAATCCTTGCATCCCTGGGATAAATCCCACTTGATTGTGGTGCATGATCCTTTTAATGTGTTGTTGGATTCTGTTTGCTAGTATTTTGTTGAGGACGTTTGCATCTATATTCACCATCGATATTGGTCTGTCATTTTCTTTTTTGTAGTATTTTTGTCTTGTTTTGGTATCAGGGTGATAGTGGCATCATAGAATGAGTATAGGAGTGTTCCTTCCTCCACAGTTTTTTGAAGTGTTTATGAAGGATGGGTGTTAGCTCTTCTCTAAATGTTTGATAGAATTCACCTCTGAAGCCATCTGGTCCTGTATTTTTGCTGTCTGAAGATTTTTAATCACTAGATTCAATTTAATTTCTTGTGATTGGTCTGGTCATATTTTCTATTTCTTCCCAGTTCAGTCTTGAAAGGTTATGACTTTCTAGGAATTTGTCCATTTCTTTCAGGTTTTCCATTGTATTGGCATAGAGGTGCCTGTAGTAGTCTCTTAGGGTGCTTTGTATTTCTGAAGTGTCTGTTGTAACTTCTTTTTCATTTCTAATTTTATTGATTTGAGTCCACTCCCTCTTTTTTTTTTTAATGAGTCTGCATAATGATTTATCAATTTTGTTTATCTTCTCAAAAAACCAGCTTTTATTTTTATTGAACTTTGCTATTGTTTTCTTTGCTTCTATTTCATTTACTTCTGCTCTGATTTTTATGATTTCGTTCCTACTGCTTGCTCGGAGTTTTGTTTGTTCTTCTTTCTCTAGTTCCTTTAGGTGTAAGGTTAGATTGTTTATTTGAGAATTTCTTGTTTCTTGAGGTAGGCTTGCATAGCTATAAACTTCCCTCTTAAAACTGCTTTTGCTGCATCCCATAGGTTTTTCATTGCCATGTTTTCACTGTCGTTTGTCTCTTGGTTTTTTTTTTTTTTTCATTTCCTCTTTGATTTCTTCAGTGATCTCTTGGCTATTCCATAACGTATTGTTTAGCCTCCATGTGTTGTTGTTTTTTACGTTTTTTCCTCTGTAATCCATTTCTAATCTCATAACATTGTGGTCAGAAAAGATGCTGGATATGATTTCAATTTTCTTAAATTTACTGAGCCTTGATCTGTTACCCATGATGTGATCTACCCTGCAGAATGTTCATGTGCACTTGAGAAGAAAGTGTATTCTGATGTTATTAGATGGAATGTCTTATAGATATCAATTAAATCTATCTGGTCTATTGTGTCATTTAAAGCTACTGTTTCCTTATTTATTTTCATTTTGGATGATCTGTCCATTGGTGTAAGTGAAGTGTTAAAGTCCCCCACTATTATTGTGTTACTGTCGATTTCCTATTTTATAGATGTTAGCAGTTGCCTTATGTATTGAGGTGCTCCTATGTTGGGTGCTATATATTTATAATTGTTACATCTTCTTCTAGGATTGATCCCTTGATCATTATGTACTTCTCTTTTGTAACATTCTTTATTTTAAGGTCTATCTTTTCTGATATGAGTATTGCTACTCCAACTTTCTTTTGATTTCCATTTACATGGACTATCTTTTTCCATCCCCTCACTTTCAGTCTGTATGTGTCCGTAGGTCTGAAGTGGGTCTCTGGTAGACAGCATATACATGGGTCTTGTTTTTGTATTCATTCAGCAAGCCTGTGCCTTTTGGTTGGAGCATTTAATCCATTCACGTTTAAGGTAATTATGGATATGTATGTTCCTATGGCCATATTCTTAATTGTTTTGTGTTTGTTTTTGTAGGTGCTTTTCTTTTCTTCTGTTTCCTGCTTAGAGTTCCTTTAGCATTTGCTGTATAGCTGGTTTAGTGGTGCTGAATTCTCTTAGCTTTTGCTTGTCTGTAAAGCTTTTGATTTCTCCATTGAATTTGAATGAGATCCTTGCCAGTTAGAGTAATCTTGGTTGTAGGTTCTTCACTTTCATCACTTTTAGTATGTCATGCCACTCCCTTCTGGCTTGCAGAGCTTCTGCTGACAAATCAGCTGTTAACTTTATGGGAGATCCCTTGTTTGTTGTCATTTTTCCCTTGCTGCTTTCAATAATTTTTCTTTACCATTAATTTTTGCCAATATGATTACTATGTGTCTCAGTGTGTTTCTCATTGGGTTTATCCTGTATGGGACTCTCTGTACTTCCTGGACTTGGGTGGCTATTTCCTTTCCCATGTTAAGGAAGTTTTTGACTATAATCTCTTCAAATATTTTCTTGGGTCCTTTCTCTCTCTCTTCTCTTTCTGGGACTCCTACAATGCAAATGTTGTTGTGTTTAATGTTGTTCCAGATGTCTCCTAGGCTGTCTTCATTTCTTTTCATTATTTTTTCTTTATTCTGTTCCACAGCAGTGAATTCCACCATTCTGTCTTCCAGGTCACTTATCTGTTCTTCTGCCTCAGTTATTTTGCTATTGATTCCTTCTAGTGTAGTTTTCATTTAAGTTATTGAATTGTTCATGTCTGTTTGTTTCTTCTTTAGTTCTTCTGTGTCTTTTTTAATCATTTCTTGCATCTTCTCGATCTTTGCCTCCATTCTTTTTCTGAGGTCCTGGATCATATTCACTACCATTATTCTGAATTCTTTTTCTGGAAGGTTGCCTATCTCCACTTCATTTAGTTGTTTTCCTGGGATTTTATCTTGTTCCTTCATTTGGTACATAGTCCTCTGCCTTTTCAAATTGTCTATCTCTCTGTGAATGTGGTTTTTGTTCCACAGGCTGCAGGATTGTGGTTCTTCTTGCTTCTGCTGCCTGCCGTTTGTTGGATGAGGCTATCTGAGAGGCTTGATGTTTGGGGCTGCTGGTGGGTAGAGCTGACTGTTGCTCTGGTGAGCAGAGGTCAGTAAAACTTTAATCTGTTTGACTGTTCATGGGTGGGGCTGGGTTCACTCCCTTTTAGTTGTTTGCCTTGTGGCAACCCAACACTGGGGCCACCTGTGCTTTTTGCTGGGCTAATGGCAGACTCTGTGGCTCACCCCAAGGAGTAGTTTGCACAACTTTTGCTGCCAATATCCTTGTCCCTATGGTGATCCACAGCCACTGCTCACCTCTGCAGGAGACCCTCCAACACTAGCAGGTAGGTCTGGTTCTGTCTCCCCTAGGGTCACTGCTGCTTCCCCTGCAACCTGAAGCACACACTGCTTTGTATGTGCCCTCCAAGAGTGGAGTCTTTCTTTCCCCAAGTCCTGTCAAAGTTCTGCAATCAAATCCCAGTAGCCCACAGTCTGATTCTCTAGGAATTCCTCCTCCCATTGCAGGAACCCCAGGTTGGGAAGCCTGACATGAGGCTCTGAATCTTCACTCCAATGGGAGGACTTCTGTGGTCTAAGTGTTCTCAAGTCTGTGAGCCACCCACCCAGCAGTTATGGGATTTGATTTTACTGTGATTGCACCCCTCCTACAAACTCATTGTGGCTTCTCCTTCGTCTTTGTATGTGGGGTATCTTTTTTGGTGAGTTTCAATGTCATCCTGTTGATGATTGTCCAGCAGCTAGTTGTGATTCTGGTGTTCTCATAAGATGTAGTGAGAGCGCATCTGTCTACTCTGCCCTCTTGGTTCAGGCGGCCCTTCTGGATGATTTTCTAAGCGAAACAGCAAGGCACTCTCCACTCATGGTTTGGACCCATCATTTTCATGGCCACCAGCAGCTGTAATAGCAACTCCCTAGAGCTGATATTTAAACCCAGATTGTCTAACTCCAAATCATTTCTGCTTAATTAGTATACTTACTCTGTCCACATAAAGAGCCAGTCTCTTTTTAATTATGTGTGTTGTGGCAGGAGTAGAAGAAATATATACAATTTTATTTCTCTGGAATTGAAAAAAAAGGCAAAGAGAAAGGTAACTAGAACCTTAGAATTATTACCCAGAGGCAAACAGAGCCTTATCTTGCTTTGAAATCATTGGAATGATTATAGGTACATGTTAAGAATCAGAAAATCAAACTCTTACCTTAGCTTCTATATGTGGTCTAATATCCTTTATTCATTCATGTAATAAATATGTTTGAATGTACTTATCAGGTGCCTATTCTGTGCTTAAATATTTTTTCAGCACAGACTATTATTATGTATAACTAAATTCTGCAAACTCGTAAGGTTTGACTTGACTAAAGCTCTAGTTAGCTGCAATTATTGCCTGAAATTCCACCATAAGTACTAATTTTATTACAATACTTGATTACTACTAAAATGTTCATATCCCTCTGTGAGATAACACTGTGAAACAGACATTACTACTGTTTACTGATATCTCCTAATTCTTCACCTTCAGAAAAGAGGTACTTCCCTAACATTTTGAAGTTAGGTATAATAATCTGGTCTGGCAAATAAATAAGAGTGAATGTGATGTGTGTCAATTCCAGGTAGAAGTCTTTAATCACCATGTTTTCTCTTGCCTCAGTAATCATGAAAGCACATACTGATATGAAGCTGCAAAACTGAGTCATAAAACAAAAGATAGTTGCTCCAGGAAGTTGCCCAAACCTGAAATGGACTTTGTATGAGCTAAAAATAAACCATTGATTTTAAAGTCTGAGATTTTGGCACTCCGTTTCATTTTATTTTTGTTTTTACCTAGCCTATCCCAAGGCACAAATAGCATTATCCAATAACAGGAAACACTGGTATTTAAGTATATCTCTGAAACATTCTATGTATGCAAATTGTGTGCCTTTTCTCATACTGTTTCTTCTACCTAAAAAGAAAAAAATTATCCAATCCCACCCCCTTTTAAACCTGGTGAATTAAATAGCCATTCATCATGTCTGAAAAGCTTTCCAAAGCATAATTAGTAACACTTGTCTCTGTTAATAATCTTTTTTTTTGCCATCACAGCATTTACCACATCTTATAATTATGTATATGACTAACTACCTCAACAGACTAAAGTCTCTTAAAGACAGGGATTGTGTCATATTTACTCCACAGAACTTAGTTCAGTGGTATTTATTTAGCATAGTAAATAAATATCTATTAACTTAAAATTAATAAAATTTCACAAAGAATAGAGGCATTCCCACTTGAGTTTAAGACAGGAGACAAAACTAGAGTCTGGGACTTCAGTTGTAGTGTTTGATAATCGCACAATTTTACCACAGGCTAGTGTTGGGTTTTGATGGCAACAGGAATTGGCATCTAATGCTATTAGATCTCAGAAACTCTACTTTGCCCAAGAAATTAACCTGAACCTGTGAAACAGCTTCTTAATAAGGTTTAAATCACATTTTAAAAAAATATATTTTTATATTTTCTCAGTCTTAACATCTCCTTGTTAGTCTTTTAATGTAAACTCCCATTATTAAATTATTGATGGATAAGGTAGTTCCAAACTCAATGTGTGACTGACTGAGAAAAAATCTTATTTGTCCAAACACTCCATGTTGTCCTGATTTGAGCAAAGTTTTTTTTGCTACATGTAGATTGGTGGGACTTGGATAAGTTGAACACATCTGATTAAACCAGCTGTGACTTGGAGCTGAGAGACAGATCAAATTCATCCATACCCTCTCCCTGTGGTGAGTCACAAAACAAAAATGGCAGAAGTCTTTGCCCAATGTATTTATGGTACAAGAAAGAGTATTTGATAATTCAAAAGAGAATTTGTAAAACAAACATGAAATAGCTCCCTGGTACATACATTTTCTTATATTTCTGACAAAAAGGATAACTTATTTTTACAAAAAATACACAGATACACTATGGAGCATAATTCAAAATTGACATAATTTTTAAAAGGATTTGTATCCCTTTATAAAGGACCACTCCCCACCACTCAAGGAATATATATTCACCTCCCTATGGCGTTTGAGGTCCTGCAGTGGAAAAAAATTAAGAAGCACTAAATATAATAACAGCTAAAATAATAGTTTTTATTTATTTGAGGGCTAAATATACTTTATATGCATTATTTATTCATGTTTAATGGTGAGGAAACTGATGCTTAATAATGTGAAATAAACCAAGATGTTGAAGTAGAAGGACGTGCTCTCACTTCCTCTTGCGAGAACACCAGAATCACAACTAGCTGCTGGACAATCATCTACAGGAGGACACTGGAACACACCAAAAAAGATACCCCACATATAAAGACAAAGGAGAAGCCACAATTAGACCATAAGAGGGGCACAATCACAGTAAAATCAAATCTCATAAATACTGGGTGGGTGACTCACAGAATAGAGAACACTTAGACCAAAGAAGTCTACCCACTGGAGTGAAGGTTCTGAGCCCCACATCAGGCTTCCCAACCTGGGGGTTCAACAGTGGGAGGAGGAATTCCTAGAGAATCAGACTCTGCAGGCTAGTGGGACTTGATTGTAGGACTGACAGGACAGGAGAAACAGAGACTCCACTCTTGGAAGGCATACACAAAGTAGTGTGTGCATCAGGACCCAGGGGAAGAAGCATTGACTCCAGGGGAGACTGAACAAGACCTACTTGCTAGTTTTGTAGGGTGTCCTGCATGGGCGGCTGTGGCTCACTGTGGAAACAAGGACACTGGCAGCCGAAGTTCTGGGAAGTACTCCTTGGCGTGAGCCCTCCCAGAGCCCGCCATTAGCCCCACCAAAGATCCCAGGTAGGCTCCAGTGTTGGGTTGCTTCAGGCCAAACAACCAACAGGGAGGGCACCCAGCCATGCCCATGAGCAGTCACATGGATTAAAGTTTTACTGAGCTCTGCCCACCAGAGCAACAGTCAGCTTTACCCGCCACCAGCCCCTCCCATCAGGAAACTTGCACAAGCCTCTTAGATAGCCACAACCACCAGAGGGCAGACAGCAGAAAGAATAAGAACTACAATCCTGCAGCCTGTGGAAAAAAAACATATTCACAGAAAGAAGTACAATTTGAAAAAGCAGAGGGCTATGTACCAGATGAAGGAACAAGATAAAACCCAAGAAAAACAAGTAAATGAAGTGGAGATAGGCAACCTCTCAGAAAAAGAATTCAGAATAATAAGAGTGAACATGATCCAGGACCTTGGAAAAATAATGGAGGCAAATATCACGAAGATGCAAGAAATGTTTAACAAAGACGCAGAAGAATTAAGGAAGAAACAAACAGACATGAACAATTCAACAACTGAAATGGAAACTACACTAGTAGGAATCAATAGCAGAATAACTGAGGCAGAAGAATGGATAAGTGACCTGGAAGATAGAATGGTGGATTTCACTGCTGTGGAAAAGAATAAAGAAAAAAGAATGAAAAGAAATGAAGACAGCCTAAGAGACCTCTGGGACAGCATTAAATACAACAACATTCCCATTATAGGAGTCCCAGAAGGAGAAGAGAGAGAGGAAGGACTCGATAAATTATTTGATGAGATTGTAGTCAAAAGCTTCCCTAACATGGGAAAGGAAATAGCCAGCCAAGTACAGGAAGTACAGCAAGTCCCTTACAGGATAAACCCAAGGAGGAACATGCTGAGACACATAGTAATCAAATTGGCAAAAATTAAAGACAAAGAAAAATTATTGAAAGCAGCAAGGGAAAAATGACAAATAACAAACAAGGGATCTCCCATAAAGTTAACAGCTGATTTCTCAGCAGAATCTCTACAAGCCAGAAGGGAGTGGCATGATATACAAAGTGATGAATAAGAAGAACCTACAACCAAGATTACCCGGCAAGTATCTCATTCAGATTCAATGGAGAAATCAAAAGCTTTACAGACAAGCAAAAGCTAAGAGAATTCAGCACCACCAAACCAGCTCTACAACAAATGCTAAAGGAACTTCTCTAAGTGGGAAACACAAGAGAAGAAAAGCACCTACAAAAACAAACACAAAACAATTAAGAAAAGGTCATAGGAGCATACATATTGATAATTACCTTAAACGTGAATGGATTAAATGTTCTAACCAAAAGTCACAGGCTTGCTGAATGGATACAAAAACAAGACCCATATGTATGCTGTCTTCAGGAGACCCACTTCAGTCCTAGGGATGCATACAAACTGAAAGTGAGGGGATGGGAAAAGATATTCCATGCAAATGGAAATCAAAAGAAAGTTGAGAGATTCCCTGGTGGCGCAGTGGTTGAGAGTCCACCTGCCGATGCAGGGGATGTGGGTTTATGCCCCATTTCAGGAAGATCCCACATGCCATGGAGCAGCTGGTTCTGTGAGCCATGGCTGCTGAGCCTGCATGTCTGGAGCCTGTGCTCCACAACAGGAGAGACCACAACAGTGAAAGGCCCACGTACCACAACAAAAAAAAAAAAAAAGAAGAAGAAAGAAAAAAGTTGGAGTAGCAATACTCATATCAGATAAGATAGACCTTAAAATAAAGAATACTACAAGAGACAAGGAAGAACATTACATAATACTCAATGGATCAATCCAAGAATAAGAGGTAACAATTATAAATATATATGCACCCAACATAGGAGCACTTCAATACATAAGGCAACTGCTAACAGCTATAAAAGAGGAAATTGACAGTAACATAAAAATATTGGTGGACTTTAACACCTCACTTACACCAATGGACAGATCATCCAAAATGAAAATAAATAAGGAAACAGAAGCTTTAAATGACACAGTAGACCAGATAGATTTAATAGATATTTACAGGACGTTCCATCCAAAAGCAGCAGATTATACTTTCTTCTCTAGTACACATGGAACATTCTTCAGGATAGATCACATCTTGGGTCACAGATCAAGCCTCAGTAAATTTAAGAAAATTGAAATGATATCAAGCATCTTTTCTGACAACAATGCTATGAGACTAGAAATGAATTACAGGGAAAAAAGTGTAAAAACACACAAACACATGGAGACTACAATATGTTATGAAATAACCAAGAGATCACTGAGGAAATCAAAGAGGAAATCAAAAAATACCGAGAGACAAATGACAATGAAAACATGACAATCCTAACCCTATGGGATGCAGCAAAAGCATTTCTAAGAGGGAAATTTAGAGCTATACAAGCCTACCTCAAGAAACAAGAAAAATCTCAAATAAACAATCTAACCTTACACCTAAAGGAACTAGAGAAAGAAAAACAAACAAAACGCAAATTTAGCAGAAGGAAAGAAATCATAAAGATCAGATCAGAGGGCTTCCCTTGTGGCACAGTGGTTGAGAGTATGCCTTCCAATGCAGGGGACATGGGTTCGTGCCCTGGTTCAGGAAGATCCCACATGCTGTGACCGCTGAGCCTGCACATCCAGAGCCTGTGCTCCACAACGGGAGAGGCCACAACAGTAAGAGGCCCGTGTACCGAAAAAAAAAAAAAATCAGATCAGAAGTTCAATAAAAATAAAAGCTGGTTCTTTGAGAAGATAAACAAAATTGATAAATCATTAGCCAGACTCATCAAGAAAAAGAGGGAGTGGAGTCAACTCAATAAAATTAGAAATGAAAAAGAAGAAGTTACAACAGACAATGCAGAAATACAAAGCATCCTAAGAGAGCACTATGAGCAACTCTATGCCAATAAAAGGGACAACCTGGAAGAAAGAGACAAATTCTTAGAAACGTGTAACCTTCCAAGACTGAACCAGGAAGAAATACAATATATGAACAGACCAATCACAAGCACTGAAATTGAAACTGTGATTAAAAATCTTCCAACATACAAAAGTCCAGGACCAGATGGCTTCACAGGTGAATTCTATCAAACATTTAGAGAAGAGCTAACATTCATCCCTCTCAAAATCTTCTCAAAAAATTGTGGAGGAAGGAACTCTCCCAAACTCATTCTATGAGGCTACCATCACCCTGACACCAAAACCCAACAAAGATACAACAAAAAAAAGAAAATTACAGAACAATATCACTGATGAATATACATGCAAAAATCCTCAACGAAATGCTAGCAAACAGAATCCAACAACACATTAAAAGGATCATACACCATGATCAAGTGGGATTTATCCCAGGAATGAAAGGATTCTTCAATATACGCAAATCAATCAATGGGATGCACCATATTAACATACTGAAGAAGGAAAACTATATGATCCTCTCAATAGATGCTGAAAAATCTTTTGACCATATTCAACACCCATTTGTGATAAAAACTCTCTAGAAAGTAGGCACAGGGGGAACTTACCTGAACATGATATAGGCCATGTATGACAATCCCACCGGCCAACATTGTTCTCAATGCTGAAAAACTGAAACCATTTCCACTAAGATCAGGAACAAGCCAAGTCTGCAAACTCTCACCACTATTATTCAACATAGTTTTGGAACTTTTAGCTACAGCAATCAGAAAAAAAGAAATAAAAAGAATTCAAATTGGAAAAGAAGAAGTAAATCTGTCAATGTTTGCAAATAACATGATTGGATACATAGAGAATCCCAAAGATGCTACCAGAAAACTACTAGAGCTAATCAATGAACTTGGTAAAGTAGCAGGATATAAAATTAATGAACAGAAATCTCTTCATTCCTACAAACTAATGATGACCAATCTGAAACATAAATTAAGGAAACACTGCAATATAACATTGCAACAAAAAGAAAATAATACCTAGGAATAAAGCTACCTAAGGAGACAAAAGATCTGTATGCAGAAAAATATAAGGCAATGATGAAAGAAATTAAAGGTGATACAGACAGAAAGATATACCATGTTCGTGGATTGGAAGTATCAACACTGTGAAAATGAATACACTTCCCAAAGCAATATACAGATTCAATGTAATCCCTATCAAATTACCAATGGCATTTTTCACAGAACTATAACAAAAAATTTAACCATTTGTATGGAAACACAAAGTACCCCAAATAGCCAAAGCAATCTTGAGAAAGAAAAACACACCTGGAGGAGTCAGTCTCATTAACTTCAGACTATAGTATAAAGCTACAGTCATTAAGACAGTATGGTACTGGCAGAAAAACAGACATAGATCTTTGGAACAGGATAGAAAGCCCAGAGGTAAACCCACTCACATATGGTCACCTTATTTTTGTTAAAGGAGGCAAGAATATACAATAGAGAAAAGACAGCCTATTCAATAAATGGTGCTGTGTAAACTGGACAGCAACATGTAAAAGAATGAAATTAGAACACTCCCTAACACCATACACAAAAATGAGCTCAAAATGGTTTATAGACCTAAATATAAGACCAGACACCATCAGACTCTTATTGGAAAACATAGGCAGAACACTCCATGACATAAATCACAGCAAGATGCTTCTTGACCCACCTCCTAGAAAAATGGAAATAAAAACAAAAACAAACAAATGGAACCTAATGAAACTTAAAAGCTTTTGCACAGCAAAGGAAACCATAAACAAGATGAAAAGACCATGCTCAGAATTGGAGAAAATATTTGCAAATGAAGCCACTGACAAAGGATTAATCTCCAAATTTTACAAGCAGCTCATGCAGCTCAATATCAAAAAACAGACAATCGAATCCAAAAATGCGCAGAAGTCATAAATACACATTTCTCCAAAGCAGGTATACAGATTGCCCACGAACACATTAAAGGATGCTCAACATCACTAATCATTAGAGAAATGCAAATGAAAATTACAATCAGGGGGCACTGCTCCTGGTGGAGCAGTGGTTGAGAGTCTGCCTGCCGATGCAGGGCATGTGGGTTCGTGCCCCAGTCCGTGAATATCCCACATGTCACGGAGCGGCTAGGCCTGTGAGCCATGGCCACTGAGCCTGCATGTCTGGAGCCTGTGCTCTGCAACAGGAGAGGCCACAAGAGTGAGAGGCCCCCATACCACAAAAAAAAAAAAATTACAATGAGGTATTACCTCACACCAGACAGAAAGGTCATCATCAAAAAAATCCACAAAAAATAAATGCTGGAGAGGGTGTGGAGGAAAGCAAACCCTCTTTCACTGCTGGTGGGAATGTAAATTGATACAGCCACTATGGAGAACAGTATGGAGGTTCCTTACAAAAACTAAAAGTAGTATTGCCATATGAACCAGCAATCCCTCTATGTAGCATATACTCTGAGAAAACCATAATTCAAAAATAGTCATGTACCACAATGTTCATTGCAGCTCTATTTACAATAGACATGACATGGAAACAACCTAAGTGTCCTTTGACAGATGAATGGATAAAGAAGATGTGGCACATATATACAATGGAATATTACTCAGCAAAAAGAAATGAAATTGAGGTGTTTGTAATGTGGTGGATGGACTTAGAGTCTGTCATACAAAGTGAAGTGAATCAGAAAGAGAAAAATAAATACCGTATGCTAACACATATATATGGAATCAAAAAGCAAAAAAAAAAAAAAGTGCTTCTGAAGAACCTAGTGGCATGACAGGGATAAAAACTCAGACATAGAGAAAGGACTTGAGGACACAGCGAAAGAGAAGTGTAAGCTGGGACCAAACGAGTGACTGGCATGGACATATATACACTACCAAATATAAAATGAATACCTAGTGGGAAGCAGACATATAACATAGGGTGATTAGCTCGGTGTTTTTTGTCCACCTATAGAGGTGAGATAGGGATGGTGGCAGGGAAACGCAAGAGGGATGGGATATGCGGATATATGTTTATGTATAGCTGATTCACTGTTATACAGCAGAAACTAACACACCATTGTAAAGCAATTATACTCCAATAAAGATGTTAATAAGTAAATTAAATAAATAAATAAATAAATAAAACAAGTTGGACAACCATAGCTCTTAAATTTCCAAAACTTAATGGAACAACCATTTTCATTGGTACTTTGTTGCTTCCAAAATTTGCCATGAGCTTAAAGTTGTCTCTCTGCAAAATAATATTTTAAGACTAATTGAGGCAAACAAATGATTAAGGAAAGATAAAATGTTTATTCGAGATGTTTCCTGTTTCTTAAGGTAGGATTGTATTGCTATAAACTTTCCTCTTAGAACTGCTTTTGCTGTATCCCATAGGTTTTAGGTCGTTGTCTTCATTGTCATTTGTTTCTAGGTATTTTTTTATTTCCTCTTTGATTTCTTCATTGATCACTTCGTTATTAAGTACTGTATTGTTTAGCCTCCATGTGTTTGTATTTTTTACAGATCTTTTCCTGTAATTGATATCTAGTCTCATAGTGTTGTGGTCAGAAAAGATAACTTGATAAAATTTCAATTTTCTTAAATTTACCAAGGCTTGATTTGTGACCCAAGATATGATCTATTCTGGAGAATGTTCCATGAACACTTGAGAAAAATGTGTATTCTGTTGTTTTTGGATGAAATGTCCTATAAATATCAATTAAGTACATCTTGTTTAATGTATCATTTAAAGCTTGCGTTTCCTCTTTAGTTTCATTTTGGATGATCTGTCCACTGGTGAAAGTGGCATGTTATAATCCCCTACTATGAATGTATTACTGTTGATTTCCCCTTTTATGGTTGTTAGTATTTGCCTTATGTATTGAGGTGCTCCTATGTTGGGTGCATATATATTTATAATTGTTATATCTTTTTCTTAGATTGATCCCTTGATCATTAGGTAGTGTCCTTCCTTGTCTCTTGTAACATTTTTTATTTTAAAGTCTATTTTGTCTGATATGAGAATTGCTACTCCAGCTTTCTTTTGGTTTCCATTTGTATGGAATATCTTTTTCCATCCCCTTACTTTTGGTCTGTATGTGTCTCTAGGTCTGAAGTGGGTCTCTTGTAGACAACATATATATGGGTCTTGTTTTTGTATCCATTCAGCCAATCTGTGTCTTTTGGTGGCAGCATTTAGTCCATTTACATTTAAGGTAATTATCGATATGTATGTTCCTATTCCCATTTTCTTAATTGTTTTGTGTTTGTTATTGTAGGTCTTTTCCTCCTCTTGTGTTTCTCGCCTAGAGAAGTTCCTTTAGCATTTGTTGTAAAGCTGGTTTTGTGGTGCTGAACTCTCTCAGCTTTTGCTTGTCTGTAAAGGTTTAAATTTCTCCATCAAATCTGAATGAGATCCTTGCTGGGTAGAGTAATCTTGGTTGCAGATTTTTCTCCTTCATCACTTTTAATATGTCCTGCCAGTCCCTTCTGGCTTGCAGAGTTTCAGCTGAAAGATCAGCTGGCTTCCAATACACCAGGCTCTTCTTCCTGGACTTTTTTTTTTTCTCGGGATCTTCCTCCAGTGCCATCTTGGCTCTCTCCTTTGGCTCCTTATGCTCAGGCCCTGCCTCTGGCACCATCTTCCTCCTTTCCTTATCTGCCCCATTTTAATTTTCTTGCTGATATTTCCCTTCTTCTCTGAAATTCTCCCCATGAACTTTTTATTTGAACTTATCAAATCCTGCTGCTTTAAATTTAAGCCTTCTTAGGATCCAGAAGCTAAAACTTTTAATTTCTTATATTCCCTGGATTAAAGCTGAACTGCAAGCCATAGTCAAAGATTTTTCCAAAGTAATTAAAGATCCTCACAGATTTGATGAGGTATTTAAAATAGTCATTTAAACTTATCAACCTGGGTTCTCTAACTTATGTCAGCTGGTTCATTTACCTGTCAGTGAAGGTCAGGACCAGCATTGAATGAAAACTGTTAATTGGAAAAATCCTAAAAGCTTACAACTGGGAGACCAACCTGCTAAATTATTATATGTGTAGGCTTGGGCAATCATTAAGTTATTTCATCAGGCATTTCCTAGGGTTTTTCCAAAGCCTGTTGATTGGAACAAAATTCAGGCTTTCACACAAAAAGCTGATGAACCTGTTCATGATTACATTACAATTAACTTCAGATTATTTTTAAAGAAAATTCTGTTTTTCCCTCAGATTTTGATTCCACCCAGGTAGCTTTTGACTCTATGTTTATTAATAGGCTGAACTGGGACCTCCCTCTTCTAGTAAAATGGACCAGGATGGAATGAGGAACTATGTCCACTGCATATTTAGTTAATCTGGCAAGCCATCTCTCTTGCACTCTAGATGAGTGACTTAAAATGAGAACTGCTAAAAGTTATTAATCTTCAACTCCAGCCGTGGAAGACTTCTAAACAAAACCAAAAGCCCTCTAGTTTCTGCTATTGTTACAAGGATGCAGGACATTGGAAAACTGATTTTTACAAATGTAAGGTCTTCAGGCACCTTTAGACTTCTAGCCAGCCTTTCCAACATATTCCCAATTCTCAACGATGAGACTCTGAAGAACATCAGTTCTTTCTAACCTTCCTCTCTTAATCAGCTTGGAGAAACACTTTTCGAGATTGGAGATGAATCTCTTGCAATATTATTTGACACTGAAGCCACACTCTCAGTGCTCAACCTAACTAGTATAAAGCATCTGCCTTGGAATACTAAAATAGCTCAAATAGTGGGAATCTCATTAACTTCAAGAGGTTCCTACTCTGAACCTACTTCCTTTCCTTTAGGCCTTTTGAGTAAAACACAACGTCTTCTCCTTAGCTCCTCCAACCCTATCCATTTGTTAGGCCGAGACTTACTCGAAGTATTGTGCTTGACTTTCTTTCTCCGAAAAGAGGTAAATAATTCTAGAATTTGAGAGTAGTCATCAAAGTAACCAAAGTAACCAGGTAAATGAAATGACCCTTGACACCTTTTATTTACTGTCTCTGAAAGTACTACAGCTGATTCTGGAAACACTGAATATTTGTTTCTACTGAGGCAACTACCACCATCTTTATGGGTAAAATCTCCTACTGAATGATATTGGCACATTTACTCTGCACTTCCCATCAAGATTCAAATAGATACCTAAAAACTCCCCATAATTAATCAAAACCCTATATGTAAAGAAGCCCTTCAAATCACAAAGCCCACAATAGAAGATTACAAGGCTCAAGGACTCATTATCCTTTGTACTAGTGTCTGTAATACACTTACTTTACTGGTGAGAAAACCTAAGGATCGAGGGTGGAGGTTTTCCTGAAATCTGAGCTATACACAACATTAGTATCCCCTGACTACCTGTTGTTCCTAACACTTGCAGCCTAATAACATTAATTTCCACTGGAAGCAAAGTTTTTACTTTACTTGATTTATGCAGTGAATTATTTAGTATTTTAGTTGATGAAGGTAGCCAATACATTTTTGCTTTCTCTTGGGAAGAAAAACAATTCACTTGGATAGTAATGTCTCAGAGTTTTACTCAGCTCTTATTTCTCACAAATCCTGAAGGCTTATCTGGATGATATAAAGTTCAGGTTCTACTTTGTTGCAATATGTAGATGATTTGCTTCTTTGCTCTCCTTCTCAAGCCTCCTCACAGGAAGACAGCATCTACTTGCTAATGCTTTTAGCCGTAAAGAGACACAAGGTCCCCAAGGAAAACTTGTAGTTCACCCAAACCCAGGTTAAATATTTAGGGCATCTGATATCAGAGCAAGGACTGCACACACAACCAGATAGACCTTATTTTGTCCTAAGTTTCCCCAACCCAAAACTGAGCTCCAACTGCAAGTTTTTCTCAGTCTAGTGGGTTATTGCCAAAATTGGATTTTAAATTTCTCTCTTATGTTCAAACCTCTGAATGATTTACTAAAGAATAACAACCCTGACCCAAATTTATGAGAATAAACAGACAACATAGACTTTTAGGTCTTAACAGAGAATTTGATAAATTTGCCTGCCCTTGGCATCCCAATTATAAGATTCCCTTTTTCATTTTTATATATGAGAAATAAGTACCTCCTGGGTGTGCTCACCCCAAAACACAGGGCCCACCATTGACTGATAGGGTATTACAGCCAACAACTGGACCCTGTTGCATGGGGATACACTCCTTGCCTTAGGGTCATTACTGACAGTGTCTTTTTGGTTAAGGCCACTGAGAAAATAATTGTGAAATCCCTTTCAATCATTTTTGTACCTCAAGCCCTCCTGAATTCTCATCACACTCAAAATTTCTCAGTCAGCCACCTCACCTTCTATGAAGTCCTTTTGTTAACTGCTCCTCACATAACTCTTTTACATTTTAATAACATAACCCTGCTACTCCTCTCCTTCATCACAGATGAAGTACCTCACAAGTGCTTAATACTAATGGATCAGTTCCTGACTCCTCATGAGGATCTTCAGGAAATTCCTTTGGATATGCTGACTTCTCGTTGTTCACTGATGGTTCTTATTCAAAAGATGACAATAGCAACTATTTTCTGGGTATGCTGTCACAACTACTGTTGATGTTGTGGAGACATCATTTTTACCCTTGGCTGTTTTGGCCCAACAGGCTGAATTTTACACTCTTACTTGGACTTATAGCTTAAAAACTTCCAATATTTATACTGTTAGTAGATATAATTTCAGAGTAGCTCATGATTTGGTGATGTTCTGAAAGCAACATAGCTCCTTACTTCCAGCAGAAATAAAACTAAAAATGGGGCTTCCCTGGTGGTGCAGTGGTTGAGAGTCCACCTGCCGATGCAGGGGACACGGGTTCGTGCCCCGGTCCGGGAAGATCCCACATGCCACAGAGTGGCTGGGCCCGTGAGCCATGGCCATTGAGTCTGTGTGTCCAGAGCCTGCGCTCTGCAAGGGGAGAGGCCACAACAGTGAGAGGCCCGCGTACCACAAAAAAACAAACAATCAATCAAACAAACAAACAAAAACTAAAAATGGACTCTATATTCAAGAATTACTGGATGCAATAATTTTACCTGTTGCTTCAGCTATTATTAAGATTCTTAAGCAGTCTATTCTCTGGAAGCTAAGGGAAATCACATGTCTAATATTTATTCTAGGAATTCTGCTTTTTAAAGAACCAGCAGCAACCAAACCTCTGTCATGGTGGAAAGTGATATTTCCCCAAATGATAACTTAGTAAAACTGGCTATAGAAGCATAACAATTGGCTTCAGAAAAGAAAAAAAAAAAACAAGATTGGTAATTCAACAATTGTTGGTTTTAATAAAAAGAGAGAGCTCTGGTTTGGACCAAATCACAATCCAGTCCTACAGAAGACAAAAATTCCCATGCCCAGCCACTGTCCACACATTAAATCATTGATGTTCTGACAAAATAGTAGCATTTATGAATCAATATTTGAGAGAAAACATTAGCAAGGCTGTAAAATTTGCCTACTTCACTTTCCCCACTTGTCTGAAGTATAACCCAAGGAAGCCTGTTTGTACTGCTCCCAGATATTTTAAACTTCCAAGTGGACTATTTGAGGTCTGGTAAATGGATTTCATACAACTTCCTCTCATCTCATGGATATAAATGTTCTAGTCATGGTCTGTATGTTTTCATGCTGAACTGAAGCCTTCCATTTACAGATGGGTTATTACCTCTTCTGATGCTAAAGTCCTTTTGGAAAATATTATCCCTACCTGGGGAAATCTTTTCAAACTTCATTGTGATCAAGGAACTCATTTTACTGATCAGGTGCTTTGACAAGTCTGCACTGCTTGGCTGGTTTTACATCATTTTCACTATGCTTACCGCTGTCATCCTCTTGTTTAGTTGAACACACTAATGGCATTATTAAGACTCAACTGGCAAAATTTGTAGATGCCCTCCAAATAACTGAGTCAAATCATTTTCATTGGGTCTTGTAAATCTTAGAACAACCTCTTGTAATTCATAAACTGCCATTCTTTGGGAGTCACAGGAAACCCAAAAAGTGTCCTGGAGTGCTTGACTCCTGCTTCATTTGACCAAAACTGGATAAAAGGAGAGATATTACAATTGCAAAGGTCTAATTATTTCTATTAAACATAACTGTGCCTTGGTAGAGCAATCTATCAACAGTGCACTTTTAGGAGACAAAGACCTTGAAACCTGGAAATTTTATCTAATTGAAAAGACACCTCCAGAAAGATTTTCTTAAACCTAGCTATAAATGTCCCATAATGTATTGCCAAACAATTCTTGTGCTAACAAACTCCAGGGAATAGATTCTTGGATTCACTTAACATACCTAAAGAAAACACTAAGCATTGACTGGACCTGCACATCATCTGGTGACCTGAAAGTAAAGATTTTCTGAAATTGAAGCAGATAACATCTGATGAGAGCTTTCCCAAGATATCTGGATGGCTGAAGCTTGTCACCAAACATTTGATCATGACATAATGCTTCAGATGATCTCCAATGTTTATGGTCTTGGTAACATGTGGACTTTAGATAAAAAGTACTTGAGAATTTTTCCCCCTACCCAACTTGTTACTCAAATGAGACCTCAGTAAGTTTTCAACATGTGAACTCTCCCTCTGGTGTGGGACACTACACCCAGAAAAAGCTCCTTCCTGGCTGTGAGGGGAAAAAAAAAAGACATTGAAACCAGAAAACCAGACTCTTGATCAATGATGCTTTCAGAGAAAGCTCTTGATTAAAAGAGGAAACTATAAAAATAAATAAATAAATAAATAAATAAATAAATAAATAAATAAACAAAAACCTCCGTTAAAATAGAGTTGGGAGGCCAGAAGAGGGAGCTCTCACACCCTACAACAATAGCACAGTCCAAGAAGAATGACCTCTGTTTTTTCCTGGCAAGAGTTCAGCCAGTGAGAAACTCTCACAACTCAGTCAATAACGATGCAGACGTAGAGAATGGACTT
Organism: Lipotes vexillifer; assembly: GCF_000442215.2. NCBI lineage: Eukaryota > Metazoa > Chordata > Mammalia > Artiodactyla > Lipotidae > Lipotes > Lipotes vexillifer. The sequence goes on from NW_006771059.1 coordinate 753,605, forward strand.
GAGAACACAGGGAGGAGGAAGGGTAAGCTGGAACAAAGTGAGAGAGTGGCATGGACATATATACACTACCAAATGTAAAATAGCTAGCTAGTGGGAAGCAGCCGCATAGCACAGGAAGATCAGATTGCATCGCACAGGGAGGTCAGCTCAGTGCTTTGTGTCCAAATAGAGGGATGGGATAAAGATGGTGGGAGGGAGACCCAAGAGGCAGGAGATATGGGCATATATGTATACGTATAGCTGATTCACTTTGTTATATAGCAGAAACTAATACACCATTGTAAAGCAATTATACTCCAATAAAGATGTTAAATTTTTTTAAGTAAAATAAAAGCTACGGAGTCTTTGTTTACTACAACTCTCCCAACTTCTTTTTCCCTTCTATAAAAGAGTTCTCTCAATTTTTTTCTGGAGATTTGCATGTGGCTCAACATAGTTACAGACTCTGAATTGCAGTTCTTTGCTGATCCACAATAAATCCATTTTTGCTGAAGAAATAACTGGCAGTCTATTTGTTTTAGGTCAATATCATCTACACATTCCCCCATTTTACACCTTTCTACTACCTTCCTCAGAGTCCCATCTACTTTTGAACCTTGAAATAGTCCCAAAACCATGGGTAGATTAGGTGGGAGGAATTAATGGGTATGCTCTCTCAGTATTTCCTAAGTGTGTTTTGTATGTTATGGAGTAAGAAGAGAAACTATGAATAGTTTCAGGCTATTATTGTTTGTCTACATTAACAATTTTGTCAACCAAGAACAAGTTAACTCTCAACCCCTCTAAGAGGTAGCTCTGCCACTTATGAGAAGTGGCTTAGTTCAAGTCAAGGGTAATCTCATTCTCCTTCTATATAAACAATGTATTTTAACATGAGCTTGCTGACTTACTGAAAAGTTAAAACTTACCTGCAAACTATGAAATTTAGGTGTGCTGTTCTAGGCACCATTTAGTTGTCACCAGCTTCATTCACATGGAAATCAATTGACTTTCTAAACTTCAAAGAATACAATTTGAGTTTCCAGGTCTGATACCCATATGTGTCTATTCAAGACATTTCATTTCTCAGGGTCTCAGTTTTCTCGTATGTAATACTGAGGGCTCATGACTAAATGATCTTCAAGATTTCTTAATTTTCAAAATGTTATGTTATGCTTTTGACTCTCTTTTCAGAATTTCTTCCTTACATGTAAAAGAGATCATATATGAGCAAAAAATGTACCAACTGATAAAAAAAGTGCTCATAGTTTAACATGCATTTTATTACTAAAATTTTAAAGTCTACAAATCCAATAAAATAAACAAAATATATCATTTGATACAGATTATTGGACAATTCTAAAGTAAAATCTATAGTAATTTAGATTGCACTAAAAAAAATTCATGTAAATCTAATGTAATAATGATCGAATAGGTTACAGTAACCACAGCATAGAAGGGAAATTAGCAGTTACTAGAGCTTTTATTCTGGTAGCACAAGTATTACTAGTATCTAAGAATATTGACTGAATCTGAGTCACTATAAACACACCCAAGCCTTAAAAAAAATTAAAATCATACCAGTGATACATTTTCATTTATTAATTGCGACTATTCAACTACTCCTTATGAGGTTCACAAACTCTTCATACAACAAATAAGAATCCTCCAAAAGACTTATAGGCTAGTTTTTACCTTATTAATGATTTAAATATGAGAACCTACACATATTTTAGATTCTGGTATAAATTAATGATTAATCTAAAAGAGTTTTGCCCCCATAGATGTCCTCTTACATTATCCTCATTAATTAATAAATATTGTATTAATTCTGTTGAGTTTTTTAAATGATAAACAACAATGATTAAGGAACAGGTGGATGTGGTTTAAATTGTGACATATTGAGTTGACAATACAGATGAAAACAGGATTCAATTAATGAATGTGTCAACCACACTTCCACATTACTAACATTTAAGATGTTTGACTTTCTAACAAACAAAATTGTTCACAGAATTATATGCATACATTCCTATGCTCCAGGCCAGAACTTATTTGAATACATCTCATAGCCTTGCTAATACAAGCCTTTTAAAAATTTTGAAAATATTATCTTTAATTGCATTTATTTAAATAATATTTTTATAAATATCTTGTTCAAGTACACATCACTTTGTGTTGGAAAGATACAAGTCTAGGACATGAAAACTTAAAATGCTTTGTGTTTCATATGTAGCTGTTTTCTATTCACTCCATTAAAATATGCATGTATTAACCCACTGCCCAGTTTCTAAAATCGGTTGGCCAAGGGAAATGAGGTAAAAAAACGATCTGTATGTCTCCTGGCACATCCCTGAGCTTTAAATTAAGAAATACAGTTGCTGGTTTAGTATGTTAGGTATGGTTAAGTGGTTGTTTAAAAAAAAATCAAGCTCAAATTTATCAAAAATAAACACCTTACTGTAAATTACATTGGCTTTGAAAAGATTGAAAATAAAATCATGGCACCAGAGTTTAACGTTACCTTCTTTTTTTCTTTCTTTTTTAGGTCCCATTTGTTTATTTTTGCTTTTATATCCATTACTTTAAGAGGTGGATCAAAAAAGATCTTGCTGTGATTTATGTCAGAGTGTTCTTCCTATGTTTTCCTGTAAGAATTTTATAGTGTCTGGTTTAACATTTAGGTCTCAAATCCATTTTGAGTTTATTTTTCTGTATGGTGTTAGGGAGTGTTCTAATTTCATTTTATATATGTTGCTGTCCAGTTTTCCCAGCACCACTTATTGAAGAGACTGTGTTTTTACATTGTATATCTTTGCGTCCTTTGTCACATATTAGTTGACCATAGGTGTGTGGGTTTATCTCTGGGCTTTCTATGTTTTTCCATTGATCTATGCTTATGTTTTTGTAACAGTACCATATTGTCTTGATTACTGTAGCTTTGTAGTATAGTCTGAAGTCAGGGAGTCTGATTCCTCCAGCTCCGTCTTTTTTCCCTCAAGACTACTTTATCTATTCAGGGTCTTTTGTGTCTCCATACAAATTTTAAGATGATTTGTTCTAGTTCCATAAAAAAATGTCATTGGTAATTTGATACGGATTGCATTGAATCTGTAGATTGCTTTGTGTAGTATAGTCATTTTCACAATATTGATTCTTCCAATCCAAGAACATGGTATACCTTTCCATCTGTTGTATCCTCTTTAATTTCTTTCATCAGTGTCTTATAATTTTCTGCATATAGGTCTTTTGTTTCCCTAGGTAGGTTTATTCCTAGGTATTTTATTCTTTTTGTTGCAATGGTAAGTGTGAGTGTTTCCATAAATTCTCTTTCAGATTTTTCATCTTTAGTGTATAGTAATGCAAGAGATTTCTGTGCATTAATTTTGTATCCTGCAACTTTACCAAATTCATTGATTAGGTCTGGTAGTTTTCAGGTGGCATTTCAATGGATATAGAAATGTGATGGGTGGAGGTAAAGGTGAACAGTAGTCATGTCTTTCTAAACATCTAACTCAACATGCTCTGTGTGGGAATCAGGGCAAAGAGAGCAGGAGTGGTTCAGACCATCTTCCTTACTATTATTTAGGCAGGCTGTATTTTATTATTCAAATCTTGGATATGCCATGAAATAACGTATTGGTTAACCTATACCTTACTCACATTCTGGTATTAGGTTATTTGTCTGTGTTATTTTTAGTGATGTTGTGAACTTTATTGTATTCTAACTATAATTCAGTGGGAAGTTGTGAGACAATGTATGAAAGCAGCTAAGCAGATGATATTTTTTTTTTTTTTTTTTCCTTACGTTATGCGGGCCTCTCACTGTTGTGGCCTCTCCCATTTGCGGAGCACAGGCTCCGGACGCGCAGGCCCAGCGGCCATGGCTCACGGGCCCAGCCGCTCCGCGGCATGTGGGATCTTCCCGAAACGGGGCACGAACCCGCGTCTCCTGCATCGGCAGGCGGACCCTCAAGCACTGCGCCACCAGGGAAGCCCAGCAGATGATATTTTAAATCAAAAGTGACTTCTCTTGAACTTATAAGATTCTCAAAGCAGTAAAATGATACTATTATCCAGTGCCCACATCCTTCACTGAAGCCTCAAGCTTGACTGAGTCAAATGAATTGACAAGTAATGGTAATTAAGTACACCCTTAGTTCTCACCATTGGCAATGGAAAATAAATCAAACTAAATGTCATTGGTGATAATTTGAGTCATCTTACCATCAAATTATTTTATCATGAGAAGAAAAATTTTGATCCAGCTTGTCTCCACCCTCTTCCCATAGAAATGTAATAAGATGAGTTCAAAGGAAATTAAACTCTATCCTTTTCCTCTATAAATGTGAAATGTTACATTCAAAGTATAATGGCAATATTATGATTATTTTTTCTAAAACCTGAGGGACGAGAAATTACTTAAATGTATTCCCTGGAAATATTCCTTAACTACACTGTCCTCTGTGACAGTCAAATAAATATGAATAACAGTCAAGCAGATTCCATAAGTCTGGAATAGTGTATCAAGCTAAAGGCAAAAATGAGGCTTAGCTTCTTTTTGATGAGGTAAAGTTACAACAACCGAGAAAGTTCACTTATACATATGAGCCTGATAAAGCTTGTGCATGGACTGGCACTGGTGATTCTGGCTTTTTATTGAATGTTTTTGTTTTCTTTATCTCCCAAACCTTTTTTAATTTTTAAAATTTTTTTTTTTATTGGAATATAGTTGCTTTACAGCATTGTGTTAGTTTCTACTCTACAGCTAAGTGAATAATCTATATGTATACATATATCCCTTTTTTGGGGGATTTTCTTCCCATTTAGGTCACCACAGAGCATTGAGTAGAGTTCCCTGTGCTATGCAGTAGGTTCTTATTAGTTATCTATTTTAAACATAGTATCAGTTGTGTGTATGTGTCAATCCTAATCTTCCAATGCATCCCACCCCTCCCTTTGCCCCTCGGTATCCATATGTTTGTTCTCTACATCTGTATCTCTATTTCTGCTTTGCAAATAAGATCATCTATACCATTTTTCTAGATTCTACATATGTGCATTAACATACGATATTTGTTTTTCTCTTTCTGACTTACTTCACTCTGTATGATCTACTTTATTGAAGGTTTTTAATGACAGAAGTATGAAACGAATTGAGTACTATGTTAAATTGGGATCATTAATTGTCTTTACAATTTTAGTATTTTTTAACAATCACCAAAGTGTCATTTCTACATTACTTTTTCATGTTTCACTTCACATGATCCTTCTACTTTCTTTCCCAACTCCTGCTTTCAAGTGCATTTTTGCTCGGATACCCTCCATATTTTCTTCTCAACACACGTTTGTTCATACTGTTCTCCAAGAATAGCTGAACACTCTCAGGGCACTCAAAATTGCATTTACCACTTATCTTTTGTAATTGTGTTACATTTCTACCTCTGTCACTAAAATGTGAATTCATCAAATTATTTTAATTCTGATAAAGGGAAACAAGATTGATTCTTTGTTTAGAATTAAATGAATCTCCACCAGACAATTTGCTGATTATTATAGAAAGGTATTACACAATTTAGTCTATATTAAGAAGTGGAAAATGCAACTGATATGAGTCCTAAAGCCAATGATTAGACAACTTCTTGGAGATTATTTTCATAAAATAAGCACAGAGATTTTTCAACTAAAACATGATAAATTTCTCAACCAAATTGTCAGTGGTTTACTGCCTATTAAAAGTGAACTAAGTACTTTCCTTTTTAGTCATTAGGCAAACATTCCATGCAGAGCAATAATTCACTAAATAGTCCCCCACCCTACCCCAACCCAATGCCCCTTCCAAAGTACAGCAATATTTTCACAGATTAACATATATACTGGGGAAATCTGGTACAATTCAAATGTGAAACATGGTACAGCAGCTGTTTAAAACTTCACTCAATTTCTCAACTGTTTATTCTTCTCCATAATTACATGAGGGCATGGTGCCCACCTCCTGCAATTCATATGACCTTAGGTCCTAGGAATTTTTTTTTTTTAATAAAATGATTCTTCCAATGAAGATAACTAAAGAGACAAAGAGAACAGAGAAAGATATTCAAAATTATTTCTTTCTTGGAAAAGGACTGCTGGAAAAAAGTTTTAAATCAAATTCTTCAACAGTAACCATTTTTTTTTTCAAATTCTCTAACCATAACTTCTCTTAAAGCTCAGGGTTTTCTTTTATTATTATTTTTTATATTTTTGCATTTTCACTCCTTCTCCTCACAACTTCTAAGTGCTACATCTCCCTATTATTGTTAATACACCAACATTAGATGGGCATCTAATGGAAAGAAAGTGTTATGAGTACTGAATTTGCAAATTTATATGAAAGATGATTTTGGTCAGTGAGCAATTTACCCCATTGTCTCTCATTTCCCTCTTTAAAATTACCCAACCTTCCTACAAGTAGTCCGATTTTTTTCTGCCTACATCACTTTGGCATGAGCCCCCTGGGAAGGCAGTACACATACCACTATGAGGGAAAATGTTCTATTGACTTATTCCTTCCAGCCTTTTCTAATCACATGGTAGAATGTTTTTTACATGGCCTCTCTGCTACAAATCTTTGCTAGGAAGGGCACTTGAATGATTAGGAGGCCTCAGAATTAATACTGCACAATGGATATATATTAGAAGCTTCTCTGAATCTTTAGCAGTGTGGTTTGATGGTGTACCAGGCATAGTAATGAAGCATGTGCTTTATATCTCTGGGAACTGTTATATTTTGAGATTTAAACATTTATTTTTATTCTTCTTATTTTTGTGTGTGTGGTACGTGGGCCTTTCACTGTTGTGGTCTCTCCCATTGCAGAGCATAGGCTCTGGATGCGCAGGCTCAGCGGCCATAGCTCATGGGCCTAGCTGATCCGTGGCACGTGGGATCTTCCCAGACCGGGGCACGAACCCGTGTCCCCTGCATCGGCAGGCAGACTCTCAACCACTGTGCCACCAGGGAAGCCCTAAACATTGATTTTTAGAAAAAATTTCTCCTATTGGTACTTTAGCAGTATTATTTTTACCAGTGAAGTAAATTCCATTTCCCTAAGATTTCATCAATATGGTCTGAGTTACAAAAGAGAAAAGGTTCCTTCATGTTGCATCATGTGCATAAGCTAGAAATATACATTTATAATATATCAGTATCCTGTTACCTTTCTTTGGTTTCAGCTTACACTCAGAGGTATTGTATTACTTTTAGTTGTATAAAGTCTCTTTTCTAGCACTTGTCAATAATTCTCCATTTCTGTTTCGTTTCATAGGAAAATTTATCTTTACTTGTAGTGACAATGACTATTCCATTCTAGACAATGTCCCTACTACCTCTCAACATTGGTATTCTAGTATTGAATTCAACTGAGCAAAAAATGTCCCTGTTATTTTACTGGGTACCTTATAAGCAATGACTTCTGAAGTTCTTAGAGTAGGAACTGTATCAGAATGTTGACACAAGTTTTTACGTGTTTACAACTCACAACTAATACGCATAAGAAGCTTGGATTTGTCTTGGTGAAAGGAAGCTTAAATGTGCCAAAGAAAAAGAAAGAAGACAGAAAAAGAGAAAGTAATAAAAGAATAAAATGGAGAGAAATTGAAAATAAACAATGAATGCAAGAAGAGGAAAAATCTCTTTAAGGTAATCTTTTTCAACTGTTTATCAAAATAAAACTATTAAATATGTTTCCAATTGGGAGATTGGGATTGACATATACACACTACTATATATAAAATAGATAACTAAGAAGAACCTACTGTATATCACAGGGAACTCTATTCAATACTCTTTAATGACCTATATGGGAATAGAATCTAAAAAAGAGTGGATATAGGTATATGTATAACTGATGCACTTTGCTGTACAGCAGAAACTAACACAATGTTGTAAATCATGTATACTCCAATAAAATTTAATTAAAAATACATTTCCATGAACCATACAGTGTACAATTACAGCATGAAACCACATTTTAAACAGTTTTAAAGGACAAAAACTCTGCAAAGAATTAATTATCCATGCTAAAGCTCAAGTATTTGACAGTTTTACGCTCAGCCATAGTATTTCAAGACCACCAAGAATGGGTTCTATAAAAACTAATGAGAAAATATAGTTGAAATTGTTATTTGGAATTGTATTAACAACTAGAAAATACTTCATGAACATGTTGGTCTAGATGCAGTACTTTGCAAAAAAATTTTTGGTTTATTTGTTTTTCTATCAACCATAACTTTTGGACGATGAATTTAGGGGAAAATGAAGCATTGGAAAGTTACATCCAGAAAAATATATTTTGCAGATACAGGCAACACTAGTACTTTGGTGATATTCTGAATACATACTCAGTAAGTGTGTGTGCATGTGCATGTGTGTGTGTGTGTAAGAGACAGAAAGACAGACAGGTAACAGTTTTATGATAAACCATGACATATTTTGAAATAAAAATGGGTAGAGAAATTTCATTGATACTTTAGTATATTCAAAACCTGAAAATTTGGCAAAATAATACAAAATTCAGTGTATGAAAAGATTACAAGCCTTAGTTAATGACCTAGTTATGGTAGCTCATAGTCAATAAAATGAGAAAATGAAATAACTTAAGCACTTCCTTGGAGTTCATTTTACTGAGATTTAACTCAATTTAGTTGCTGTAATTGATCTTATAAGTTGTAGAGTATACCATAAATTTTATACGAATATGTGCCTTTGTTTTAGATTTTTCAATGTATTTTTATTTATTATATAATGTTTTCTTCAAATTTTGGGGAGATAAAGAGGCAGAAGTTGTGGCTCAATAAGATAATGTGACTTAGCCAATGTCAGAAAGCAATGTTTTTGTCACAACTGTTAAATAAAGACTTATACTAGCCTGAAAAAAAAAATAGAAGGATTGTGAACTACATTTAGCTTTTGAACTTGGTGCCTACTCTTCTGTATGAAACTCTCAGTGCTACACATGGGAGTACACATGTGTGTATGTGCTTTCATTGAAGTACAGTTTTGCCTGTGTGGTACTGTTTTCTTTGTTAATAAAGTGCACTATCACCCCTGGGGGGGAAAAAAAAGAAGAAAGTCTTTAACTATGATCCAGTTCTCTTGACTTCTAGTTCAATGTTATTTCTATTGTTCCTCTGCCTCTCTAATAAAATATGAGGAAATAGAACACTGATGATTCCCATGTAAGAACATTTATTATGCAATCATTTATATTTAAGTCAATATTAACCATTCCTGTGAAAACTATATGTTAAATACCATGCCAAATGATTTAACTTGGAAGCTGCTAATTTGAGTATTGCAAACAGAATCATTAAGTAATACATCAAAGGAAACACTCACACACACACCATCCAACCCAAGTTTGTTTCTCATCTTCATTAGACTGAAGTTGGACCTGTTCCTCTTCCCCACCATTGAGGTTTTTTTAAATCACTCCCCTACCAAAAGTATCAAATGACGTGCTATTTTCCACATTATATCCATTGCCTTAAAGTAAGTCATTATTCCTGGCATGATTTTTCTTCCAAATATACACCAATCATTTCTCAGATTCTTGGGACTTTGCCTATATCACTTTTATGTCATTCATATTTTGCACTGGATTGGAATTATTTGCACATATCCATTATTTCTCCCAATAGACTTTATGCTACAGAGTAGTTTATTAATCATCCAGATAAACCCAAGAAATCAGTACAATCCTTGCATATATTATGTGCTCAATAACTATTTTTTTTTAAAATTTCAGACATAGTCTTTCCACTCAAAGATCACCTAAAAATGTACATTTGTAACATTTTGCCACTATATGAATATCCTTCTTCTTGGCCTCAGAAGTCTTTTGAGGATAGAAGACATTTACATTTTCCTATATATCCCCATATCATACAGAAGTCATACGTGGGAACTCAGAAAACACTTTGACAACTAGAGTGGGCTACAAGATGCACTACATGATAAGAGCAAGTTTTTTTTTTTTTTTTTTTTTTTTTTTTTGCCGTACGCGGGCCTCTCACTGTCGTGGCCGCTCCAGACGCGCAGGCTCAGCGGCCATGGCTCACGGGCCTAGTTGCTCCACGGCATGTGGGATCTTTCCAGACCGGGGCACGAACCCATGTCCCCTGCATCGGCAGGCGGACTCTCAACCACTGCGCCACCAGAGAAACCCAAGAGCAAGTTTTGATTTTGTAATTATTTTATGTGATTGCCTTGTAAGTGGAAGGTAAATTTTCATGATGGCAAGTGATATTTCTACTTGGCTGTTCATCAACCTCTTTTTATCCAATCAAATCTTTTCTTCATCATATCCCTTCAGAAAGGGGAATATTTCAAAATGGAACTATGAGCATATAAGATGAAAAACAATTCATCATATAAAAAAAAAAAAGATGTCATATTCTGAAAGATACAGTAAGTACCTGGATAGAAGTATTCTACAGATACAGAAGATTTTCTCAGTGACCAGTATTCTATACCCAAGTACATAGAAAGAAAGAAAAAGCATATTTGCCATAAAGCTAATCCTGCCCATTGTATTCAAATTCTTAAACTTTACACAGCCTCCATACTTTTGAATCATTTCTATTACCTTGCACTTCTGTGAGAATTTGCTAAAACTTTATATCTCGATCAAGCCATTCAAGCTTTGGCATAATAAAGGCAGTTTTTTTCTTCAAAAGAAGAGGTTTAGACATCAACTAAAGAATAAATGAAAAAAACTCACACAGCTTTAAGTATCAGTACAAGTATTTATGTTAGAGAATTGAAGTGGCATTGTATAGAACCAACTAATACGGATATATACTCTATGTTGTAAACTGTTCACATAAAGCTGCATGATGTGATATCTTGCACAGAAATTGACTTTAATAGATACTGTTGTAAGACTTAGGTTTATTTAAAGAAAAACAACTCACAGAGTATTTTATTAGAGTAATATAGTTAATACATGACCTCTTTTCCATTGTACGAAGAATTACACTTAAATAAGTGAAATCTGTTTAAATTACTAAGGCATAATCCATTAAAAGGAACCATCCCCATTATCTTTAGTGACATAAATGCAGTATGTTTAAAATGTAATATGGGGGTTTCTTATGTATTAGAAGAATGTAAATATAAAGCACTGGGGGAAAAAGGAAGAGATACAGACTAGAGTGGATAAAGTAAGTGAGGTGATTAAGATGCTTTGGCACACTATTTTATACAGGATTTTCATGTCGTCCTTAATAAGAAGGTATCCCTTTTCTGCTGCCTTAATATGGAAGGCACTTAAAGTGTATATTTCACTCTAGATAATTTTCAATTTCCATAATTAACAAATTTATAGTTTCTCTACAATCCTTTAAAGATAGACATAGAACCATAGCTTTACGAATGCTGAGCTTTGGATACACATCTTTGTTGTGTCTCTGTAGATACAATGTAATCCGCTTAGTGATGGCAAAATTGAGTTGGACAAAATATAAAGTGTTCTATGACAATAGAGTAAAGAAACAGCATAAAGTTTCTTGTCACCCAATTTTGTTTTTGTTTTTAATGATTGTGATACTGATGCTGAATTTATTTGATTGATGTTTAAATAGAAATGTTTAAGATGGATACTGCAATATAATACAGAAGAAGAAAATGGCCAGAATGAGGGAGAAATTTTGCTTTAAAATATTCCAAAATCATATTCACCATTTCTAGAACTTCATCCAAGAACAATTAACTTAGCTATCTCCAGTTATGTATGGATTCTCTTGACAATAGTTTTTTTTTCCACTGCCTTGATTGTTTTTAGAATTTCTAAATTTCCCTGTAAAACTGGCATTTTCTTCAATGTTTCTTTTTCTGTCACAGACTAATAATAATAATTTATTACTGTAATATTCTCACAAATTTGATGATCTTTCCTTCAGAGTGTGCTACAGTCTGCCAGCATTTTCTCTTCAGCTTTATTTTACAAACTTTTTGTCATTTTGATTATCTTTTCTGAGTTGCCACTTTTTGATCATATATGTTTCAACTCTAAAGATTAAAAAATGGATTTACAAGACCAAGAATGTCTAAGTGATGGTGGATACAATATTCTTATCTTGGTTACTAAGCAAGATGTGTTTATTTCTGATATCTTTCTATTTTGTATAAAATAAAAATTTTATTCAGAATTTAATTTTTAATATAATATATAACATATGTAAAATTAAACTTACTGGTTATTATATTTAGCTCATTTTACAAATCAATCTTGCAGATTATTATAACTGCATCACTATTATGCACCCAATGTTTAACAAAGTACTCATATATAATAGACTGGGTAAATAATTATTGAATAAATAATTAATTAATTCAATAACTGGTGGTTGTTGAGATATCAACAAATCACCAGGTTTGGCCTTCATAATCTTTGATCTTGGTCGGTTTCATCTTTATTTACCCATTCCACACTACTAGCCTTCCAAGAAGTTACACAACTTTCTGACTTGGAACGACTGTATTTCACACCAGAAGGAACTGTGTAATCACCTGCTGGAAAGTGGAGAAAAATGAAGAGTAATCAAGTTTATCAGAATTACTTACACTAAGACTGGAACTAAAGGAAAATAAAGGAGGAAATGTTTTGAGTTATATTTATTTATCCAAAAATCTAGTGCCCTCTCATTTCCCCCATGTACTTATAAATTCGGTCATGGAGATAAAGAATAGGGAAATAAGCTTAGGTAAAAATTTAAATTCTGAATTCAATGAAATGCCCATATCAATCTTTTATATCAATAAAAGAATATCCCTCCCATTCAGAGGTGTACCTCTAAAACTTGTGCTTACTCTTCTTCCCCTCCTCTAGAATGATACTGGTAGAGATAATGAGGATATGTTTAGAATGAAGATTGAGTTTCAAAAGAACAAACACATTTGACGTAACATGAAATTCCAAATAGTTTTCAAAGAATCTATTTAAATACCCAGTCAATAACAATTTAAAAAAATGGTCATACAGGCTTTTTAATGTCAGTACTATTTGTAAAAACTGAAATACATTATTCTTTAGGAATTGCTAATTGCTAATTGCTGATGTTCCTGGAAACCCTGGCAATGAAGACTGCATATTAGAATACCATCATCCGCCATACTATGGACACTCCCTGATTCTTTCTTTGACAACATAATGTGAAGTAGATAATAAGATATTGTGAGAGGAGGTCCTAGCTGCCTGAAGGAAATTATAACCCCTCCCCTTTTAAAGGATATAAAAGACATGAAGAATACTCCCTTGATCTGCCACCTATTACATCTCCATTTATTTCTCCAGGGATTATAAATTATTTACAACCCAGAATTTCAAGTGGAAATCTTGTTATTGTATACATAAAACTTCAAAAAATTGTCTTTCAAATGTTGGAAAGGAATGGGCTCCTGAAAAGCATTAGAACATTTTACTCTATATTTTTGGCCCTAAGGGAGATCCTTTCCAATTTTAAGGTAATCATCAGGAGAGAATTACCTTTAGATAAAGTGACAAGAGGCAAAAATGAAAAAAAAAAAAAAAGTCAGATGACAAGGAAGTGAAACTGCCTGAGTCTCCTTTCATAACAGGTGAGGAAAACAAGGTTAATGTTCACCAATTGCTTTTTGATCCCTCTTACTTACTGTTTTGAAGATAAAAATAATAGTAAATATCATGAGCCATTTATTTTCAAATTCAGCAATATGTCTGAGATTTCTAATATGTGAGGAACAGATATACAGCTGTTTAACTGACCAGATGGCAAGAAATATTTTTTTTAAGATAAAAGCAAAAAAAAAAAAAAAAAAAAAAAAACCCCAGACAACCATCTGACTGACCAAGATAAATTATCCATTGACTTATGCACTTAGTCATGTTTTCCCACTTTGGGAAAAAACAATCTAGGTATAAACACAATCAAGCAGGGGGAAATAAAATGTCCTCTATAATAGTACACAACCATCAAAATTTCAGTGAACACAAATCCATTTTGTTTCTCAGACTTCTATCAAAGAAATGAAATGGCACCCTCTCTGAACTTGTGAATAATTGACTAATGTCACATGAGACAGAGAAGAATTTCAAACTTATTCCCAAATCCTGCATAATAATGCTAGATTCACATAATACCTAAGCCACTACTTTAGATGAAACATATTTTATTAACTGTATTGACCAGTCATTGAAGAGTCAACACACGCAAGCAGAATATTGACTAAAACTATAACTCTTAAATCAGGCAAAATAATATTTCTTGTGAGCACATTTGCTGTTAGGATACAAATACTATAGGTAAAATAGTTTGTTTCCTTTCATCCATGTTCATGAAACATATAAATGTTATCCTCCCCTTTACACGAAGGCATTCTAACAAAGCACCCTCAATAGCATTGATTTTACACTGAGTTATTCACAATTCTTACCCATTTCCCTTTGTGACCAATGGCTTACAACAATATTCATAGTTATAAGATTGAAAACTTACCAGTTAAATACAGTCATATTTTACCCTTTATTTGGGAATCACTACAGGGTGAAACAGCTGACCATGGTTCAGGATGCAGTTTTTAACAGGGAATGAGAGTGAAACTAATAGATCCACATGGGACCAAGGCTATGATCTTGGATTCAGTTAACTGAGTTAAGTCAATAAGTGAACTTAGATCAGTTAAACATATGCATATTTCTCAACCAGATAAGAATGGGCTGACATGAATAGGGAAATAAATGGACTAAATTTAGCATAAAAGAACCCAAAATAAAACCCAATAATGGCAGGATCACCGCTCGTTTATCATTACTAAGGCTCTAGACAGTTAGAGAATTTAATTGTTTTAGTCAAATCGGTTTGGGAGAAGCACCATGCAGTTAATATTTTCATGATACAAACATGATTAAGTTCTGCCAAGTATTGGAAGAATTTCTAAAAAACAAACAAACAGACAAAACCCACTATTTCCAAGTTACTTACAAAACTGATATGTGCATATATAAATTCACATAAGTAGCCAGAGAGAATACTGACTTCTAATTTTTACATTAAATATTTTGAAACCTTCAGTTATGAAGAAAAGCAAGACTTTCATCAATTAATTTGATAGAGTACTCTCATAAGTCCTCATAGATTACATTTTTAACAAAATGATCAATTATTGAGGGAACTGCTGGGAACTGGAAACATGCACCTGAACATACCTCACATCGCATGTGAGGGAAATACATGGCCAATGTCACCACTGTGAAAATATTAGGAGGTGACAACATTTATAGTTATAATATTGCAAACTTACTTAATAACTGGAATCATTTAGCCATTATTTCAGAATAATCATGTGATGAAAAATAGATATCTTTCTAGAAAGGAAAGAGAAAATGAGTTATTTTACTCATGAAAACTGCTAACACGATTATTAATGCAGTATGTGATTTATTAAAACTGTGTTCTTCACTGGCATTTTCATTCCTTATTTATTAATTGATAAGAAAATGCAAAACAAAATATTATTTCTCAAAATAAAGATTAATATTACAAAGATTCAAGAACAAGTTTGCCAAACTGTATTTCTTATTCCTTAAAAGCATCTCTGAATTACATAGAAGTGAATTAATAGGTATGATCTGTGACAAGCTCAGAATCTGGAATGAAAATTAAGCCAACAAATGAAGAATAATTTGACTAAGCAGAATATAACTAATCTTCTTGATGCCAAGCAAAACAAGAGAAGGCAATGTACACATGACTGAAATTTTGCTGGGAGAGTTTGCTCAGTTTCACCCTTCAGAATCTTTTTCTTAACAGAGATTTGTTTTTAGAAATAAGGCAATGGTTGGCATCACTGATAGTTCTAAAAGGCCAGATGCACAAGCCAATAAATTATTATATTAAGTGAACCACATTAAATATAGATACAGACATCATAGATATAGATGCAGAAGCTTTAGTTTTCTTAAAGATTTGCAACCAGAATCTGATGCTCTGGGCTACAACATCTACAGAGGTTGAAGAAAGAGCAGCTTGCTATATAAACCATTTTAATATTAATGAAATTGGCATTTTCCAGAATATTTCCATAGACAAATATTAATATATTATTGGTCCTAGAATTCTAATTACTTTTCTTCAAATTATTTAATGTGTCAAATATTAGACATACCGTTAATTTTTTCTCAGTGAAGATTATATAAAATATATCACACTAATATTTCTATATCTTGCTGTTCTTTTTCCCATCAGTATATATTCCCAAGAGAAAATAATTGGGTACCATTTATTTCCTTTTCTTCTCTGATTGCTGTCACTAAAACTTCCAAAACTATGTTGAATAAGAGTGGTGAGCGTGGGCAACCTTGTCTTGTTCCTGATCTTAGTGGAAATGCTTTCAGTTTTTCACCAATGAGGATGATGTTGGCAGTGGGTTTGTCATATTTGGCCTTTATTATGTTGAGGAAAGTTCCCTCTATGTCTACTTTCTGCAGGGATTTTATCATAAGTGGGTGTTGAATTTTGTCAAAAGCTTTCTCTGCATCTTTTGAGATGGTCATATGGTTTTTATCCTTCAATTTGTTAATATGGTGTATCACGTTGATTGATTTGTGTATATTGAAGAATCCTTGCATTCCTGGAATAAAACCCACTTTATCATGGTGTATCATCCTTTTAATGTGTTGTTGAATTCTGTTTGCTAGTATTTTGTTGAGGATCTTTGCATCTATGTTCATCAGTGATATTAGCCTGTATTTTACTTTCTTTGTGACATCCTTGTCTGGTTTTGGTATCAAGGTGATGGTGACCTTGTAAAATGAGTTTGAGAGTGCTTCTCCCTCTGATATATTTTGGAATACTTTGAGAAGGAAATAAAAGGAATCCAAATCAGAAAAGAAGTAAAGCTGTCACTGTTTGCAGATGACATGATACTATACATAGAGAATCCTAAAGATGCTACCAGAAAACTACTAGAGCTAATCAATGCATTTGGTAAGGTAGCAGGATACAAAATTAATGCACAGAAATCTCTGGCATTCCTATACATTAATGATGAAAAATCTGAAAGTGAAATCAAGAAAACACTCCCATTTACCATTGCAACACAAAGAATAAAATATCTAGGAATAAACATACCTAAGGAGACAAAAGACCTGTATGCAGAAAATTATAAGACACTGATGAAAGAAATTAAAGATGATACAAACAGATGGAGAGATATACCATGTTCTTGGATTGGAAGAATCAACATTGTGAAAATGACTCTACTACCCAAAGCAATCTACAGATTCAATGCAATCCCTATCAAACTACCATTGGCATTTTTCACAGAACTAGATCAAAATGTTTCACAATTTGTATGGAAACACAAATGACCCCAAATAGCTAAAGCAATCTTGAGAACAAAAAATGGAGCTGGAGGAATCAGGCTCCCTGACTTCAGACTATACTACAAAGCTACAGTAATCAAGACACTATGGTACTGGCACAAAAACAGAAAGATAGATAAATGGAACAGGATAGAAATCCCAGAGATAAACCCACACACATATGATCACCTTATCTTTGATAAAGGAGGCAAGAAAGTACAGTGGAGAAAGGACAGCCTCTTCAGTAAGTGGTGCTGTGAAAACTGGACAGGTACATGTTAAAGTATGATATTAGAACACTCCCTAACACCATACACAAAAATAAGCTCAAAATGGATTAAAGACCTAAATATAAGGCCAGAAACTATCAAACTCTTAGAAGAAAACATAGGCAGAGCACTCTATGACATAAATCACAGCAAGATCCTTTTTGACCTACTTCCTAGAGAAATGGAAATAAAAACAAAAATAAACAAATGGGACTTAATGAAACTTCAAAACTTTTGCACAGCAAAGGAAACCATAAACAAGACCAAAAGACAACCCTCAGAATGGGAGAAAATATTTGCAAATGAAGCAACTGACAAAGGATTAATCTCCAAAATTTTAAGCAGCACATGCATCTCAATAACAAAACAAACAAACAAACAAAAAAAAAAACCAGTCCAAAAATGGGCAGAAGACCTAAATAGACACTTCTCCAAAGAAGATATACAGATTGCCAGCAAATCCATGAAAGAATGCTCAACATCATTAATCATTAGAGAAATGCAAATCAAACTACAATGAGATATCATCTCACACCAGTCAGAATGGCCATCACCAAAAAATCTAGAAATAATAAATGCTGGAGAGAGTGTGGAGAAAAGGGATCACTGTTGTACTGCTGGTGGGAATGTGAATAGGTACAGCCACTATGGAGAAAAGTATGGAGGTTCCGTAAGAACTACAAATAGAACTACGATATGACCCAGCAATCCCACTACTGGGCATATACCCTGAGAAAACCATAATTCAAGAATAGTCATGTACCAAAACGTTCACTGCAGCTCTATTTACAATAGCCCAGAGATGGAAACAACCTAAGTGTCCATCATTGGATGAATGGGTAAAGAAGATGTGGCACATATATACAATGGAATATTACTCATCCATAAAAAGAAATGAAATTGAGCTATTTGTAATGAGGTGGATAGACCTAGAGTCTGTCATATAGAGTGAAGTAAGTCAGAAAGAGAAAGACAAATACAGTATGCTAACACATATGTATGGAATTTAAGAAAAAAAAAATATCATGAAGAACATAGGAGTAAGACAGGAATAAAGACACAGACCAACTAGAGAATGGACTTGAGGATATGGGGAGTGGGAATGGTAAACTGTGAGAAAGCAAGAGAGAGGCATGGACATATACACACTACCAAACGTAAGGTAGATAGCTAGTGGGAAGGAGCTGCATAGCACAGGGAGATCAGCTCGGTGCTTTGTGACCACCTGGAAGGGTGGGATAGGGAGGGTGGGAGGGAGGGAGATGCAAGAAGGGAGAGATATGGGAACATATGTATATGTATAACTGATTCACTTTGTTATAAAGCAGAAACTAACACACTATTGTAAACCAATTATACTCCAATAAAGATGTAAAATGAAAAAATAATTGGGTAGTTGAAGAAAAAGAAAGTGAGAAGAAATCATCTAATTTTGAAATTGAGGATTCTTCATATGTCCAAATTTGCCCTTATTTTGCCAGATTAACTCTTCTTAGAAGAAGTATAAACATGTCATCTGGAAAGAGCATGTCTCAGAAAGAGCAGAAAGACCCCTAATTTGAGCATCTAGCTAAATTTACCTAAAATATATTCAGAATAAACCTTAAATTTAATTTTTAAATAATATGCTTGACTAATGCAGCCGTATTTTTATATTCTTCATTTGAAACAATCATGCTATTTTATTTAATAATACCACTAGAGGTTTATTATATCCCCATTCCCAGAACAATAACCTATTTCAGAGTTTGTAAGGTATCTTTTTATCCAGCCCACTGGTATGATAAAGTACTTAAATTACTTCAGACAACTATTACATGCTAAATCTATCAAATTATGATCCCTCAAAACCTTTTACCCTAGGCCAAATTAAACTTATACTACTGTAAGCTGCCTGAGCCCCAAGCCTTTGATGCATGTTTGCTTGGATCACACTTTCTAAAAGAAATCAACCATATAAATTGGACTATTGATAAAAAAAATAGTGGTATACTAGGAAAACGCTCCAAACGTCTCCAAGTTGAATGAACATCATAACCTCTGTTATGCCTCTCTACCTTCTCTGTACTAATTAATAGTTATTCTAATTGTGGTAAAATACATGTAACGTAAAATTTACCACCTTAATGATTTTTAATTACACAGTTTAGTAGTTTTAAGTATTCACATCACTGTGCAGCTAATCTTCAAAATTTTTCATCTTGCAAAACTGAAACTCTACATATTATACAAAAACTCCCAATTTCCTACTCCTCCCAACCCCTAACAGCCACGATTCTATTCTGTTTCTATGAATTTGACTACTCTAGATATCTCTTAAAAGTTGGGTCATGCAGTATTTGTCTTTTGTGCCTGACTTATTTCATTTAGCATAATGTCCTCAAGTTTCATCCATGCTGTAACGTATCATAATTTCCTTTCTTTTTAAACCTGAATGATATTCCATTTTATGTATGTACCACGTTTTGTTCATTCATTCATCCACTAATGGATACTTGGGTTGCTTCCAACTTTTGGCTTGTGAATAATGCTGCCATGAACATGAGTGTGCAAATATCTCTTCAGGACCTTACTTTCAATTTTTTTTATATATATACCCAGATTTAGAATTGCTGGATCATATGGGAATTATATTCTTAAAATTTTTTGAGAAACCACCATACTGTTTTCCATACTGGATACATCATTTTACATTCTCACCATTTGTGTACAACAATTAGAATTTATCAACATCCTCGTCAACACTTGTTATTTTCTGTGTGCTTCTTTTTTTATTTTTTTATGGTAACCATCCAAATGTGTGTGAGGTGATATCTCATTGTGGCTTTGATTTGCATTTGCATAATTATTAGTACTATCGAGCTTCTTTTTATATGATAAGCAGCTATTTGTATATATTCTATAGAAAAATGCCTATCCACGTCCCTTACCCATTTTTTTACTGGGTTATTTGTGGGGTTTTTTTTGTTGTTGTTGTTAATTTGTTAGAGTTCTGTATATATTCTGGATATTATCCCCCTACCATATATATCATTTGCAAATATTTTCTCTCATTTCATAAGTTTACTTTCACTCTGTTGATTGTATCTTTTGATGCACAAATTTTTTATTCAATCTAATTTGTCTATTTTTATTTTTCTGCCATTGCTTTTGGAGTCATGTCCAAGAAAGAATTGCCAAGTCCAATGTCGTTGAGCTTTTCCCCTCTTTTTTGTAAGAATTTTACAGCTTTAGCTCTTACATTTAGGTCTTTAATTTATTTTGACATAATTTTTGTATGTGGTGTAAGGTAAGGATCCAACTTTATTCTTTTGCCTTTGGATATCAAGTTTTCACATCACCATTTGTTGAAGAGACTGTTCTTTACACATTGAATGGTCTTGGCACCCTTGTCAAAATCATTTACCCATAAATATAAAAGCTTATTTATGAGCTCTTCATTTTATTCATAATTACTTCCATTATGACCCCACATTTCACTGGCTAAAGAGCAACGTGCTCCACATTTGTCTTCCCACATTCTTAACCCAAAATGTATCACTTGTGCGTTCCCCCAAAATCCATATGTTGAAACCTTAATCCCCAGTGGGATGGTATTTGGAGATGGGGACTTTGGGAAGTAATTAGATCCTAAGTGGGGAGCCTTCATGAAAGATTTAGTGTGCTTATAAAAAGAAACATGAGAGAAATAGCTTTCCCGTGCTCTGCTTTCTGCCATGCGAGGATATGGCAAGAAGATGACTTTCTGCAACCAAGAAGAGAACCTTCACCAAGAACGTGACAATGCTGACACCCCAATCTTGGATTTCTAGCCTCTAGAACAGTGAGAAATAAATGTTTTGCTGTTTAAGCCACCCAATATATGGTATTTTGTTATAGCAGCCCAAACTGCTTATAACTGCTATAAGACAATTTGTGATAGGTCACCTGATTCCACGAGATCATTCTAAATTTTGTTGTGACTATCCTTTAATTCTAATGTTTTTCTTAAAATGTGGATACTTCATAAAAATTATTCCTCATATATTACAATTCAGAAAGCACATACACAACAAATTTTACTACTTTTTTCCTATGAGAGACAGGTCAAATATATGTTTTTATATAAATTCACACATTCATAAAATAGATCTCAATTCACTACTTACCTAAGGTTATATGTAATTGAACTAAGGCTAGACATATAATTTCTTTTTTTCTAGTTTTGTATTCTCAATACTACATTTCCTTCTAGTCACATAGTAGTGATCCAATACTTATTTATTGTTTAACTGAATTTTTCAGCTTGAATTATTACTCAAAAACCACCCTATGAAGCCAATAATCTCAGACATATAATTGCTTATGAGAGTCTCCTTAATGCTCAGTTGTTATTCAGAAACCATTAATCTCTTCTTTCTATTACAGGTTAACTCAAACTTAAGTATGACACAGGTAAACAGGAATTTCTTAAACACTATAGAAGAACTTCAATATAGTGGTAGGGAATAAATTGCATCATAACTAAATGCAGAGAAATATTCTCTTAGCATTTCCCTAACAGATATTTGTTTTTAATTTAAAAAAATAAGAAGGAAGAAAGGGAGGGTGGGAGACAAAATAAGAAGAGAAGGAAGGAGAGAAGAAAAAAAAGTAAAGAAAAGGAAAATGAGAGATAAAATGAGAGAGAGGGAGAGAAAGAGGGAGAGAGAGAGAGACCAACCCATATGGAGCATTTTTCACAATCCTCAAAAGAATGTGTAATATAAAACTGCAATAGATCTGATTTTTCTGAAATATTGTTTAAAAGAATGATATATGATCTACAAAGAGCCAAGTGTGTATGCTTTATGCTTACCTTGACTATTTACTTGAAAAATGAAATAATTAGAACTTCTCACCTGAAATAATTAACATTCCCTTTTTCACTACCAAGACAGATTCATCATGTCATTTCTATTAGTTCTACTCTCTGTAACCAATAAAACTAGTCATGGATACTCAGATCAGTAGTTAGACTAAGATAGTAAACGTATTGCTGCATCTTTAAAACATGACAGAGGTTGAAAGTAGGGCTTACTACATATGCTGCACCATCAACATTACATTTTTTCCTAATGTCAATGATCTTTAATAAATCTGGTAAGAAGAATAGAAATGTAGATGTAGGGGGTGCAGGGAGGGGGAAAGTAACAGATTAGAAGAGTGAAGGTAATGAAAATGGAATGATAGAAACTTCTAGAATGTTTCAGTACAATATCTGGGTTAGAGAATTAAAGTAACAAATTATAGAAAGCAGTTGTCATGATACAGCAAAGAAGTAGATTAGTGTAAATATGCAGTTAGTCAGTCATAAGACTTTCTAGTGTGTGGTTCCCAGGGATACAAGGGCTGAAATCTAGTGCTGACCTGACTTGTACATAAATAAGTAGCTTAAGATGATGAGAAATGTAGGAATCTAAAATAATTAATAAATAAAATGTGTTAATTAGTTTTAATTGGCAACAGAAAATACCAGAAAATGAAATATCAATACCCTTAAACTTCTTTTTCAAATAACCAGGAAACAGAAAGCTAATTGTAAAAGAATTAATGTGTTATGCTCACTAGCCTAACTAGGTAGTACTCCTTTCCCATTCTGACCACCTAGTTCACAGAGTTACTCAGTTTCTTCCTCTTTCTTTTCCCACATCCAGCTGGTGCTGGCTTTTCCTCATCAGTGTCAGAGAGGGAGGCTGAAAACATTTGTTCAGGAATAATTTCTGAGCAAATGAAATGTTGACTGAGAGATTGTCCCCAGACTAATAGGAATTGGGTGTGTTAAGGATAGCCAAAATTCTATTACTATAATAGAAATAAACATTTCATGCATGCACATGTATGTTTATGTGTGTGTATCATTAGTTAAGACTATATGTGTGACAATACTGAGGCCTAAACATAAAACTATGTTTAGGATCATGATCTGAAAACTTAGAATTTAAATTTTTATTTGTGAAATCCCATTGTATGGAAATTAGGATCAAGCCAGAACCACAGTGGGAGACAGAGCAGGAGCCATAAGCTGGGCTGTGTTGGCAACCACAGGAGCTCACTGCACTGGGGCTGGGCCTGGAAGAGCTGAGTGTGCTGGAGCCACAACCACAGATAAAGGCACCACTTGCTCCCAGGCCAACATGCTCTCAGGCTCTGCCTTGGATTATTTGAAAAATGATTGTTCTGCCTTGTACACTTTGATGGTAGAGCAAAAATATTTTACTTGATTCTCAAAATTCCCTCCAAATCTTCATACTCTGAGATTCATATGGTCATCATACTCTTTTTATATTACAAATTAAGAAACAATGATGCTCACATCTCAAGGTCTCCCATTCATTAAACTGTATTCCATTTGAGGCTTTTTGGAGTCAAGCCAATGCATCTCACTGTCACTTGATGAATAAAACTGTCTAGCATCACACAGAAGTGCATAAAGTATGACTAAAACAATTGTTTATTTAAAATGCATAAACTCTGTCAGAAGCCAGTCTTAAGATGGCAGAGTAGAAGGATGTGAACTCACCTCATTTTATGAAAACACCAAAACTACAACTAAGTGCTGAACAAGCATTGACAAAAATCACTGGAACCTACCAAAAGAGATACCCTACATCCAAAGACAAAGATGAAGCCACAATAAGAGGGCAGGAGTGACACAATCACAATAAAAACAAATCCCATATCCACCAGGTGGGTGATACACAAACTGGAAAACAATTATACCACAGAAGTTCTCCCATAGGAGTGAAAATTCTGAGCCCCACATCAGGCTTTCCAGCCTGGGTATCTGAAAATGGGAAGAAGAGGCCCCAGAGAATCTGGCTTTGAAAGCCAGTGGGGTATGATCACAGGAATTCCACAGGACTGGGGGAAACAGAAACTCCACTCTTGGTGCACACAGGGTGCTGTGCACACAAGGATCAGGGAAAAAAGAAGCAATCTCATAGGAGACTAGGAAAGACCCAATTGCTCGTATTGGAGGGCCTCCTGCTGGAGGTGGGGGGTGGCTGTGGCACACTGTGGGGACAAAGACATTGGTGGTGGGAGTTCTGGGGAGTACTCATTGGAGTGAGCCTTCCTGGAGGTCACCATTTTCTCACCAAGACCTGGCTTCACCCAACATATTATAGGCTCCAGTGCTGGGATGCCCCAAGCCAAACACCCAACAGGGCAGGAACACAGCAGACAGGCTTCTTACACTCTTCCTGAGCACACAGCTGCCTGATAAGCACACCCTTTGACACAGCCCTCCCCACCAGAGAGACAAGATACAGCTCCACTCACCAATGGACATAAACCAGTTCTTCCCACCAGAAAACCTGTGCAAGCCTCTTTGACAACCTCATCCACTGGGGGAAGACAACAGATGAAAGAAGAACTAGAACATTGCAGCCTGTGGAACAGAAACCGCAATCACAGAAAGTTAGACAAAATGAGATGACAAAGGAATATGTCCCAGATGAAGGAACAAGACAAAACCGCAGAAGAACAACTAAGTAAAATAGAGATAGGCAATCTAACCAAAAAAGAATTCAGAGTAATGATAGTAAAGATGATCCAAGATCTCAGAAAAAGAATGGAAGCACAGATCGAGAAGATACAAGAAATATTTACCAAAGGACTAGAAGAAACTAAAGAACAAACAAAAAATAGACGAACAATAAATTAATGGAAATGAAATAGAGACTAGAAGGAATCAATAGAACATAACTGAGACAGAAGAATGGAAAAGTGAGCTGGAAGACAGAATGGTGAAAATCACTACCACAGAATACAATAAAGAAAAACGAATGAAAAGAAATGAGGACAGTCTCAGAGTCTTCTGGGACAATCTTAAGCACACCAACATTTGCATTATAAGGGTCCCAGAAGGAGAAGAGAGAGAGAAAGGACCTGAGAAAATATTTGAAGTGATAATAGCTGAAAACTTCCCTAACTTGGGAAAGGAAACAGTCACCAAGTCCAGGAAGTGCAGAGAGTCCCAGGGAGGATAAACCTAAGGAGGAACATGCCAAGACACATAGTAATCAAACTGACAAAAATTAAAGACAAAGAAAAAATCGTAAATTCAACATGGGAAAAGCAACAAATAACATACAAGAGAATTTCCATAAGGTTATCAGCTGATTTCTCAGCAGAAACTCTGCAGGACAGAAGAGAGTGGCATGATATATTTAAAGTAAAGAAAGGGAAGAACCTATAACCAAGAATACCCTACTGAGCAAGGCTCTCATTCAGATTTGATGGAGAAATCAAAAGCTTTACAGACAAGCAAAAGCTAAGAGAATTCAGCACCAACAGACAAGCTTTGCAACAAATGCTAAAATAACTTTTCTAAGAGGAAAATAAAAGGCTGAAACTAGAAACAAAAAATTAAGAATGGAAAAGCTCACTGGTAAAGGCATGCATACAGTAAAGTTAGGAAATAATCCACACACAAATATGATATTAAAACCAACAATTGTGAGAGAGGAGAGCACAAATGCAGGATACTATAAATGCATTTGAAATTAAGAAACCAGCAACTTAAAACAATCTTGTATGTATATATATATATATATATATATATATATATATATATAGAGAGAGAGAGAGAGAGAGAGAGAGAGAGAGAGACTGTTATATCAAAATCTCATGGCAAACATAAACCAAAAATCTACAATAGATACACACACAAAAAAGAAAACAGAATCCAAACACAACTCTAAAGGTAGTCAACAAAATACAAGAGAAGAGAACAAAAGAGGAAGGGAAGAAAAAAGACGTACAAAAACAAATCCAAAAGAATTAACAAAATGGCAATAGCTTTTCTTCTGTGAAAAAGTTTCGGGTGATACTGTTTGCCCTATGCTGCAATACAGAGCAGGCAGCTGAACACTTCTATACCTCCCAGTGACGCATCCAGCTTTGGATTCGGCACTTCCAGGCCTTGCATGGGGAGAATCTGGAGGGAAAATATCTGAACATAGAGGCAGAAGAGAAACTGGCTGTGTGGGTGCTGACCCAACGAGAGCAACAGCTATCTGTAAATGAGGAGGCCTTGTTCCAGAAGGCCATCAAAATAGGATGCTCTTTAAAGGGGGGTGGGGTGTTAAAATCTCTTATGAGTGGGCTGTACCTTTCATTCTAAGACATCATCTGACTCCCCATGCTCCATGAGCTGTGGCCCACACTCTACGTAAGGATGTGGCAGAAAATGCAGGACACTTCACTGAATTTGTACAGTGACAAATTCACAACTAGGACTTACACTTGTCTATTATTGTGGCTATTGATGAGATCTCCTTGTTCCTGGTACAAAGGTACTGTGCAGTGATGACTGAAAGGAGAATACTTTGCAGACAGTGGGCACAGGGGAGCCTTGGTGTGACGTAGTGTTGGCCATTCTGGCAGATGGCACTGTCCTCCCTATCCTGGTTTTCTGCCAAGGACAGAAGGACCAGCCTGCTAACGTGCCAGACTCTATCTTGATAGAGGCAAAGGAGACTGGTCACAGTGATGATGAAATCATGGAATTGTGGTCAACCCGAGTGTGGAAGAAGCACACAGCTTGCC
The DNA here is from genome assembly GCF_000442215.2 of Lipotes vexillifer. Taxonomy (NCBI): domain Eukaryota; kingdom Metazoa; phylum Chordata; class Mammalia; order Artiodactyla; family Lipotidae; genus Lipotes; species Lipotes vexillifer. The sequence continues at coordinate 780,807 of NW_006771059.1, forward strand.
CGCACAGCAAAGGCATGCTTGTGATGGACCGTCATTGCACTCATTTGTCAGAAGAGGTGCTGGCCATGCTTAGTGCCTCTAACACTTTGCCTGCAGTTGTCCCAGCAGGCTGTAGCTCGAAAATCCACCATTACATGCATGCATCAAGCAAACTGTCAAGAAATTCAGGCACAAAAAGTGGAAGGAGCAGGCTGGGGAAATGGAAGATACTGCATGTGATTATGATGTCCTGCTTCAACTGGTTCTGGTCTGGCTGGCAGAGGTGCCTGGTGTCATTGGGGACTGTCCAGAGGTAGTTCTGCAGTCCTTCTTTGTATCCAGCATTCTTCCTGGCCCTGATGGCAACATTAACTCACCTATAAGAAATGCTGACATGTAAGAGGAGCTAACTGCCTCCCTGGAGGAGCAATTGAAGTTGAGTGGGGAACAGTCTGAGGAGCCCTCGGCTTCCACTTCTCGACCCAGGTCATCTCCTGAAGAGACAGTTGAGCCTGAAAGCCTTAACCAGCTCTTTGAGGGTGAAAGCAAGACCGAGTCCTTCTACAGCTTTGAAGAAGCTGACCTAGATCTGAAGGAGATTTGAGTGTTGGGGTCATGTGGGTGGGGTCATGTGGGAGTGTGGAGTGGGGGTAGGAAAGTGTGAGGGAAGGTAGAGGGTAAAGGAAGTATACCAGGTGAGGGTATTTGGTTTATATGTTTTTAATTTTATGCCACCACTCCCCCCAAATGTTGACTTATACATCCCTGTGGATTTCTGGATTATTAGGAAAACTGATAGTGATCATGTCTAAGACAATGAGGTGACCCGGTGGTCATTCACTTCTGCTAAAAACAGGTTTTTGTGACTTTTAAAAAAATTTTTAATCAAGAAAAAGGAAACAAAAGAATCCTTCCTGGGCAAATGTTAAATTATTTTTTTCCCCTTTTACCTCAACTGTATCACAGTACATCTGGGTTTTGTTTGTTTTACTGTGTGGCCAAAGTCTTTGGGCATAATGCTATTTAACCACTGTCAATGTGAAGGTGGGAAAGACAAAAATTTTAGCTCACAAACTGAATTACTAGATAGATAGATAGATAGATAGATAGATAGATAGATAGATAGATAGATAAAAAGTTATTTCATTGTGTTCTTAACACTTTTATGTAAAAATGAAAATGGAAAAAAAATCCCACTGAACTCTCTCTTCCTTCTCCTTTCTTTCCTTCCCTCTCTAGAGATGTTGGTTTCTACAGCAATTCTAAATATAAAATTGTGGCTTTAAAAATGCACAAAACCACCTTTAATCATCCAGAATAATGAATAGATTTTTTTTTTTTTTTTTTTTTTTCGCCGTATGTGGGCCTCTCACTGTTGTGGCCTCTCCCATTGTGGAGCACAGGCTCCGGACGAGCAGGCTCAACGGCCATGGCTCACGGGCCCAGCCGCTCCACGGCATGCGGGATCCTCCCAGACCGGGGCACGAACCCGTATCCCCTGCATCGGCAGGCGGACTCTCAACCACTGCGCCACCAGGGAAGCCCCAATGAATAGATTTTTTTCCTCACCATCCTCCCTCCAACAAAAACAACAAAACCAATATTCCTTGCACCTGTGATCCTTGGCCCTCTTCCCCATTCTCACACCATCACTCTGGACAAAGGATCATAAATGTGTCATTAGCAAGCAAGAGGTACTGAGGTGATCACACAAAACCTTACAGTAGAAGCCATTGCCAGTGTACAGGTCTCCCTCCTACAATCCACAGGGGCAGTCCCTGCTTTGTTGAACTTCCTCCTGTTAAGTGGACAGCATACCTGTTCAAGGGATGTGCAAGAAGTTGTTTTGAATTTTAAAAAGACAGACCACTTGTTGAAATCCTGCTTACCCTGTGGCTTTCCCCTATTTTTCTTAAGGCTTAAAGAAGAATATTACCTGAAGAAGAAACACATAGGATTGTGCACAAAGAAAACGACATGAATCTTTATTTTTCACTGCCAGCTTCAAAGAAAGAAAAATTTTTCTACAATTTGCATGAGGGATTTTTTTTAATTGTATGTACTCATGGCTATAAACTGAAATGTACTGTAATACACATAGGAAAGGAGCAAAAATCCAGGACGTTTCTCACAGCTATATTATCTCTGTCCATCCTGAGGTTTTCTGCATTATTTCCCTCCTATGAGCCAAGGAGGCAAACTGCACAGGCTTGTAAATGGTTCATCTTTAAAATGTACATAAGTGGAACATTTTTTTTAAATGAGGGGAAATTGATTTATAATCAATGGGATTTTTTTTTTAGGTGACACTATTTGAACAGGATTTCACAGACTGGGATTTGCTCAAGACATGATGGGCCTGGTGGTAGAGGTTTGACGTTTGTTACCACCTGTTTCCCCTCATCTATTTTTTTCTGTTTTTAACTCCCAGCACACTATAATATAGTGAACTGGAGTGTTCCTCTCCATAAACAGCTTGGCCAGCTTCCTGAACCAATGGTATCTGAAAACTGAACTGAGGGTCCACCTAGGTTTCTCTTCCCCAGCTTTTTGCCTGATGCCATTTTGACAGAATATGGATTTTTGAGTCAAAACTTTGCCTTTCAGAAAGTTCAAAAAACTATGGTCAACAGTACCTATAATGACTTAATCCTTTTCATTGGTAGTCTCTGCAGCAGCCTCAGATTTAGCAGAGCTGGATTCCTGGACTCTTCACACTGTATGATTTTCTTGATGGGTAATTTTTTTAAGGCCATAATACCAACAGTGGATCAGCTGGTTTTGGCCAGGAATTTACCTATGTGGATTCTGCTTAGTAGTAGAAGGAAGTATTTGCTTTGCTTTGTTTTTAAAAATTCAGTTTAATCAATAAAGAAGTACTTATTGACAAAAAAAGAAACAATCCCATCTACCATCACATCAAAAAAGAATAAAATATCTAGGAATAAACCTACATAAGGAGGCAAAAATATCTGTACTCAGAAAACTATATGATGATGAAAGAAATCAAAGATAACACAAACAGGTGGAAAGATACACCATGTTCTTGGAATGGAAAAATTAATTGTCAAAATGACTATACTACCCAAGGAAATCTACAGATTCAGTGCAATTCCTGTCAAATTACCAATGGCATTTTTCACAGAAGTAAAACAAAAAATCTTAAAATTTGTATGGAGACACAAAAGACCCTGAATAGTCAAAGCAATGTTGAGAAAGAAAAACGAAGCTGGAAGCTGGAGGAATCAGGCTTCTGGGCTTCAGACTATACTACAAAGCTACAGTCATCAAAACAGTATGGTATGGTCACAAAATCCCAGAAAATTAGATCAATGGAATGGGATAGAAAGCACAGAAATAACTAATGCAATTATTGTCAATTAATTTACAACAAAGGAGGCAAGACTAAACAATGGAGAAAAGACTGTCTCTTCAATAGTTGGTGCTGGGAAATTGGAAAGCTACATGTAAAAAGTGAAATTAGAACATTCCTTAACACCATACACAAAAATAAACTCAAAATGGATTGAAGACCTAAATGTAAGACCAGATACTATAAAACTCTTAGAGAAAAACATAGGCAGAACACTTTTTAACATAAATTGCAGAAAGATCTTTTTGGATCTGCCCCCTAGAGTAATGGAAATAAAAACAAAAATAAACAAATGGGACCTAATTAAACGTAAAAGCTTTTGCACAGCAAAGGAAACCATAAGCAAAATAAAAAGACAACCCACAGAGTGTGAAAAAATGTTTGCAACCAATGCAACCAAAAAGGGTTTAATCTCCAAAATAATATAAATAGCTCATGTGGCTCAATATCAAAACAAACAAATAACACAGTCAAAAAATGGGCAGAAGATCTAAATAGACATTTCTCCAAAGAAGACATACAGATGGCCAAGAGGCACATAAAAATATTCTCTACATCACTAATTATCCGATAAATGCAAATCAAAAACTACAATGAGATAGCACCTCACACCAGTGAAAATGGCTATCACCAAAAAGTCTACACACAATAAGTGCTGGAGAGGGTATGGAGAAAAAGGAACCCTCCTACACTATCGGTGGGAATGTAGATTGATACAGCCACTATGGAGAACAGTATGGGGATTCCTTAAGAAACTAAAAATAGAGCTACCATATGACCCAACAACACAACTCCTGGGCATATCTCTGGGGAAAAACATGGTTTGAAAGGAGACACGCACCCCAATGTTCATTGCAACACTGTTTACAGTAGCCAAGACATGCAAGCAACCTAAATGTCCACTGACAGACGAATGGATAAAAAAGATTTGGTACGGGCTTCCCTGGTGGCACAGTGATTGAGAGTCTGCCTGCTGATGCAGGGGACATGGGTTTGTGCCCTGGTCTGGGAAGATCCCACATGCCACGGAGCAGCTGGGTCCGTGAGCCATGGCTGCTGAGCCTGCACGTCCGGAGCCTGTGCTCCGCAATGGGAGAGGCCACAACAGTGAGATGCCCACATACCACAAAAAAAATTTTTTAAAAAAAAAAAAAAAAAAAAAAAAAAAAAAAAAAAAAAAGACGTGGTACATAAATACAATGGAATATTACTCTGCAATTAAAATAATGAAATAATGACACTTGCAGCAACATGGATAGATCTCGATTTTATCATACTAATTGAAGTAAGTCATAGACAAATATCATACACATCACTTATATGTAAAATCTAAAAAAATGTTATAAATGACTTATTTAGAAAACAGAAAGAGACTCACAATCTTAGAGAACAAACTTATGGTTACTAGGTGGAAAGGGTTGGGGGAGATAGACTGGGAGGTTGGGATTGATATTTACACACTGCAATACTTTAAATAGATATCCAACAAGGGCATACTGTGCAGCCCAGGGAAATCTTCTCAATAGTCTGTAATAACCTAAATGGGAAAAGAATTTGTAAAAGAATCTAAATAAAGTGGATATGTATATATATGTATAACTGATGCACTTTATTGTACAACTGAATCTAACACATCTTAAGTCAACAATACTCCAAGAAAAGTTTTTTTTTAAAAGGAAAAAAGGAAAAGAAATTACAAAATAAAATTGTGCTATGCTAACTCTGAAAAATAAATAAATAAATAGATAAATAAATAAAATTTTATTTGCAAGTAAAGGTTTTAAGGTTTCAGAATATTGTTTTATCCTTTAGTTGGGCATTGTTCAAACACTACAAAACTTTGCTTAAATATTCCATTATAAAACTATTCTGATATAATAACAATCAGGGGAAATCAAAACCTATTCATATAAATAAAAAGGCTGGAGGGAACTATGTTAAATTATTAAAAGTAGTTCTATTCATTTGGTGAAAATTGGATAACTTCTTCCTACTTTTCCTCTATTTTCTAAACTTCCTCTGAGTATGCATTAACATTGTGATGAGAAAACACATTTTAAAAGTCAGTATGTAAAAGAGTGATGTACCAAAATGTTCATTGCAGCTCTATTTACAATAACCAGGACATGGAAGCAACATAAGTGTCCATCAACAGATGAATGCATAAAGAAGATGTGGCACATATATACAATGCAATATTACTCAGCCATAAAATGGAACGAAACTGAGTTATTTGTAGTGAGGTGGATGGACCTAGAGACTGCCATACAGAGTGAAGTAAGTCAGAAAGAGAAAAACAAATACCGTATGCTAACACATATATATGGAATCTAAAAAAGAAAAAGAAAAAGAAAAAAGGTCAGAAGAACCTAGGGGCAAGCTGGGAATAAAGATGCAGACCTACTAGAGAATGGACTTGAGGATATGGGGAGGTGGAAGGGTAAGCTGGGACAAAGTGAGAGTGGCATGGACATATATACACTACCAAATGTAAAATAGATAGCCTGTGGGAAGCAGCCACATAGCACAGGGAGATCAGCTTGGTGCTTTGTGACCACCTAGAGGGGTGGGATAGGGAGGGTGGGAGGGAGGGAGATGCAAGAGGGAAGATATATGGGGATATATGTATATGTAAAATTGATTCACCTTGTTATAAAGCAGAAACTAACACACCATTGTAAAGCAATTATACTCCAATAAAGATGCTAAAAATAAATAATAAAAAAATAAAAGTCAGTATGTAAAGAAAATATTTATTTTATGTTTATTAGGACACAGAGAGCAAAAGAACAAAGAAAAGTAATGGAGAGGGACATGTTGGGTATGACTAGGAGCACAGCAATGACATTTGCGGAAAATACTGAAATGGAAAATCAGCGTGAAAGGTGCTGGAAAGAACTTTGGGCCTTCTATGTGTATGTTGGTGTAGAGAGGAGTCCCATCTATTTGGTGTTCGTAAGCCGCTATGACTCAACCTGTTAATCATAACATTCTCAGCTCATCAAAATAAGCCCAAACACCCATAACTAGTAGCCTCAGCAATTGTGTGGGGTCCCTACATTCCAGATTTATTCCCAACTCACATGTGACATTGCCTTTGACCTTGGACTCCTAGCTATGTTTCACATTCGTTAATTTATTGAGTACCTATTATGAGTCAAGAACAGTATAAAGCAATAAAGATAATGAACTAAACAGACACAGACACAATCTCTGCTTTTGTATTCCTTTCAATTAGAAAACCCAAATATAAAACAAATATTTATATAAGTATTGAATTACAAATCTGATAAGTACTATGGAGGAGAAATATAGGATAATTTAACAAATAATAGAAGGGTCTAACTTAGTCTAGGGAGAAAAGAAAGGCTTCATAGAGGAAGAGACATTAGAGTTGATGTTGTAAGAATGAAGATAAATTAATCAGACTAGGATAAGGAAGAGAAATTACCAGGCTATGAGAATGGTATATACAAAGGCCTTGAGATATGACAAAATTATAAAGCAAAATACCTGAGAAAGGGCTTCCCTGGTGGCACAGTGGTTTAGATGCAGGGGACACGGGTTCGTTGCCCGGTCCGGGAAGATCCCACATGCCACGGAGCGGCTGGGCCCGTGAGCCACGACCGCTGAGCCTGCGCGTCCAGAGCCTGTGCTCCACAACAGGATAGGCCACAACAGTGAGAGGCCCGCGTAACGCAAAAAAAAAAAAGAAAAACCCTGAGAAAAACTGAAAACAAACCAACGTGGCTAGACCTCAGTAAGTAAAAGAATGATATAAGAGAGTTTTATGGTAAGGTAGGTAGGGGTTAGACCATGCTAACCATGGTTAAAGACTTTGGCCTTTATTCTAAACACAATGGGAAGCCCTTGAAAAGTTTTCATAGTAAGGCATTTTTTAGTAAGGCAAGTTCACATTGGCTCTTATGTGAATAATACATTTCAACAGGCTATTGTCATAGTCCAGGTGATAAACAATTATGACTTAGGTAGCAGAAATGGTGATAGAAATGAAGTAATTCAAGAGGTTTGTGGGCAAGGGGTGAAAGAAAGGGAGGTATTCAAATGTGTCTACGTTTCTGGTTTGCTTAACCATTTGAATATATATGTGATAGGGGACACTAGAAGAATTAACTCAGAGGGGAAAGTAAAGTATGAGTTCCAACTTGGTCATGTTTAATTTGAGGTGCTTGTGAGGCATTCAAGTGGAGATATCAGAAAAACCGTTGTATATATGGTTACAAAATCACAGGTAAGATTATGTCAGGGGAAATAAATTTGGGATTCTTCAGCACATGGAGAGAAGTTTGAGCCATTTACATTTCAACATCTGTCGCTGGCTCTCCTGTTTCCTTTGACCTTAGAACGCAAACAGTTTAATTTTTCTCTCCTTTGTGTTGCTTCAGATAACTTCTCAGACTAGCCCCCATGTTTTTGTGAAATCACACCCACAAGCTAGTTCTTGGTCCCTGAGAAATGTGGGGAAAAAGATTTGGGCACTTCTCCTAGAATATACCATACACCCCATCATCCACATGGGTATATAATGGATGAGATCATGATCACATCTCATTATGCTTCTGAGAAATGTGGACTACCAAGGACAATATTCTATGATGCTACTTGATCCAACCCTGCCTGATCCCCCTTATGAGAGATTAAAAGAAATCTTAGCAACATATTAGACTTTGTCCTGCTGTTACAGCTGTTTCTGGATATATGGACACCTGGTTTGTTGCAGAGCTTTTACTAACACCTGACTTCCCAGATCACCTTCACAAGCCAACTTTAACAAGATTGAACCTGTGGGATGTATACCACCTTGTCTGAATCATAAAAATGGGCAAATGAAAGCATTTACAAATGTACTTCATGGAAATTGAATACAGATTGAGGTTATTTGTTGCCTGCAATAGTCCCACTGTCTTACAACTGCTCATGAACAGGATTTTTTAAAGCTTTCAAGACTGTAATTTAATCATTTGCCTGTATAAATCCCTATTTATTCATTGAAGTTAGATTCTCACAAACCCATAGGCTTGGACGGTCTAAACAGACAACAGCTACACCACCTCTGCACTGATCCTGATTAATATAAGTTGAAGAGTTTTGAAATGGAGTTCCTAGACCACATCCCAGCTGACTAAGACATCAATATGACACTAAATGAAATGTTTTTATTTTATTTTACTTTATTTTTTGGTACACAGGCCTCTCACAGCTGTGGCCTCCCCCGTTGTGGAGCACAGGCTCCAGACGTGCAGGCTCAGTGGCAATGGCTCACGGGCCCAGCTGCTCCATGGCATGTGGGATCCTCCCAGACTGGGGCACGAACCCGTGTCCCCTGCATCGGCAGGAGGACTCTCAATCACTCATGCCACCAGGGTTTATGATCTTGGATTGAGAGGCCCTCAATTAGCAGGGTTCAATAGTTCCTGGAGTTCACAAGGTACTACCAAAACCTCATCTTTCATTTCTCTACTGGCTCCAATAACCTCTTCAAAAATGGAACTCTAATCCATACCATACCCATATAATTCCAGGCATTTAAAAATTATTCATTTTCATCTTAATTCTGGCTTATCAAAGTAAATCCAAATTTCAATGTAATGGAAGCCTCACAAAACTGTGCTTGGGCCAATTTGTCACAAATGACCCTAGGATGAACAACTACTACAACCCGTGTCCATTCTTTAAGAATGTGTCTACTGTGTGATGTGACCTATGGTTTGTATGACATATTGCTATTGGTGATAACAGTCATCTTAGAAATATGAGGGTAAGATACAAGCGGGTATTCCTACCCCTGATTTCTTGTTGTTGCCATTTCCATGAAATATCTTTTTCCATCCCCTCACTTTCAGTCTGTTTCTTTAATTCTGAAGTGAGTCTCTCATAGGCAGCATATGGAAGAGTCTCTTTTTTTAATCCAATTATCCACCTTACATGTTTTGATTGGAGCATTTAGTCCATTGACATTTAAAGTAATTATTGATAGGTATGTCCTTATTGCCATTTTATTACTTGATTTACAATTGTTTTTGTAGTTCTTCTCTGTTCATTTCTTCTTTTTATTTCTTCTCTTTTGGTTTGATGCTTTTCTTTAGTAGTATGGTTTTGTTCCTTTCTTTTTGGTTTTTGTGTGTGTATTGCAGGTTTTTGATTTACATGGAGTTCATATATGTTGCCCTATAACTGTATCTACATGTTTTAAACTGGTAGTCATTTAAATTCAAATACATTTTAAAAGATCTACACATTTTACTCCCTTCCCTCACATTTTGTGTTTTTAGTGTCATATTTTACATCTTCATGTTTATCCCTCTACTGATTATTGTAATTATAGTTGCTTTTATAATTTTTTGTCCTTTAATTTTGTACTGGCTTCCTTAATTGGTTGATCCTCAGTCCTTACTATATATTTGCTTTTCCTAGTGGGATTTTCCATTTCCTATAGAATTTTACTTCTGTTCCACTTAGAGAAGATTCTGCAACATTTATTTTAGGGTAGGTTTATTATTGATGAACTCTTTGAGTTTCTACTTATCTGAAAAGTCCTTTATCTCTCTTTCTATTCTATTCTAAATGATAATCTTGCTGTTTAAAGTATCCTATGTTGTAGGTTTCTCCCTTCCAGCACTTTGAGTATGTCATGCCACACCCTCCTGGCCTGCAAATTCTCTGCAGAGAAATCAGCCAATACCCTTATAGGGATTCCCTTTTATATGACTTTTCACTTTTGCTTCCTTTATTATTCTCTCTTTTGCTTGCTTTATTATTCTCTCTTTTGTTTTAACTTTTGCTATTTTAGTTAGGTTATGTTTTGGTGTGCGTCTGTTTGAGTTCATCTTTTTGGGACCCACTGTGCTTCCCATACCTGAATATCTGTTTCCTTCTTCAGGTTTGGGATGCATTCAGCCATAATTTACTCAAATACATTTTCAATCCCCTTCTGTCTCTCTTTTCCTTCTGGAACCTCTATAATGTGAATATTGGTATGCTTAAAATTATCCTAGAGACTTCTTCAATTGCTTTCATTTTTAAATATGTTTTTCAACTTTCTGTTCTGATTGGGTGATTTCCATTCTATCTTCCAGATCACATACACATTTTTCTGTATCACATAGTCTGCTATTCATTACTTCTAGTGTGTTTTTTCCTTTTTTTTAGCTATTGAATTCTTCATTTTTGATTGGGGCTTTATATATTTTCAAGTTCCTTGGTGAGTTGTTCATTGTTTACACCAATTTTTTCCCCTAATTCACTTAAGATTTTTATTACCAATGTTTTTAATTCTTTACCTGGTAAATTACTTGTTTCATTATTTATTTTTTCAGAGATTTTTCTCTTGATCTTTCAATTGAAAGTAGTTCCTCTGCCATTTCATTTTGCTTAACTTTTCCTGCCTCTGTGAATTTATGTGAAACAGTTACTTATTGCATTCTTGAAAGGGTGTTGTTAACTAGGAGCATCCCTATGAAGATTGTGTGTGCCCCATGTCTTTGGTGAGAGAGGTGGTTTTGACATGGATGGAAGTTGCATCTTTCTTCAGGGTATGCTGGTGACTATCACCATGGTATGGGGTGGGGCTGGAATGGAGGGACTTGAGACAGAGTTGGGTGTTAAACAGACTTCTCCTCTTCTCAATAAGGAAGTCACTGCCCTCTTGGTGATGGGGTCTGATCTCAAGTTGCTGGAGCAGAAGCTCTAAGGTTCATGCATGATCTGCTTCTGTTCCCTTTCAGTGTGTATTTTTCCCTCTCCCTGCACCAGGATTCTTGCCCCAGTGGTTGGGTGCTGAAGCAATTGGGCCCATGCAAAGACAATGGCTCTATATGTTCTCTGTGAAGATGCAGCCCTGGGTACAATTACCCCTCTTCCCTCACAGCTGATCACTTCCCCCAGCCTCCACCACCCCTTCCCTGTTGTGGAATCACTCAGCAGAGCAGGTGGGGCCTATGTGGACTCTCAGCATAATTCTGAGTACACGCTGTGGTTGATGGTCTGCTGTCAGAGATCTGGGCGGCTTCTGAGGTTCCACTTAAGTAAGCTTCAACAGTGGTCACTGCCACCCTACCCAGGCTACAGCCCAAGACCAGGTTCCCTCTGCATCCCATGGTCTAGTCTTTTCCTTGGTTGTGGTGCCCCATATCAAGGGCTTCACTGTGACCTGGAGTGAGTGGGGCCAGAGCATTTGCTTGGCTTGGAATGGGGCACATGGCAAAGTGGTCACAGGAAACCCTGCAGCTACTAAGGCTGACCTCTCCCTGCCCTGCCTCAGGAGCTAGCCAGCACACATGTGCTCCTCAGGCACAGAGTCTAAGCTTCCCACAGCACTTCTATTTTTCCCAGTGGCTCTCCAACCAGCCAAAGGTTTTGTCTTCTCCATGTAGGACACCAGGACTGAGGTACCTAATCTGTGGCTCAAACTGCTTATTTTCCAGGGTACCCTCCCAGAGGCATTGGTCCCAACATGATGCCTTTGCTTCCCTTCCTACCTGATTACATGTGTATTTTTCTTACAGCTTCAGTTGTACAGGAGTCTTTCTACCAGTTTCTACTTAATTTTCAGTAAGAATTGCTCCACATGTAGAAGTATTTTTAATGTGTTCATGGGGGTGGTGGGTTCTATGTCTTCTTACTCCACCATCTTGATCCCACCTCCAAATTACATACATTTTAATAGAACAAAAATTGAAGCTTTATGACTTTTACCACTAACTTTGAGGAACCCAAATATAGAGTAGAAAGTGAGTATTACCCGAGGTTGAGGAATGGCAAGTTAGAACTAGTAGGTCAAGGAGTCAACAGATTTTAGAGTGAAGTTATTTCTTTGTCCTCTTTTAAAATAGCACCTTGCAATTGATAGACAATAAATATTTGTTCAATGAGTAAGGTAAAACAAAAAAATACCTATTAAAATCATTTTATCAGACCATTCAATTTAATAGTGTCTTCTTTAAAGTCATAAAAGGATTTTTTCAATTTCCAATCACTTGGAAGAGGCAGTTCTTTTCATTTTCCTGAATTCTCTTAAGCTAACAAAAATATGAATAACTCAGGCTTCTATTGTGTGAGCAAGTTTTAAGACTTTCCTTTTTTATATGTCAGGATAAACAAATATAAAATTAAAAAAACACAAACTACAATGATTCCTCTTGTTAGACTAGCAATAATTAGGTTCTAGTTTTTTTTTTAATATTTTTATTGGAGTATAATTGCTTTACAATGTTGTGTTAGTTTTTGTTATACAACAAAGTGAATCAGCTACATATATCCCCATATCCCCTCCCTCTTGAGCCTCCCTCTCACCCTCCCTATCCCACCACTCTAGGTGGTCACAAAGCATCAAACTGATCAACCTGTGCTATTTTGCAGCTTCCCACTAGCTACCTATTTCACATTTGGTAGTGTACATAGGGCTGTGCCACTCTCAATTCATCCCAGCTTACCCTTCCCCTTCCCGTGTCCTCAAGTCCATTCTCTACATCTGCGTCTTTATTCCTGCCCTGCCACTAGGTTCATCAGTACCATTTTTTTGTGTGTTCTAGTTTTTGAAATATAGTGAATATTTACTTTAACTACTTTATATAAAATCATATCAATCTCTTCTAAAAATGTATTCCCTGAAAAACATTTATACTCTTATTTTAGGACAGGGAGCATAGGCCTAAAACACAAAAAGTTTGAGTCCTTTCTTCTATTCCAAGAAATGCATAAGTTCCTATTCAGTATTTGATTAAAATTGAAAAATCATATCACTTCTCACAGCCTTGGATTTGTTAATATTTTGTTGTTCTTTATGATCTGAATTCTGATGGTTCCATCTTGTGGTGAAAATCAGAATAGGTTCTGGGCAGTTTGGGTTTGGTTTTGTTTTGCCTGTAAAAGTTCTGAAATAAAAGCCAGTATAAAAATCAAAATTTAGAAACTTACTTATTTCAGATGTGTTTGAATATATTTTCCTTGCCCTCAAGAAATTTATGGTCTAGTAAGAAAAATTCTCATAGGCAGATATTTCAATATAGTATGATTGATACTAAAAGAGAGATTTGTACAAGGGCCAGTAGTAGCACAAAGAAGGTGTCTGATCCTCTTAACCTCTTGCGAAGGTCAGGTAGAAAATAATCCTGTTTTGTTGATCCTACACAGCTTGTGTTAAATACTAAACTATGGTTAAATGAGAAGTCAAATGTCAGGATACTTTTGGAAGCAGAATGACAAAACATCAAATCTGAGATCAGAGACAGAGACTGAGGTAAATATAAGATGTCAAAATTGAGAGCTAAATAAAGATCAAATATCCAGAGGTGATGTTAGAGAGGAGCAATAGGTAGAGATAGGCAAAAAGGAAGTAATGTGGAAATGGTCTAAAGATAATAAGAAGCTGGTGGAATGGGATTGGGAAAGCAGAGTTTATACGTCAATCAACAAGGCATTTTAAGTTCATTCTTTGAGGCAGCACTCTACGTCAAACAAATAATAGGAGTTGAGGAAGATGGTGGAAGAATAAGACATGAGATCACCTTCCCCCCACAGATACATCAGAAATACATCTACATGTGGAACTGCTCCTAAAGAACACCCACTGAATGCTGGCAGAAGACTTCAGACGTGCCAAAAGACAAGAAACTCCCCACGTACCTGGGTAGGGCAAAAGAAAAGAAGAAAAACAGAGACAAAGAATAAGGATGGAACCTGCACCAGTGGGAGGGAGTGGTGAAGGAGGAAAGGTTTCCACACACTAGGAATTCCCTTCGTGGGCGGAGACTGCTGGAGGCAGAGGCGGGAAGCTTCGGAGCCACCGAGGAGAGCACAGCAACAAGGGTTCGGAGGGCAAAGCGGAGATTCCCGCACAGAGGATCAGTGCCGAACGGCACTCATGAGCCCGAGAGGCTTCTCTGCTCACCCGCCGGGGCGGGCGGGGCTGGGAGTTGAGGCTCGGGCTTCGGTCGGAGGCCAGGAGAGGACTGGGGTTGGCGACGTGAACACAGCCTGAAGGGGTTACTGTGCCACGGCTAGCCAGGAGGGAGTCCGGGAAAAGTCTAGAGCTGCCAAAGATACAAGAGACTTTTTCTTGTCTCTTTATTTCCTGGTGCACGAGGAGAGGGGATTAAGAGTGCTGGTTAAAGGAGCTCCAGAGACGCGAGCCACGGCTATCAGCGTGGACCACAGAGACGGGCATGAGACGCTAAGGCCACTGCTGCAGCCACCAAGAAACCTGTGTGGGAGCACACGTCACTATCCACAACTTCCCTCCTGGGAACCTGTGCAGCCCGCCACTGCCAGGGTCCTGTGATCCAGGGACAACTTCCCCGGGAGAACGCACAGCACATGTTAGGCTGGTGCAAAGTCCCACTGGCCTCTGCCGCCGCAGGCTCGCCCCAAATCCGTACCTCACCCTACCCCCCAGTCTGTGTGAGTCAGAGCCCCGTAATCAGCTGCTCCTTTAACTCCGTCCTGTCTGAGCAAAGAACAGACGCCCTCAGGCGACCTACATGCTGAGGCAGGGCCAAATCCAAAGCTGAACCCCCGGAGCTGTTCAAACAAAGAAGAGAAAGGGAAATTTCTCCCAGCAGCTTCTGGAGCAGAGGATTAAATTTCCACAAACAATTTGATGTACCCTGCATCTGTGGAATACCTGAATAGACAATGAATCATCCTAAACTGAGGAGGTGAACATTGAGAGCAAGGTATATATATATATATTTATATATATATATATAATTTTCCCCTTTTCCTCTTTCTGTGAGTGTGTATATGTATGCTTCTGTGTGAGATTTTGTCTGTATAGATTTTCTTTCACCATTTGCCCTAGGATTCTATCCGACTATTTTGTTTTCTCTTTTTAAAAAAAAACCTTTTTTCTTCATAATTATTTTTTATTTTTTATTTTATTAACTGTATTTTATTTTATCTTTATTTTATTTTGTTTTATCCTCATTCTTTCTTTCATTCTTTCTTTCTTTCTTTCTTTCTTTCTTTGCTTTCCTTCTTTCTTCCTTTCTTTCTACTTTTTCTCCCTTTTATTCTGAGCCATGTGGATGAAAGGCTCTTGGTACTGCAGCCAGGAGTCAGTGCTGTGCCTCTGAGGCAGGAGATCCAAATTCAGGACACTGGTCAACAAGACACCTCCCAGCTCCACATAGTATCAAATGGTGAAAATCTCCCAGAGATCTTCATCTCAACGCCAGCACCCAGCTTCACTAAATGACCAGCAAGCTACAGTGCTGGATGCCCTAAGCCAAACAACTAGCAAAACAGGAACACAAACTCACCCATCAGAAAAGAGGCTGCCTAAAATCGTAATAAGTCCACAGACACCCCAAAACACAGCCTCAGTCATGGACCTGCCCACCAGAGAGACAAGATCCAGCCTCATCCACCAGGACACAGGCACTAATCCCCTCCACCAGGAAGCCTACACAACCCACTGAACCAATTTTAGCCACTGGGGACAGAAACCAAAAACAATGGGAACTACAAACCTGCAGCCTGCAAAAAGGAGACCCCAAACACAGTAAGATAAGCAAAATGAAAAGACAGAAAAACACACAGCAGATGAAGGAGCAAGGTAAAAACCCACCAGACCTAACAAATGAAGCGGAAAAAGGCAGTCTACCTGAAAAGAAATCAGAATATTGATAGTAAAGATGATACAAAACCTTGGGAATAGAAGAGACAAAATGCAAGAAACATTTAACAAGGACCTAGGAGAACTAAAGATGAAACAAACAATGATGAACAACACAATAAATGAAATGAAAAACACTCTAGATGGGATCAATAGCAGAATAACTGAGGCAGAAGAATGGATAAGTGACCTGCAAGATAAAATAGTGGAAATAACTACTGCAGAGCAGAATAAAGGAAAAAGAATGAAAAGAACTGAGGACAGTCTCAGAGACCTCTAGGACAACATTAAATCACCAACATTCGAATTATAGGGGTCCCAGAAGAAGAAAAAAAGTAAGGGACTGAGAAAATATGTGAAGAGATTATAGTTGAAAACTTCCCAAATATGGGAAAGGAAATAGTTTAAAAAGTCCAGGAAGCACAGAGTCCCATACACGATAAATCCAAGGAGCAATATGCCAAGACACATATTAATCAAACTGTCAAAAAATAAATACAAAGAAATCATACTAAAAGCAGCAAGAGAAAAACAACAAACAACACACAAGGGAATCCCCATAAGGTTAACAACAGATCTTTCATCAGAAACTCTGCAAGCCAGAAGGGAGTGCCAGGGCATATGTAAAGAGATGAAGGAGAAAAACCTGTAACCAGTATTGATCTACCCAGCAAGGATCTCATTCAGATTTGATGGAGAAATTAAAACCTTCACACACAAGCAAAAGCTAAGAGACTTCAGCACCACCAAATGAGCTTTACAACATATGCTAAAGGAACTTCTCTAGGCAAGAAACAGAAGAGAAGGAAAAGACCTAAAATAATGAATAGTTTTGGAAGTTTTAGCCACAGCAATCAGAGAAGAAAAGGAAATAACAGGAATCCAAATTGGGTAAGACAAAGGAAAGCTGTCAGTGTTTACAGATGACATGATACTATACATAGAGAATCCTAAAGATGTTACCAGAAAACTACTAGAGCTAATCAATGAATTTGGTAAAGTTGCAGGATACAGAATTAATGCACAGAAATCTCTGGCATTCGTATACACTAATGATGAAAAATATGAAAGTGAAATCAAGAAAACACTCCCATTTACCACTGCAACAAAAAGAATAAAATATCTAGGAATAAACCTACCTTAGGAGACAAAAGACCTGTATGTGGAAAATTATAAGACACTGATGAAAGAAATTAAAGATGATACAAATAGATGGAGAGATATACCATGTTCTTGGATTGGAAGAGTCAACATTGTGAAAATGACTCTACTATAAAAAGCAATCTACAGATACAATGCAATCCCTATCAAACTACCACTGGCAGTTTTCACAGAACTAGAACAAAAAATTTCACAATTTGTATGGAAGCACAAAAGACCCCGAATAGCCAAAGCAATCTTGAGAACAAAAACTGGAGCTGAAAGAATCAGTACCCTGACTTCAGACTGTACTACAAAGCTACAGTAATCAAGACAGCATGGCACTGGCATAAAAACAGAAAGATAGGTCAATGAAACAGGATAGAAAGCCCAGAGATAAACCCCCGCACATATGGTCACATTATCTTTGATAAAGGAGGTAGGAATGTACAGTGGAGAAAGGACAGCCTCTTCAATAAGTGGAGCTGGGAAAACTGGACAGGTACATGTAAAAGTATGAGATTAGATCACTCCCTAAAACCATACACAAAAATAAGCTCAAAGTGGATTAAAGACCTAAATATAAGGCCAGAAGCTATAAAAGTCTTAGAGGAAAACATAGGTAGAACACTCTATGACATAAATCACAGCAAGATCCTTCCTGACCCACATCCTAGAGAAATGGAAGCAAAAACAAAAATAAACAAATGGGACCTACTGAAACTTCAAAGCTTTTGCACAGCAAAGGAAACCATAAACAAGACCGAAAGACAACCCTCAGAATGGGAGAAAATATTTGCCAATGAAGCAACTAACAAAGGATTAATCTCCAAAATTTACAAGCAGCTCATGCAGCTCAATAACAAATAAACAAACAACCCAATCCAAAAACGGGCAGAAGACCTAAGCAGATATTTCTCCAAAGAATATATACAGACTGCCAACAAACACATGAAAGAATGCTCAACATCATTAATCATTAGAGAAATGCAAATCAAAACTACAATGAGGTATCAGTTCACACCAGTCAGAATGGCCATCACGAAGAAATCTAGAAACAATAAAGGCTGGAGAGGATGTGGAGAAAAGGAACACTCTTGCACTGCTGGTGGGAAAGTGAATTTGTACAGCCACTATGGAGAACAATAAGGAGGTTCCTTAAAAAACTACAAATAGAACTACTATATGACCCAGCAATCCCACTACTGGGCATATACCCTGAGAAAACCATAATTAAAAAAGAGACATGTACAAAAATGTTCATTTCAGCTCTATTTACAATAGCCTGGAGATGGAAACAACCTAGGTGCCCATCGTCGCATGAATGGATAAAGAAGATGTGGCACATATACACAATGGAATATTACTCAGCCATAAAATGAAACAAAATTGAGCTATTTTTAATGAGGTGGGTAGACCTAGAGTCTGTCATACAGAGTGAAATAAGTCAGAAAGAGAGACAAATACCATATGCTAACACATATACATGGAACTTAAGAAAAAAAAAAAAAGGTCATGAAGAACCTCGGGGTAAAACAGGAATAAAGACACAGACCCACTAGAGAATGGACTTGAAGATATGGGGAGGGTGAATGGTAAGCTGTGACAAAGCGAGAGAGAGGCATGGACATATATATTCTACCAAACGTAAGGTAGATAGCTAGTGGGAAGCAGCCGCATAGCACAGGGATATCAGCTCAGTGCTTTGTGACTGCCCGGAGGGGTGGGTTAGGAAGGGTGGGAGGGAGGGAGAAGCAACAGGGAAGAGATATGGAAACATATGTATATGTATAACTGATTCACATTGTTATAAAGCAGAAACTAACACATGATTGTAAAGCAATTATACCCCAATAAAGATGTTAAAGAAAAAATGGGAAATTGACAGTAACACAATCATAGTAGTGGACTTTAACACCCCACTTGCACCAATGGACAGATCATCCAAAATGAAACTAAAAAGGAAACACAAGCTTTAAATGATACATTAAACAAGGTGGACTTAATTCCCATTTATAGGACATTCCATCCAAAAACAACAGAATACACATTCTTTTCAAGTGCTCCTCGAACATTCTCCAGGATAGATCATATCTTGGGTCACAAATCAAGCCTTGATAAATTAATTAAAATTGAAAACGTATCAAGTATCTTTTCTTTTGACAACGCTATGAGACTAGATATCAGTGACAGGAAAAGATCTGTACAAATTACAAACACATGAAGACTAAAAAATACACTACTTAATATTGAAGAGATCACTGAAAAATTCAAAGAGGAAATCAAAGAATACCTAGAAACAAATGACAAGGAAGACACGATGACCCAAAAGCTATGGGATGCAGGAAAAGCAGTTCTTAGAGGGAAGTTTATAGCAATACAACCCTACCTTGAAAACAGGAAACATCTCGAATAAACAACCTAAACTTCCACCTAAATAATTAGAGAAAGAATAACAAAAAATCCCCAAAGTTTGCAGAAAAAATGAAATCATAAAGATCAGATAAGAAATAAATGAAAAAGAAATGAAAGAAACAATAGGAGAGATCAATAAAACTAAAAGCTGGTTCTTTGATAAGATAAACAAAATTGATTAACCATTAGCCAGACTCATCAAGAAGAAAAGGGAGAAGACTCAAATCAATAGAATTAGAAATGAAAAAGGATAAGTAACAATGGACACTGAAGAAATACAAAGGATCATGAGAGATTACTACAAGCAGCTCTATTCCAATAAAATGGACAATGTGGAAGAAATGAACAAATTCTTAGAAATGCACCACTTGCCGAGACTGAACCAGGAAGAAATAGAAAATATAAACAGACCAATCACAAGAACTGAAATTGAAACTGTGATTAAAAATATTCCAACAATCAAAAGCCCAGGAACAGATGGCTTCACAGGCAAATTCCATCAAACATTTAGAGAAGGGCTTCCCTGGTGGCGCAGTGGTTGAGAGTCCGCCTGCCAATGCAGGGGACACGGGTTCGTGCCCCGGTCCAGGAAGATCCCACATGCCGTGGAGCGGCGGGGCCTGTGAGCCATGGCCGCTGAGCCTGCGTGTCCGGAGCCTGTGCTCTGCAATGGGAGAGGCCACAACAGTGAGAGGCCCACATATCGCAAAAAAAACAAAAACAAAAACAAAAACAAAAACAAAAAAAACATTTAGAGAAGAGCTAACACCTATACTTCTCAAACTCGTCCAAAAATTAGCAGAGGGAGGAACACTCACAAACTCATTCTACGAGGCCACCATCACACTGATACCAAAACCAGACAAAGATTTCACTAAGAAAGAAAACTACAGCCCAATATCTCTGATAAGCATAGATGCAAAAATCCTCAACAAAACACTAGTGAAGAGAATCCAAAAGGACATTAAAAGGATCATACACCATGATCAAGTGAGTTTTATTCCAGGAATGCAAGGGTTCTTCAATATATGCAAATCAATCAACGTGATACACCATATAAACATATTGAAGAAGAAAAACCATATGATCATCTCAATAGATGTAGAGAAAGCTTTTGACAAGATTCAACAGTCACTTATGATAAAAACCCTGCAGAAAGTAGGCATAGAGGGAACTTTCCTCAACACATTAAGACCTTAAACGACAAACCCGCAGCAAACATCATCCTCAATAGTGAAAATATGAAACATTTTCCACTAAGATAAGAAACAAGACAAGGTTTCCCACTCACACCACTCTTATTCCACATCGTTTTGGAAGTTTTAGCCACAATAATCAATGAAGAAAAAGAAAGAAAAGGAATCCAAATTGGAAAATAAGAAATAAAGCTGTCATTGTTTACAGATGACATGAAACGATACATAGAAAATCCTCAAGATGCTACCAGAAATCTACTGGAGCTAATCAGTGAATTTGGTAAAGTTGCAGGATACAGAATTAATGCACAGAAATCTCTGGCATTCTTATACACTAATGATGAAAAATATGAACGTGAAATCAAGAAAACACTCCCATTTACCACTGCAACAAAAAGAATAAAATATCTAGGAATAAACCTACATACAAAAGACCTGTATGCAGAAAATTATAAAGCACTGATGAAAGAAATTAAAGATGATACAAATAGATGGAGAGATATACCATGTTCTTGGATTGGAAGAATCAACATTGTGAAAATGACTCTACTATAAAAAGCAATCTACAAAAACAATGCAATCCCTATCAAATTACCACTGGCATTTTTCACAGAACTAGAACAAAAAATTTCACAATTTGTATGGAAACATAAAAGACCTCGATCGGCCAAAGTAATCTTGAGAACGAAAATGGAGCTGGAGGAATCAGGCTCACAAACATCAGACTATACTACAGAGCTCCAATAATCAAGACAGTATGGTACTGGCACAGAAACAGAAAGATAGATCAATGGAACAGGATAGAAAGCTCAGAGATATACCCACGCACATATGGTCACCTTATCTTTGATAATTCAGGCAAGAATATACAGTGGAGGAAGGACAGACTCTTCAATAAGTGGAGCTGGGAAAATTGGACAGGTACATGTAAAAGTATGACAATAATCACTCCCTAACACCATACACAAAAATAAGCTCAAAATGGATTAAAGACCTAAATGTAAGGCCAGAAACTACCAAATCCTTAGAGGAAAACATAGGCAGGACACTCTATGACATGAAACACAGCAAGATCCTTTTTGACCCACCTCCTAAAGGAACGAAAGTAAGAACAAAAATAATCAAATGGGACCTAGTGAAGCTTAAGAGCTTTTGCAACAGGAAAGGAAACCATACACAAGACAAAAAGACAACCCTCAGAATGGGAAAAAATATTTGCAAATGAAAAACTGACAAAGGATTAACCTCCAAAATTTACATGCATCTCATGCAGCTCGATAACAACAACAACAACAAAAACAACCCAGTCCAAAAATGGGCAGAAGACCTAAACAGACACTTCTCCAAGGAAGATATACAGATTGCCAACAAATCCATGAAAGAATGCTCAACATCATTAATCATTAGAGAAATGCAAATCAAACTACAATGAGATATCATCTCACACCAGTCAGAATGGCCATCATCAAAACATCTAGAAACAATAAATCCTGGTGAGGGTGTGGAGAAAAGTGAACACTCTTCCACTGATGGTGGGAATGTAAATTGATTCAGCCACTATGGAGAACAGTATGGAGGTTCCTTAAAAAACTACAAATATAACTACCATATGACCCAGCAATCCCACTACTTGGCATATTCCCTGAGCAAACCATAATTCAAAAACATTCATGTACCAAAATGTTCATTTCAGCTCTATTTACAATAGCCCGGACATGGAATCAACATAAGTGTCCATCAACAGATGAATGCATAAAGAAGATGTGGCACATATATACAATGGAATATTACTCAACCATTAAAAGAAACGAAATTGATTTATTTGTAGTGAGGTGGATGGACCTAGATTCTGTCCTACAGAGTGAAGTCAGTCTGAAAGAGAAACACAAATACCATATGTTAACACATATATATTTTATCTAAGGAAAAAAAAATGTCATGTAGAACCTAGGGGTAAGAGAAGAATAAAGACACAGACCTACTAGAGAATGGACTTGAGGATATGGGGAGCAGGAAGGGTAAGCTGTGACAAAGTGAGAGAGAGGCATGGACATATATACACTACCAAACATAAAATAGATAGCTAGTGGGAAGCAGCCACATAAAACAGATATATCAGCTCAGTGCTTTGTGACCACCTAGAGCACAGGGACGGTGGGAGGGAGGGAGACACAAGAGGGAAGAGATGTGGGAACAGTGTATATATATATAACTGATTCACTTTGTTATAAAGCAGAAACTAACATACCTTTGTAAAGCAATTATACTCCAATAAAGATTTTAAAAATAATAATAATTATAATAACAATGTTATGTAAAATATAGTGAAACAACAATATAATCAAGCCAAAAAACAAATCATTCTCTGTGAATCCTAAATTAAATAACTAAATTATATATATATATATATATATATGTGTGTGTGTGTGTGTGTGTGTGTATACACATACACAACAATGAGTAAAGCTAAAGGTATTACCTGCTGCTCTCCAAGCCCCAAATCAGGCAATTTATATAGAAACGAATCTCCAAAAGTGTCCTGGGAGGTGATAGTGCTTCATGTAAGTTTGTAAACTAAAGCTAGGCTTCCTGATTAAACCAAGATCTGGGATCGAGTCCTCCGACTCATGAAAGAAGCCTGAAAAGAGCTAACTATCTCTGCTTAAGGTAGTTTATGTGAAGCAACATACTTTGGGAGGCTCAAGAACACAGACCACAGAATCACGATCAGAAACTGAGTCAAGTTCCTGTAGGCCAAGTGACTGAATCTGAAATATGTCCAACAGAAATATGGCACAGCAATCCTGAACATCAATATATCCTATTTCAGTGTCTCACACTAATCTGACTTCAACATGCCGAAAACTCTATTTCCTTGCCTGCAGGTTTTCTCTGGCATCTAAAACTCTATTTGCCACCCATGCAGCAAACCATAAATGCCAAGGAATTAATGTCCCCCAGAGTAGCCCTTAACCAATGCCTGATGAAAATTTGGTGGATAAATATTCCATGCCCTTCATTCCTTCAGGAAGATAAGTCTGATGTGGGTAATTTACACTATGTCCCATAATTCTCCAGAAGAATAAAGCTTCATATTTCCGGAGTGATAATTTTCTTAATAATAAACTTTTTGACTACTTTCCCTTTTCTACTTCACTTTTCACTACATTTACAGTGATTCCTTGGATCAAGTCTAGAATAAGCAGTTAAAATTAAATTATTGGGGCTTCCCTGGTGGCGCAGTGGTTGAGAGTCTGCCTGCTGATGCAGGGGACACGGGTCCGTGCCCTGGTCCGCGAAGATCCCACATGCCATGGAGGGGCTGGGCCTGTGAGCCATGGCTGCTGGGCCTGCGAGTCCGGAGCCTGTGCTCTGCAATGGCAGAGGCCACAACAGTGAGAGGCCCACGTACCACACACACACACACAAAAATGAAATTGCTGTTTCAGATTCTCATTGAGGGGTAGCCCAATGAAGACACACTGGTTTTGGAGTGGAGATACAAGGGGGCTGGGTGAAGGTAAGAGCAAAATGCTAGAAAGGGAGACGTTGAGAGGAAATGAGGTAGAGAATGTATCTCCAATTCAAAGAGCAAAATATTATTATTATTATTAAACAGTCTTAAAAGACTATAAAATAAGTACGTTTAAGAAACTTGGAGAGGGCTTCCCTGGTGGCGCAGTGCTTGAGAGTCCGCCTGCCGATGCAGGAGACGCGGGTTCGTGCCCCAGTCTGGGAAGATCCCACATGCCGCGGAGCGGCTGGGCCCGTGAGCCATGGCCGCTGGGCCTGCGCGTCCGGAGCCTGTGCTCCGCAAATGGGAGAGGCCACAACAGTGAGAGGCCCGCGTACCGCAAAAAAAAAAAAAAAAAAAAAAAAAAAAAAAAGAAACTTGGAGATAAATGAATGAATAATATTTATAAGAAAAATAAAAGAAAAACAGGCAGAAACAAAATATGATGGATATGAATACTAATCTATTAGAAACTGTAAAAAGGAAAATTTTAGTAATTGAAATAAATCTATGGTTGGCCCTTGAACAACAAACGTTTGTAGTACTTCAGAAGAATAGAATAAGGAAATGATGAAAAATAAGTGACATTTGAAGAGGGAATAGTTAAGTATTTTTTTGAGAATTGAAGCAACATGAATTCTCAGACTCAAAATAGACACTATATACTAAGCAAGATAAAGATAAATCTACATGCAGATGTATCAAATGCATAAGAGTTCAGGAAACAATCTTAAAACCTAATGGAATAGATAAAGTAGAACTTAAGGCAAAATAGCAATAATAATAATAAGAGAGATAGTGTATAAAAAGGAAATCTAAAAAGATTAATCAACCCATGACTTTTATACAACTGATAATAGAGGCTCAAAATATTAAAAAAAATAACACAAATAGAATGAAAATTTGAAACTGAAACATCTATGACCATGGTGCAAGATTTTAAAGTACCTCTACCAAAAATCAATAGATTCAGCAGGTCAAAAATTAATTAGGATTTAAAAATTTGAGTGTGAAAAATAATAAGCTAGATTCAATGGAATGGCTAAATTGGAAGATACTAGAACTCCATAACATTCTGAGAACGTTTAAGCAAGACCAATGTAGAGTCATTGACTTTGCCTTTTAGATGAATTCTGCATTGATCAAAAATGGATTGTCAGGGGCTTCCCTGGTGGCGCACTGGTTGAGAGTCCACCTGCCGATGCAGGGGACGCAGTTCGTATACCAGCCCAGGAAGATCCCACATGCCATGGAGCGGCTGGGCCCGTGAGCCATGGCCACTGAGGCTGCACGTCTGGAGCCTGTGCTCCGCAATGGGAGAGGCCACAACAGTGAGAGGCCCGTGTACCACAAAAAAAAAAAAAAAAAAGGATAGAACCTACCTCATAGACTTGGGGAAAGGATTAAATCAACTATACATGTAAAGGGCTTAGGCCAACAAGTATAAAGTACTGTACAAATGTTAGCTGCTATTATTATGATTTTCAGTCAAATACTGTATTAGCAGAATAATCTGAAAATAACCAAAACATCTGCCAAGAATAGGATGGTTGAATTCATGATGGAATCCATATAAGAGAAAATGATATTACCACTGAAGGTACTGAAATCTATCTGTATCAGCTGCTTGTCCAGAAGAGAAAGAATACACATGCGTCAGGCCAAGAATTCTATCTGGGGCTCTGTGGAGTTTTTTCCCCCTCAGTTGTCTCTTAGCCATTTATTGAATTAGTACTGCTATGGTCAGTGCTTCAGGATGAGCGGAAATGTGAGACAATACAAAGGTTAAAGAAGGACCCGTATTAAAAAAAAAAAAAAAAAAAAAGGATTGTCATTAGTATCTCACCTTTCTCCTTTACTGGCTAGGAGTAGCCCAAAGGAAGAATGGCCTAAGCATTCACACAGATGGCATAAATATTTCATGTATCTCCCAAAAGATTTTATGTTCTTTACTTATTAGATGCTGTTATATTAAGACACAGAAAAACTGAGCTAATTCATCATCAGGCAACATAAAACTCTAATAGAAATAAAAGGTACCTGGTAATCTAATTTATGTGGAAGTAGAAGTGGCCCAAAGTGAGAATATATACATACTTCTAAGCAATGGCCAATGGACTACCCACTAATCCAAAGCTGCTCCCAGTCATTGAAGAAGTACACTGAGGGTACCAGTGCTGGTGCATTCCTTCCCTTGGGAACTCCATATAGGACTGATAAAACTTTATCAGAACCTCGCTGTGATCTGAGCATCTTCTTACCCAATTCTTTCTTCCCTCTCTTCTTTTACAGGTGTCATACTTGAATCATAAGTCTCTTGAATTACAACTCATGTCCCCCCATTATTCACAGATGTTTCACAAATAAGTGTCTTGCATATCTAATACTGTCTTGACACTTGCTCCTTAGAAGATAAGAACTGACATAAAAACAATCACAGTTACTCTCCTAAGTTGGGAAAATAAATGTCTGTCATACTAACCCTTCAGCTAAGAAATATAAAGGACTAATACTTAAAAAATATATATGAAACAATCAAAGAACTATCAGGAACATGATTCTGAACATAAGGTAAACACTGATAGGTAACATTCACACTGCTCCACATCTCAAGGCATTTTTTCAATTTTCAATTCATAAGTGATGACCAAGAAGTTGAGAGCCTGAACAGAGATTTCAGACATCTCAAGGAATTTATGAAGCAAACGTTATAGTTTCAGGCTGAGGAAGGTGGAAGATTTCAGTTAAATCCTCCATGTGAATATACCCAATATTAAGAGAAAAACCCAGAAGTAAACAAGCCTTCAAAAAGACTGAAAGCCAGACTTCATTCAGCATAATCAGTAATTGGATTAGGACAGTGTGTCTCCATTGTAACTGCCTAACAGAAAAAAAGTTAAATCTTTCCAGAAGAAGACATAATAAATATCCTCAAATTATCTCCACAACTTTTCATACACAATGTACAAGATTCAAAAAAAAAAGTTTATGATATAATGGGTTTTTAAGATGACCAAAATGCAGGAGAAAAATATTCAAAGGTAGAGATCCACATGAGTTACAGGCATTAGTTATCAGAAACTTAAAAAAATATATGTGAATAGTATGTTCATGAAAATAGTGGACAAAATATAGAATTGCTGCAGAGAACCAGAATCAATAAAAAAGAATAAAATGCCAATTCTAGAACTGAGGAAATAAAATTAAGAATTTTAATAGATGTGATTAACAGTATTGAGTGAAAAAGATAATTAGTGAAATGGAAGGTAAGTCACAGGAAATATCCAGACTAAGCACTGGAAGAAAAGACGATGAAAAATGGAAACAAAGAGAAATAGAGAAGAGGTATGTAAGTTATCATGGAAAGATATATATTTAATTGGTATCTCAAAGAGATAGGAGAGGGTAAACAGAAGCAATATTTTAAGAGATAATTCAAGAGATAATAGACAAGAATTTCCCTAAACTAAAGAAAAATAACATGCCACAGATTCAAGACATACTAAAATATCAAAAAGGCTGCATACAAATAAAACCACATTTACACATGTTCATAGCAAAAGTGCTCAAAATAATATTCAAAGAGAAAATCTTAAAAATCACCAGAGAGAAAAATTCATTACCTTTGAAGGGAAGCCGGAAGATGAAAAAACATTTTCAATATACTGAAAGGAAATCATTTCTAACCAAAAATTGAAAATTCAGTGAATAAATGGAGGCAAAATAGATATTTCAGGCAAAGAAAACCTGAGATAATTCATCACCAGACAACACAAAACCCTAACAAATGGAAATAATAAATTAATTTCTTCTGGCAGAAGGAAAATGATCCCAGATGGAAAGAAAAAAAAAAAATAAGCAGGAGGGAAAGAAGAGCAACAGAAAGGAAAATCATGTTAGTAAATTTAAATTAACATTGACTTTAAATTAATTATAATAATGCCTCTTCAGGTTTAAAATATTTGAAGAATTAAAGAACAGAATGGAACAGAACAAAAAGCTGGAGGGAATAAAGGTAGTTTTCCAAGGATCTTGGATTATACATGTGAAGTAAAATTCATATTTTATATCAAGACAAGAAAACTTTAAACATAAAAAATTTTCTCTGCCATTTGGCCTCCCCTTCCCCTCTACTGTGCATTGTGTATCTGCATTAGGCATTGACCAAACCTCCCTCATTGGCAGAAATGCCTGCTCAACCACAAACAGCGACATTCTCCTAGTATCACAAGACAGCTCCTTAAAAGATAACATTTCTTCTTGATCTTGTAAGGGGCCATGATAATGCTGAGATCTGGATTGTGTAAACTGTCAATAATATGTTATTATAATATGTTATAATATATAATATGTTATAATATGTAATGTACAGCCCTCTATCTCAAAAATCTTATATAACCATGCCTGACTTCTAATGGGCAGAACAGTTCCTGGAGCTTTCTGAGATGCTTTTCCCAGGTTATAATCCTCAATTTGGCTCAAATACAATTTCTCATGTCTTTCTTAGATCAACAGATTAATTTTTATCAAATATGTCTGTTGGAAATATATGAATTTATATAATATTTTAATAATGTGAGGATTCACATTGTCATCTCTACAATTTAAAAAACAGAGGTTCTGGCTCAAGCTGGCAATATAGGAAGATTCTAAACTCTCCTCCTCCCACAGACACACTGACTCTACAACTATGTATGGGACAATTCCTCTGAAAAATCTCCAGAAACTAGCTGAGTGACTCCTACACACTGGGCAAACAAGAAATATTCCACTTGAATTGAGTAGGAGAGGCCAAGATACAATCTTGCTATAAACCCAATCCCCAGAGTGGTTACCCAAAATCGGGTGGGAACTCAAAACCCCAAGCTTCTCCCTGAGGAGTAAAGGGTATGAATCCCACATCAGGCACCTCAACTTTTAAGACCTGTATGTGATAGATGAGTCCCCAAAACATCTAGCTTTGAAAGTCAATGGGGCTTACAACCATGTGACTCATAAAGCTATAGCAAACAGAGAAACTGTTCTTAAAGGGTGTCTGTAGATTGAACTGCCCCAGGGCAGAGGCAGCACAGAGAGAGCTGACTGAAAACTGCCCATATATTTTGTGAAAGAGGCTTATTTGCTTATCTTAAAGCATTGGCCTGAGGGGCAGGCTTCTAATTAAACACACATCTAAGGGCAGACTGTAATCCTCTCTGGAGACATAGGAAGGTAGTCATTACCTCTACACTCTCCCTCTGCCACACTACAGAGTGCAGTATCTCCTGTATAGGGCCTGTACACGCATCGGATACCCCAGGTTTTGTGGCTGATACTCAGGGAATGCCCCATGATTGCCTGGCTCTGGTGGCCAGTGGGGCTTGTATTCCTGGGTCCCATGGGACTGTAATAGTTATAGAGATTGTTCTTGGCTAGTTACCACCCTGATGGCAAAGCAGAGACAGCAGAATGAAACACACCCCAAGTCTTTCTGTGAAAGAGGCCTATTTGCTTGTTCTGGAGCTTTGGCCTGAGGACCAGGCTTCTTGTTTGGAAGGCAGCTATACTAACCAGTATACCACCAATTTGGGCTTCTTGTTTAGCACACATATAGGGTTCTACATAGGGGCTGTCAAGGCATGGAGGGCGGTGGATGTCATCTTTTCATTCTCCCTCTGCTTTGCTTCAGCTCACTGGAATAAAAAATGTGTTCCTCCAAAAAGAGGGTTGTATCCTTGTCTGCCACCTGAATTTTAGTGGCTGCTGGCCAGAGGATATCTCTAGGTCACCTGGATCTGGTGATTAGAGGGGCCAACAGTTTCAGGTCTCACGGGACTGTATATATTTGCATACTTTAATAGCTGCTGCCTCAGGTTCTGCTTTCCAATCTGTCTGAATCTAGGTGTTAACTGAATCCTTGCCTTTGGGATGTTAATAGACCTTGTTTTTAATGCAAGTTTGTGTGCCCAATACACAGTGAGGCCAAATAAACTGAAACGGAGTTTGGAGCAGAGGAAGGTTTATCACAAGGCCATGCAAGGAGACGAGGTGGCTCATGCTCTGAAAAGCCCTGAGCTCCACTAAGGGTTTAGGCAAAGCATTTTTAAAGTCCAGGAGGGGGAGGTCACAGGGTATATGTATATGATCAGCTTGTGCACAATTCTCTGATTGGCTGATGGTGAGGCAGCAGGGTGGTGTCACAGGGGTTAACATTATCAGTCCTTAGGCTCCAGGAGGCCTGGGACTATGTGCTCATGGTCATCAAGTAGTTCTTCCATTTGTGGGGGTGGGTTTCACATCTGCAAAACAACTCAGGAAATTTTCATCAAATACTATTATCTAGGTACTTCAGAGAGGAGCTAAAGCAGAAGATACAGGGGAAAGCCTGTCCCAGGAAGGCCCCAAAGGGTTCTGCTTGGTTACATTTTCCCCCCTTTCTTTGATACTCCCCAATCTTGAGGAGAACAAGTTTTGAACAAGAAAAGGAATAAAGATTCAGAAAGAGGTTAAGCATAAACTTGACAGAGGTACCCACAGGGTCCTGCTTGGTTACAATTACTCCGGCAGACACTTCTTTTTTTCTCTTATTTAGATTTTTTATTGCCATCCAATTTACTGTCAACCACTAAACCATCCAGTAACATAGCCATCCAGTAATATAGCCAATGGAAATAAGTGAATGGGTTTCAGTTTGTGCTGAAGATCCTTTTTTCTTTATCTCAAGCCCTCATATGGTGAAACATTCAGGGTTTAATTTCTCTGGGAAGGAAAGGAGTTCAGAGTCCCATACAGAAAATCACTGCCCATACTTCAGCATTGTAGTTGTTCAGTGCATTGGCTTCAGAGGGAGCATCCTCAGCCTCTGTGAGCTCATCCAGCTGATAACAGGTGATTCCCAGTCCTAGCCAGGCAAGAAGGTGATCTTTTACAGACTTGCAGGTAGGTTTTCTTTGCCTTTTCGTACTCTTTCTCTTCCAGATATATCTGCCCCAGTCTCAGGAAGATGAAGTGCATCTCAGAAGCAACCACTACAAAACTAATGGTTCACTCATAGCATGTCTTGACCCCAGCATGATTTCCACTCAGAAAATAGAGATGGTCCTTCACGCCCCAGATGTTAGGGTTCAGGTAGTCCATCTGGGTTGCTTGTTGAAGGTATTCCTCTGCTTTAGCAAAATCCTTCTTGAGTAGGTGTGTCTGGGCCAGCACCAAAGACGTCCTGTCTTACTAGCCTCTTACAATCCCGGAAAATATTCCCTCTTTTTGCTTCTTCTCATATCTAGAGTTTCACTATTACAATCATTGATCTCATATGGAACAATATATTATTTTATCAGAGATTCAGTCACACATTTGTTAATGTGAGAAACAACAAAAAAGGCAATATGGGTTATAAGTTGTGCAAATATCTCCTGGTTTTAGTCAGACTCAGGAGGGGATATGTTTATTTCTTCTTTCTTGCAGCCATTCACAGGTGGGCTGGGTCAGTATGTTCCCTGTGAGGTGTACAAAGGTATTCTAGTTTAACATTCAAGCATGGGAGCAGGGTTCCCTGAGATGGGCCATTTATGTATACTTTAAGCTATAACCAAATCATTTAGTAATGAACTTGTAGCAAAAGCAATAGAATACAAAGGTTAAAGTAAAAGAAACAGGTCTAATATGGAGTCTGATTTGTTCTTCCCTATTGCAATTCCTGACCGTCAATATCCATTCCATAATCTTGTGAGGAAAGGGATGCCGACTGCTCTTAGCTACTTCCCGCTGTACAGGGGCAAGGGAGGGTGATTGTGGAATGGAATTGATCAGCCTTGGGCAGGGAATATTAAACCTCTTTGTAAAAACACAGATTAAAAGCCAGTAATATTTCAGGAAAAAACAAAAAATTGCAATCATTTTCATCAGTTTACTTGGTCCTATGTAATTAATCCTTTTACCAACAGTTTCATGAAATCAGAGTTTTCATTACACTTTTAAAATATCTTACCTAGTTCAGCAGTATGATTTAAAAGTTATCATAAACCTGTTTTTGTCAAAACATCCTTTCTATGACTCTTCTTGAAGATGTGGCAATTTTGCAAAACATCAGCTTAGCTTCTTATGAATGATAAAAGTAACATTTATTCATACTGTATAATCTGAAGGGGCTTATCACTCATTTGACAATGCTTTCCATGTAATTTAGCATAACAACCAATTCTAATCAGTTTAATATATTTTTTTTTTCTGAGGTGCCTCAGGGGCCCTCTGAAGCATCCCAAAGCTAGCTGAAGTCAAAAGAACTTATTAGAATTTGATAGGAAGTTCATAAAAAAAATCAAAAAGTTTAAAAAAAAACATTTGGTCATATAGAATATTTAAAAACAAATACAGATTAGTTAAAAGCAAGATAGTTCACACAATCTGTTATCAAATGCAGCATTCTAAGTAAACTTGCTCTCTTAGCAAAGAGGAACCAAGTATGGTCCTGTACCAGTCTACTTTTAATAACAAAATCCATTTACCCAATTAAGTGTACAAAGTCTAATCTTGGCCTGACCATGCATGAAACTCCATTTTTACTCAAAACATATATTCCACTTTCCCACTGTATAGTGAAATGTGTTAGAATTTTTAGTAGCTTTAATTACATATTTAAATTAGAATCCCCAACTCTTAAAAACCTTAATTTTTAGTGAAAACCAAGAGGCAAGTAATAGTTACCAAAATCTGGATAGACTATTTAAGATAATTTTCAGAACATAATTATTCCTCTAGAGTTTATAAAGCTCTTATCTCATTTACATCTACTTTAAAGTTTCATCATATCAAGTTACTTTTCTTGTTGACAAATTTGCAACAGATACAACAAGATTTCACTTAACTTCTATTAAACCTAGGTATAAGTAAAATATTATACTTAATGTTGATGACTCTAAAGACATGTCTATATTAGTTAGATCAACAAACAAACATTAATACCAGATATTAATTTAATACTATTTCCCAGTTCATGTGAACCTGAGATTAATTTAGCTTAATTTCTCTTGTATTTAGAATTGTTTGATTTGTAAGCACTTACTTTTCTTTAATCCAATTATAGAGCTCATTTACAAATTAACCTAAGCAATATTATCCAAAGACAAAGACACATACAAACACACAAGCAGAGAGACCTCATAGTTCCCATTTCAAAATTTCAGCCCTGAGTCAGGTACAGGAATGTAAAACCCATCAGTCTACAAAAGAGGTTGGATTAAAATTAAGTTTCTGGCAGGTGGAACAAATCAAGCTTACTTGTCTAGATGTCTATTTGCAAAAAAAGGCACTTAAGAATTTTATTTACCCTTAACAAGTCAATTTCTAAATTATCCTCTTTCAAAATTTGCATTTTAAAAGGATGGCAGAGAAGACCAGATAGGACATTTGCATCTCAAAGATACAGGCAAGTTTCTCTTTCGATAACTTTGTTTCCCCTTTGGTGGTCTCTGAGGGGTCAAAGCCATTGCCATCATCTGGGCCTTTTGCATTCTACCTTTTCGACCATATCCGTATTATTGAAAACCAAATAAGCCAACTGGAACAAATCATTCATTGGTGTCTGAGGACCAGTAGTTTCTTTCTGATTTTTGTGCCTGATGTCTGGGGCAGACTGGGCTATGAAATGCATAGTCAAAAGGGCCTGTTCCTTGCGGGAGGAGGGATCCACATTAGTATACTTCCTAAAAGCCTCCCTTAGTCTCCTTTGGAAGAGAGTCTCCTGTCCCTGTTGGACCTTTCACATTTTTACAATTAATAGGTTATACTGTAAGTTTCTTCACACCCTTACAAAGCTTATGAATTAAAGTTTGGCTGTGGGAACATTCCAGGCAGTTATGAATGTTATTCCTGCATCCCCTTTTTCTTCAGTTCCAAGCAACACAGATTGATTAGATAAGCTCCAGAGAGCCCAGGTAGATCTTTTATGTCTCAAAGGCACAGGAAGAGAAATGCAAATTCCTCTTCTAACTAATTAAATAAAACCCAGCCTTCTCAGGCTATTTTCAGGGAACTTTCTTTTTCCCAGTCCCCAAATACCCACCTCAGTTTAAACAAACAAATACAATAATACATATCACCCGCTCACATTTCCATGCCCCTTTTCCAGCAAAACCAGGAAGAGAAAAAGGGATTTGGACTCAGGTACTGAGATACTCATTCACATACACACACATACCCTCAAGATAAAAGCAATTGCAAAAGACCCACTTTGATATAATAGCCAAGCCATTAGGGGCCTTTGTTCTCCAGATCTCAGGCAGTATTGAGGCATTTTCTTTCTTTTAGGGAGCATAGCTAAAGATCTCTTAGTCTTGCAGAAGTACCCCAGGAGACTATAAGATGGAACAGAGCTCTGATCATCCATACTTAATTATTCATGGCCAGTGTGGTCAAATATCAAGCAAACAGCAATTCAAATTGGTCTCTCAGGGTCACAGTTCCCCCTAGCCCCAAAAAGGAAGAAAATCCTGATCAATACTCCACTGCAGGCAAAATCAAATTAATAGGGAAGGATACTCTTGTTTCATCACACACAAGTCCCACTATTCACCAGACATCTCAACTGGCCAATGCAAGTACTAACACATATACAAACAACAAATATATGGTCCTACAAAGAATCAAATGAGGCATAGCCCAGAAATTCCACCTCCATTCCCAGATGGAGGGTCCAGAGTGGCCTGGTTCCCAAAAAAGAATGGACCATGAGTGGCTCATGCCAAAATGATACACACAAAAACACAAACATCAACTAAGCTATGGTCACCCAGACAGAAAGTCAGAAGAGGTGTAGTTCAGAATTCCCCTTTTACTCCAAAACGGAAGCCTCCACCAAGACCAGCTCTCACAAATGAACCAGTTCCCAAATCAGGTAGAGTTCAACAACAATTCCCATCTGCAACAGGGTACCCCAACAAAACAAATTGGCTTGTCCCATAAAGGAAAAGCCCAAATTGAAGGAATATGTTCCTGGTGTGCACACTGGAGCAATTTACCCTCAAGTAGCTCACTTTCCAGAAGGGAAGAAGTCCAAACGGAGTGGAGAGAATTCCCAGCCTGCATAAGCTGAAGCGACTCACCCAGTGACACTGAATGTGGACCTCAGCTCTGGACGTTTCTTGGCTCCAAACAACCTCGTGCCATGGGCAGCCAGTGCCTGTTGGGGACAGTCCCTCTGAGACCACCAGAGCAAAATGGGCTCCAGCAGCCACTGGCAGCTCAGGGAAGGGGCTTCCCCAGGCCAGGATCGACCTGCCACAGTTTTGGACACTTAGGCTGGCTTTGCCAAAATTGTTAATGCAAGTTTGTGTGCCTGATGCACTGTGAGGCCAAACAAATTGAAACATCGGAGTTTGGAGCAGAGAAAGGTTTATTGCAAGGCCATGCAAGGAGATGAAGTGGCTCATGCCCTGAAAAGCCTTGAGCTCCCCTAAGAGTTTTGGCAAAACTTTTTTTTTTTTTTTTTTGTGGTACGCGGGCCTCTCACTGTTGTGGACCCTCCCGTTGCGGAGCACAGGCTCCGGACGCGCAGGCTCAGCGGCCATGGCTCACGGGCCTAACCGCTCCACGGCATGTGGGATGTTCCCGGACCGGAGCACGAGCCCATGTCCCCTGCATTGGCAGGCGGACTCTCAACCACTGCACCATGAGGGAAGCCCTTGGCAAAGCATTTTTAAAGGCCAGGAGAGGGGTGGGTCACAGGATACATGATCAGCTTATGCATAATTCTCTGATTGGCTGATGGTGAGGCCACACCTCACCATCAGGTGAGGCCACACCTCACCATCATGTGAGGCCACATTTTTAAAGGCCAGGAGGGGGGTGGTGTCACAGGGGTTAACATTATCAGCCCTTAGGCTCCAAGAGGCCTGGGGCTATGTGTTCATGGTCATCAAGTAGTTCTTACTTTGTGTGGGGGGGTTCACATCTGCAAAACAACTCAGGAAATTTGCATCAAATACTATGTAGGTACTTCAGAGAGGAGCTAAAGCAGAGGATATACAGGAAGTCCTGTCCCAGGAAGGCCCTATATGGTCCTATTTGGTTACATTGTCACACCCACAACTACTAGGAGATATTAAAAGTAAAATAAGTTGCTTGGACAATCACAAAGGTTTGAGAGACAATCAAGAGCTAAGGCAAAGTTGAATAATGTTTCATCATTTACACAAGGTCACTCCTTCAAGACTAGGAGTGGTGGCTGTTTTATCCAATGCATAGAAATCAACACAGAATGTTAAGAAAAATGGAGAAACAGAGGAATTTGGTTCAAACAAAAGAACAAGATAAGATCTCAGAAAAATACATTAATGAAACTGAGAGGAGATTTAATTGATGAACATTTAAAAATAATGGTCCTAAGGATGCTCACTGATAACTTTAAATTCTCCACTTGAGAATGTGATAAATGGAATGTTGTCTGCCATAGTAAACAAAGGATGTCACAGTCATCAGTGATTGTAGCCACTGCCAATGGTGAGCTGGTGAGCTCTAAGGGAACACATGAAGGAAAAGAATACCTGTCATTTAACAGCCATCAGACTGTAACCACGCCCTACAGTGAGCCCTGAGAAAACTCAGGATGTGAAAACACAGGATATTGGCCCCAGATATCTGAGGTGCATATCAAAGGAATGATTTCAGTGAGCCCAAACTCTTGCATCTTCCCATACATCGTCCCTTTGTATTTAGCATTAAAATGGTGCTAAATTATTTAACTTGGAATAGCTGGTTTTCTTTAATTAACAGTAATCTTTTGATGTTCCTACTACCTGACCTTTGTTGCAAAACTCCTATGTATCCTAGCTCCCCCAGCCCCACCCCGCCTCCTTGGAGCCGTTCTGTCAGGGTTACTTGATATGCTTCCTCCTGGGCTTGAAGCCCTAAAAATTACTGCTGATTAAAACATTACCCTCAATTTTTAGATTGTGAATAATGTTTTAGTCAGCAAATGTAATGCAGTGGGAAGAAATGAATCTTTTCAATAAATGATCCTATATCAATTAGAAATCTGTACGGAAAATTGAATACTGACATTATTCAGAAAAGAAGTAGTTTGAAATGAATCATAGCCCTAAGTTTGATAGGTAAATTATACAGATTTTAGAAAATAATATAGAAGAATGCCTTCACAGACTTTGAGAGAGACAAAATATTCTTAAATTAGAACAGAAAGTACTAACTATAAAGGAAAAGACTGATAAATTAAACTTGATTAAAATTAAGACCTTTTCATCAAGTGACTCTCTTAAAATATCAAAAAGAAAGTCATAGAGCATAAGAAGATATTTGTAATACATATATATGACAAAGACCTCATATTCTTACTATATATAAAATTCCTACAAGTAAATTAAAAAAATAAAAATAAAAAAGACAGTCATGGAAAAATGGGTAAGAAATTTGAACAAACACTTCACAAAAGAAGATATCAATATAGCCATTAAGCATATAAAAAGATAATCAGGGATTCCCTGGTGACACAGTGGTTGAGAGTCTGCCTGCTGATGCAGGGGACATGGGTTCATGCCCCAGTCTGGGAAGATCCCACATGCCACAAAGCAGCTGGGCCCATGAGCCATGGTCACTGAGCCTGCACATCCGGAGCCTGTGCTCCATGGTGGGAGAGGCTGCAAAAGTGAGAAGCCCAAGAACCAAAAAAAAAAGATAATCAACTTCATTAGTCATCAGGGAGATGCAAATTAAAACCACAATGAAAAACTACAACAAACCCACCTGAAATACTAAAATTCAAATGATTAGTGACACTAGGTGCTGGTGACAATACTGAGAGACAAATAATCTCCTTCACTCATGTACAAAGTATAAATTAGCACATTCCTTTGGTTAAATAATTCCACATCTACAGTATTGTGTATAGACTGTACAGCATTGTGTATATTTATATACCAAAAGATATATACAAGAATGTTTAAGGCTGCTGGGTCTGACATGGCCCAGTTTGTGAAGGCTCCACTTCTTTCTTTCTTTCTTTCTTTCTTTCTTTCTTTCTTTCTTTCTTTCTTTCTTTCTTTCTTCTTTCTTTCTTTCTTTCTTTATTGTGGATGCCTTCGAGTGTGTGGGCCCTCCACTACTTGGTGGGGATGGGGGAGGGGGAGGGCATGGGGGAAGGAGGATTTGGAACCAGGGTCAAAACGCTGCATGGCTCATAGATGAGGGACTGCTAAGCTGTTGCCACAGACCCCGCACCTGAGAAATCCTTGTTCTCCAGGACGGAGCATCTGGTGCCAACAAGATGGCAGATGGGGAACTGAATGTGGACAGTCTTATCACCAGACTGCTAGAGGTGTAAGGATGTTGTCCAGGAATTTTGTGCAGATGACTGAAGGAGAAGTTCAGGGCTTATGTATCAAATCTCGGGAGAACTTTCTCAGCCAGCCTATTATTTTGGAATTGGAAGGGCCACTGAAAATTTGTGGAGGTATTCATGGACAGTATACAGATTTGCTGTGAATATTTGAATACAGATGCTTTCCCCCAGAAGTCAACTATCTTTTCTTAGGAGATTATGTGGACAGAGGAAAGAAGTCTTTGGAAACAATTTGTTTGCTATTGGCTTATAAAATCAAATATCAAGGGAATTTCTTTCTCTTAAGAGGAAACCATGACTGTGCTAGAGTCAATTGCATTTATAGATTCTATGAGTAATGCAAAAGAAGGTTTAATATTAAATTATGGAAGACCTTAACTGATTGCTTCAACTATCTGCCTACAGCTGCCATTGTGGATGAGAAGATTTTCTGTTGTCTTGGAGGACTGTTACCAGACCTGCAATCTATGGAGAAGATTAAGAGAATTATGAGACCCACTGAAGTCCCTGATACAGGTTTGCTCTATGATTTGTTGTGGTCTGACCCGGACAAGGAAGTACAAGTTTGGGAAGAAAATGGTTGTGGTGTTTCCTTCACTTTTAGAGCTGTTGTCATTGGTAAATTTCTGAATAATCATGATTTAGACTTGATTTGTCAAGCTCACCAGGTGGTGGGAGATGGATATGAAATCTTTGCTAAGTGATAATTGGTAACCATATTTTCAACCCCAAGTTACTTTGGCGAGTTTGATAATGCTGGTGAAATGATAAGTGTGGATGAAAGTTTGATGTATTTGTTTTAGATATTGAAGTCATCTGAAAAGAAAGCTAAGAACCAGT
Source organism: Lipotes vexillifer (assembly GCF_000442215.2). Lineage (NCBI taxonomy): Eukaryota > Metazoa > Chordata > Mammalia > Artiodactyla > Lipotidae > Lipotes > Lipotes vexillifer. The sequence goes on from NW_006771059.1 coordinate 820,227, forward strand.
ATGGCAGACTGAATTCAGGACATCCTGTCACTCCACCTTGAACAGGTAATCCATTGAAGAAAAGGTGAAGAAAGGAACTCTGTAAAGAAACCATCAGATTTGTTAAGGACATACTTCATAATATATAAGTGAGCACTGTAAAACCATCCAGCCATTTGACACCCTTTATGATCATCCACCAGGGGTCAGAAAACAGAAGAAAAAAGAACTACAACCCTGCAGCCTGCAGAAAGGAGACCACTAGCACAGTAAGTTAGACAAAATGAGATGACAGAGAAATATGTTGCAGATGAAGGAGCATGCTAAAAATCCACAAGACCAAATAAATGAAGAGTAAATAGCAATCTACCTGAAAAAGAATTTACAGTAATGATACTAAAGATGACCTAAGATCTCAGAAATAGAATGGAGGCACAGATTGAGAAGATACATGAAATGTTTAACAAGGGCCTAGGAGAAATAAAGAACAAACAATTAGTGATGAACAACACAATAACTGAAATGATAAATACACTAGAAGGAACAAATAGCAGAATAACTGAGGCAGAAGAACGGAAAAGTGAGATGGAAGATAGAATGGTGGATATAGCTGCTATGGAGCAGAACAAAGAAAAAGAGAATGAAAGACATGAGGACAGTCTCAGAGACTTCTGGGACAACATTAAACACAAAATCATTCGAATTATAAGGGTCTGAGGAGAAGAGAAAGAGAAAGAGTCTGAGAAAATATTTGCATAGATTATAGTTGAAAACTTCCCTAACATGGGGAAGGAAATGATCATCCAATTCCAGGAAGTACAGAGAATACCATACAGGATAAACCAAAGGAGATACATTATGAGGCACATATTAATAAAACTAACAAAAATTAAATACAAAGAAAATGTATTAAAAGCAGCAAGGGGAAAGCAACAAATGATATACAATGAAATACTCAGAAGCTTATCAGCTGATTTTTTAGCAGAAACTCTGCAAGCCAGAAGGGGGTGGCAGGATATATTTAAAGTCATGAAAGGGGAAAAAAAAAACTAAAACCAAGAATACTCTATCCAGAAAGGATCTCATTCAGATTCAAAGGAGAAATCAAAAGCTAAACAGACAAGCAAAACCTAAGAGAATTCAGCACCAGCAAACCAACTGTCAACAAACACTAAAGGAACTTCTCTAGGCGGGAAACACAAGAGAAGAAAAACATCTACAAAAACAAACTCAAAACAATTAAGAAAATGGTAATAGGAACATAAACATCAATAATTACCTTAAATGTAAATGGATTAAATGCTCCAACCAAATGATACAGACTGGCTGAATGGATACAAAAACAAGACCTGTATATATGCTGTCTAAAAGACACCCACTTCAGACCTGGGGACACATATAGACTGAAAGTGAGGGGATGGAAAAAGATATTCCATGCAAATGGAAATCAAAAGAAAGCTGGAGTAGCAATACTCATATCAGAAAAAATAGACTTTAAAATAGAGACTATTAAAAGAGACAAGAAAGGACACAACAAAATGACCAAGGAATCAATACAAGAAGAAGATATAAAAATTGTAAATATTTATGCACCAAAAATACATAAGGCAAATGCTAACAGCCATAAAAGGGAAAACCAACAGTAACACAGTAATACTGGGGGACCTTAACACTCCACTTAACACGAATGGATAGATCATACAGACAGAAAATTAATAAAGAAACACAGGCCTTAAATTATACATTAGACAAGATAGAATTAATTGATATTTATAGGACATTCCATACAAAAGCAGCAGAATACACTTTCTTCTCAAGTACACATGGAAAGTACGCCAGGACAGATCACATCTTGGGTCACAAATCAAGCCTTGGTAAATTTAATGAAACTTAAATCATAGCAAGCATCTTTCTGACCGCAATGCTATGAGATTAGAAATCAATTACAGGAACAAAAATGTAAAAAGCACAAACACATGGAGGCTAAACAATATGCTGCTAAATAACCAAGAGATCACTGAACAAATCAATAAGGAAATCAAAAAATACCTAGAAACAAATGACAATGAAAACACCATGACCAAAAACCTATGGAATGCAACAAAAGCAGGTCTAAGAAGGTAGTTCATAGCAATATGACACTGCTTCAAGAAACAAGAAAAATCTCAAATAAACAACATAACCATACACCTATAGCAAATGGAGAAAGAACAACAACAACAACAACAAAATAACCTAGTAAAGGAAAGAAAACATAAAGATCAGAGCAGAAATAAATGAAATTGAAATTAAGAAAACAATAGAAAAGATCAATGAAACTAAAACCTGCCCTTTGAGAAGATAAACAAATTCATCAACCTTCAGCCAGACTCATCAAGAAAAAAAGAGAGAGAACTCAAGTCAACAAAATTAGAAAGTAAAACGAAGTTGCAACTGACATTGAAGAAATACAAAGGATCATAAGAGACTAATACAAGCAACTTATGTCAATAAAATGGCCAACCTGGAAGAAATGGACAAATTCTTTGAAAAGTACATCCTTCCAATACTGAACCAGGAAGAAATAGAAAATATGAACAGACCAATCACAAGCACTGAAATTGAAACTGTGATTAAAAATCTTACAACAAACAAAAGTCCAGGACCAGATGGCTTCATGGGAGAATTCTGTCAAACATTTAGGGAAGGGCTGACACCTAAACTTCTCAAACTCTTCCAAAAAATTGCAGAAGAAGGAACACTCCCAAGCTCATTCTATGGGGCCACCATCACCCTGATTCCAAAACCAGACAGAGATATCACAAAAAAAGAAAATTCCAAGCCAATATCACTGATGAATATAGACACAGAAATCCTGGACAAAATACAAGCAAACAGAACCCAACAACACATTAAAAGGATCATACATCATGATCAAGTGGGATTTACCCCAGGTATTCAAGGATTCTTCAATATATGCAAATCAATCAATGTGATACACCATATTAACAAATTAAAGAATAAAAACCATATGATCATCTCAATAGATGCAGGAAAAGCTTTTAACAAACTTCAGCACCAATTTCTGACAACAACCCTCTAGAAAGTGGGCACATAGGGAACATATCTCAACATAATAAAGCCCATATACGACAAACACACAGCAAACGCCATTCTCAATCATGAAAAATGAAAAGCATTTCCTCTAAGATCAGGAAAAAGACAAGGCTGTCCACTCTCACCACTGTTATTCAACATGGCTTTGGAAGCCCTAGCCACAGCAATCAGAGAAGAAAATTAAATAAAAGAAATCCAAATTGGAAAAGAAGAAATAAAGCTGTCATTGTTTGCAGATGACATGATACTATACATAAAAAATCATAAAGATACCACCAGAAAACTACTAGACCTAATAATTGAATGCATTAAAGTTGCAGGACACAAAATTAATACACAAAAATCTCTTGCATTCCTATACACTAATGATGAAAGATCAGAAAGAGAAATTAAGGAAACAATCCCATTTACCATTGCAAGAAAAAGAATAAAATACCTGGGAATAAACCTACCAAAGGGGGCAAAAGACCTGTATGCAGAAAACTATAAGATACTAAGGAAAGAAATTAAAGATGACACAAACAGAGATATATCATGTCCTTGGATTGGAAGAATCAATATTGCGAAAATGACTATACTACCCAAAGCAATCTACAGATTCATTACAATCTCTGTCAAATTACCAATGACATTTTTCACAGAAATAGAAAAAAAAAATTACAATTTGTATGGAAACACAAAAGACCCTGAAGAGTCAAAGCAATCTTGAGAAAGAAAAATGGAGCTGGAGGAATCAGGCTTCCTGACTTCAGACTATACCACAAAGCTACAGTAATAAAGACAGTATCACAGAAGCACAAAAATAGAAATATAGATCAATGGAACAGGTTAGAAAACCCAGAGATAAGCCCACACACCTATGGTCACCTAATCTATGACAAAGAAGGCAAGAATATACAATGGAGAAAAGACAGACTCTTCAATAAGCAATTCTGGAAAAACTGGACAGCTACATGTAAAAGAATGAAATTAGAACACTCCTTAACACCATACACAAAAATAAACTCAAAATGGATTTAAGACCCAAATGTAAGGCCAGACACTATAAAACTCTTAGAGGACAACATAGGTAGATCATTCTTTGAAATAAATCCATCAAGATATTTTTTGACCCACCTCCTAGAGTATTAAAAATAAAAACAAGAATAAACAAATGGAACCTAATTACACTTCAAACCTTTTTAACACCCAAGGAAACCATAAACAAGGTAAAAAAGCAACCCTCAGAATAGGAGAAAATATTTGCAAATGAAGCAACTGACAAGGAATTAATCTCCAAAATATACAAACAACTCATGCAGCTCAATATTAAAAAACAAACAACCTAATGAGAAAATGGGCAGAAGACCTAAATAGACATTTCCTCAAAGAAGACATACAGATGACCAACAAACACATGAAAGGATGCTCAACATCACTAATCATTAGAGAAATGTAAATCAAAACTACAATGAGGTATCACCTCACACCAGTGAGAATGGCCATCATCAAAAAGTCTACAGACAATAAATGCTGGAGAGGGTGTGGAGAAAAGGGAACCCTCTGCCACTGTAGGTGGGAATGTAAATTGATACAGTCACTATGGAGAACAGTATGGGGATTCCTTAAAAAACTGAAAATAAACTGCCATACGACCCAGCAATCCCACTCCTAGGCATATACCCAAAGAAAACCATACTTAAAAAAGATATATGCACCCCAGTGTTCATTTCAGCACTATTTACAATAGCCAGGACTTGGAGGCAGCCTAAATGTCCATCAACAGAGGAATCAATAATGATATGGTACATATATAGAATCGAATATTACTCAGTCATATAAAGGAAAGAAACTGTGTCTTTTGCAGAGACGTGGTTCACCTAGAGACTGTCATACAGAGTGAAGTCAGAAAGAGAAAAAGAAATATCGTATATTAACACATATACATGCAATCTGGAAAATGCTATAGATGACCTTATTTGTATAGCAGAAATAAAGACACAGACATAGTGAACAAACGTATGGATACCAAGGTGGAAAGGGGGGTGTGGGATGAATTTGGAGATTAGGTTTGACATATATACACTACTGTGTGTGAAATAAACTAATGAGAACCTACCATATAGCACAGGAAACTCTACTCAGTGCTCCGTGTGGACCTAAGTGGGAAGGAAATCTAGAAAAGAGGGGATATATGTATAGGTATAGCTGATTCACTTTGCTGTACAGCAGAAACTGACACAGCAGTGCAAAACAACTATACTCCCTTCTGCCCCTCCTTGTTACTAACCTCCCACTTTGTCAAAGAAAACCACTTTCCTGATTTCTAGCCTCATTTTATTTTTTTTTATGGATTGTGAATTTTACATACATAGAAGCATGCAGTATGTACTGTTTTGTGTTTGCCTTCTTTTGCTTAATATTATGTTTGTGAGATTTATCCACACTTTTGAATATAGCTTTAGTTCTTTGTTTTTATTTCTATAGAGTATTTCTTTTTATAACAGTAATGCAATGTATCAATTTATTTGAATGGCTTTGAGTATTTTGCTATTATGAAAAATGTCTTTATGAACATTCTCTTTTTCCCTTAGGAATATAGTTGCTTTACAATTTATTTAATGAAATAAATTTTGTTAAACATGTTAGTCAAACAGGGGATGAATGTAAGTGTACACTTATCTGATTATTTCCTAAAATTCCTACATCTTTTTAATTTTTTTTCTTCCAGTTTTGCTAATATAATTGACATACAGCTCTGTGTAAGTTCAAGTTCTACAGAATAAAGATTTGAAAAATTTTATTTCATGATGTGGATAGTTGTCTTGTGAGAGTATTTACTTGGTGAAAATACATTAAACTAAGCAATCATGATTTATGCACTTTTTCTGAAAGCATGTTGTACTTAAATAAAATAATCATTTTCAAATATATAATACATGGAGTCAGAATAGCAGTTTTCTTGTTGGAAGGGAGAACAAATGGTGATTCTGGGATGCTTAGCAGTGTTCTCTTTCCTTATTTAAGTGCTTGTTACATAGGTATGTTCAGTTTATGGAAATTTATTGTGATTTAAGCATTAAAAATAATTACAATTACATTATATCATACAGACCACATTCTCTACCTACAGTAGCTATCAGTTAAAAGCAGCCATTACTTTCCTTAGAATACTAAAACATATCCATTGCTAAATAATTCAGGTTTAAGAAAATATCATAATGGAAATTATAAAATACATAGAACTAAATAGTACTTCAGAATTCATAAAGATAAACATCCCTCACATGTGTTTCTTAAAAATTTACAGTACCTTTGTGGTTATAAAAGTCTCTAGTGTAGAATTTAAAGTTGTCTCAGATGGGTAGTGCCCCCATCAGAATAAAACGCAAAGCTTTCAGGAATAACACATTTTTACTCAAGGTCACACAGAATTTCCAAAAATGAAATTCCAAAGAAAATATGTAACATATTTCCAAACAAACAAATAAATGAGGTACCATAAGTGAGAGCCATCTGAAAAAAAAAAAGGTTAACAGACATAACAATAATGATTTTAGATTTAGTATTGACTAGGTCAGAATATAAAAAGTATGATTAAAATATTAAATAGATAAAAGGAAAACTTGAAAATATGACTGAGGAATGACCAAACTAAGGTGAAAAGGAACAAAACACAATATCTAGAAATAAAAAAATATAAACACTGAAATTTAGCCAGTGGATTATACGACATTTTAGACACATCTAAAGGAGAAATAGTGAACTGAAAAATACTTCCTAAGAAATTATCTCAAATAAAATCCACAGATACAAAAAGTGGAAAATATAAAAGAGAAGTGAAAAGACATGAAGGATCGAGTGAGACAGTCTAACATATATCTAATCCAAATTCTAGAAGGAGATTAAAGTGAGAATGGGAAAAGTGAAATATTCAACATATAAAAACATAATGGCTGAAAATTTTTCATAACTGTTGAAGAATAAAAATCTTAGATCAATGAAGCCCCAGAAACCTTAACAAAAGTATATAAATATTATAAACCACTTTATGCCTAAATATTTTAAAAAACTAGTGGTAGAAAAATAAAATTTTCTAAAACTGACTTATGAGGAAACATAAAGCCTACTTAGTCTTACAGCGATGACAAAGTGAATCAGGGATTTAAAATCTGTCTGTTAGAAAAACAGTACATCCAGGTGGATTTGCAGGTGGTATATTTGTTAACTGAAATATTATATTGAGCAAAAAAGAATGAACTACATTTACACGCAACAATATAGATGAACTTTACAAACACTGTTTTGAATAACTGAAGCAAGTTGGGAAAATATGTATGATATCATTCCATTTACATGAAGTACAAAAGCAGTCAAAACTAAATAACATGCTGTTCAAGGAAATCTGCATAGAGGCTATAGCTGTACAGGAAAGCAAGAGAGAAATATTCATACAAAATTAAGAGTGCTGGGCGGATGGAAAGATGGCAGAAGAGTAAGAAGTGGAGATCACCTTCCTCCCCACAGATACACCAGAAATACATCTACACGTGGAGCAACTCCTACAGAACACCTACTGAATGCTGGCAGAAGACCTCAGACCTCCCAAAAGGTAAGAAATTCCCAATGTACCTGGGTAGGGCGAAAGAAAAAAGAAAAAGCAGAGACAAAAGAATAGGGACGGAACCTGCACCAGTGGGAGGGAGCTGTGAAGGAGGAAAGGTTTTCACACACGAGGAAGCCCCTTCGCGGGCGGAGACTGTGGGAGACAGAGGGGGGGGCTTCGGAGCCGTGCAGGAGAGCGCAGCAACAGGGGTGTGGAGGGCAAAGCAGGGAGATTCCCGCTCAGAGGATCGGTGCCAACCGGCACTCACCAGCCCAAGAGGCTTGTCTGCTCACCCGCCGGGGCGGGTGGGGCTGCGAGCTGAAGCTTGGGCTTCGGTCGGAGCACAGGGAGAGGACTGGGTTTGACTGCGTGAACACAGCCTGAAGGGGTTAGTGCACCACGGCTAACCGGGGGGGAGTGCGGGAAAAGGTTTGGAGCTGCCGAAGAGACAAGAGACTTTTTCTTCCCTCTTTGTTTCCTGGTGCGTGAGGAGAGGGGTTTAAGAGTGCTGCTTAAAGGAACTCCAGAGACGGGCGCGAGCCGCGGCTAAAAGCGCGGACCTCAAAGACAGGCGGGGGACGCGGCTAAAAGTGTGGACCCCAGAGACGGGCGCAAGCCGCGGCTAAAAATGCGGACCCCAGAGACAGGCATGAGCCGCGGCTAAAAAAGTGGACCCCAGAGAAGGGTGGGAGATGCTAAGGCTGCTGCTGCCGCCACCAAGGGGCCTGTGTGTGAGCACAGGTCACTATCCACACCGCTCTTAGGTCACTATCCACATGCTCTTCCGGGGAGCCTGTGCAGCCTGCCACTACCAGGTTCCTGGGATCCAGGGACAACTTCCCCGGGAGAACGCACGGCGGGCCTCAGGCTATTGCAATGTCACGCTGGCCTCTGCCGCCGCAGGCTCGCCCCGCACTCCGCACCCCACACTCCCCCGGCCTGAGTGAGCCAGAGCCCCGAAATCAGCAGCTCCTTTAACCCCGTCCTGTCTGAGCAAAAAACAGACGCCCTTCAGTGACCTACAAGCAGAGGCGGATCAAATCCAAAGCTGAACCCCTGGGAGCTGTGAGAACAAAGAACAGAAAGGGAAATCTCTCCCAGCAGCCTCAGAAGTAGCGGATTAAAGCTCCACAATCAATTTGATGTACCCTGCATCTGTGGAATACATGAATAGACAATGAATCATCCCAATTTGAAGAGATGGGAGTTGAGAGCAAGATTTATGATTTTTTTCCCCTTTTCCTCTTTTTGTGAGTGTGTAGGTGTATGCATCTGTGTGAGATTTTGTCTGTACAGCTTCGCTTCTACCATTTGTCCTTGGGTTCTATCTGTCCGTTTATTTTTTTCTTAATAATTAATTTTAATAACTTTATTTTACTTTACCTTCTTTCTTTCTTTCTTCCTTTCCTTCCTTCCTTCCTTCTGTCCTTCTTTCTTTCTTTCTTTCTTTCTTTCTTTCTTCCTTTCTTTTTCTTTCCTTTCTTTCTTTCCTTCCTTCCCTCCTTTAGACAATGAATCATGCCAAATTGAGGGGGTGGAATTTGAGAGCAAGTTTTATGAGTTTTTTCCCCTTTTCCTAGTTTTGTGAAGGTGTATATGTACGCTTCTGTGTGAGATTTTGTCTGTATAGCTTTGCTTCCATGATTTGTCCTAAGGTTCTATCCATACCTTTTATTTTTCTAAATAATTATTTTTTAATTTAATAACTTTATTATATTTTACGTTATTTTATTTTACTGTATCTTCTTTCTTGCTTTCTTTTTTCCTTCCTTCCCTCCTTCCTTCCTCCCTCACTCCCACCCTCATTTCTTTCCTTCTTTCCTTCTTTTCTTCTTTCTTTCTTTCATCCTTCCTTCCTTCCTTCCTTTTCTCCTTTCTTTCTTTCTTCCTACTTCTACTAATTCTTTCTCTGTACTTTTTCTCCCTTTTATTCTGAGCCGTGTGGATGAAAGGCTCTTGGTGCTGCAGCCAGGAGTCAATGCTGTGCCTGTGAGGTGAGAGAGCCAACTTCAGCACACTGGTCAACAAGAGACCTCCCAGCTGCACATAATATGAAATGGTGAAAATCTCCCAGAGATCTCCATCTCAACACCAGCACCCAGCTTCACTCAACGACCAGCAAGCTACAGTGCTGGACAACCTATGCTAAACAGGAACACAAACCCACCCATAGCAGAGAGGCTGCATAAAATCATAATAAGTCCACAGACACCCAAAAACACACCACCAGACATGGACCTTCCCAACAGAGAGACAAGATCCACCCTCATCCACCAGAACACAAGCACTAGTCCCCTCCACCAGGAAGCCTACACAACACACTGAACCAACCTTAGCCACTGAGGACAGACATCAAAAACAATGGGAATTGGGCTTCCCTGGTGGCGCGGTGGTTGAGAATCTGCCTGATAATGCAGGGAGCACAGGTTCGAGCCCTGGGCTGGGAGCATCCTACATGCCGTGGAGCAACCGGGCCCGTGAGCCACAACTACTGAGCCTGCGCATCTGGAGCCTGTGTTCCGCAACAAGAGAGGCCGCGACAGTGAGAGGCCCACACACCGCGATGAAGAGTGGCCCCCGCTCGCCACAACTAGAGAAAGCCCTTGCACAGAAACGAAGACCCAACACAGCAAAAATAAATTAATTAATTAAAACTCCTACCCCCAACATTTTCTTTCAACGGGAGCTACGAACTTGCAGCCTGCAAAAAGGTGAACCCAATCACAGTAAGATAAGCAAAATGAGAAAACAGAAAAACACACAGCAGATGAAGGAGCAAGATAAAAACGCACCAGACCTAACAAATGAAGAAGAAATAAGCAGTCTACCTGAAAAAGAATTCAGAATAATGATAGTAAAGATGATCCAAAATCTTGGAAATAGGATAGACAAAATGCAAGAAATATTTAACAAGGACCTAGGAGAACTAAAGATGAAACAAACAATGATGAACAACACAATAAATGAAATGAAAAATACTCTAGATGGGATCAATAGCATAATAACTGAGGCAGAAGAACGGATAAGTGACCTGGAAGATAAGGTATTGGAAATAACTACTGCAGAGCAGAATAAAGGAAAAAGACTGAAAAGAACTGCGGACAGTCTCAGAGACCTCTGGCACAACATTAAATGCACCAACATTCGAATTATAGGGTTTCCAGAAGAAGAAGAGAAAAAGAAAGGGACTGAGAAAATATTTGAAGAGATTAGAGTTGAAAACTTCCCTAATATGGGAAAGGAAATAGTAAATCAAGTCCAGGAAGCACAGAGAGTCCCATACAGGATAAATCCAAAGAGAAATACACCAAGACACATATTAATCAAACTGTCAAAAACTAAATACAAAGAAAGCATATTAAAAGCAGCAAGGGAAAAACAACAAATAACACACATGGTAATCCCCATAAGGTTAACAGCTGATCTCTCAGCAGAAACTCTACAAGCCAGAAGGGAGTGGCAGGACATAATGAAAGTGATGAAGGAGAAAATCCTGCAACCAAGATTACTCTACCGAGCAAGGATCTCATTCAGATTTGATGGAGAAATTAAAACCTTTACAGACAATCAAAAGCTGAGAGAATTCAACACCACCAAACCAGCTGTACAACAAATGCTAAAGGAACTTCTCTCGGCAAGAAACATAAGAGAAGGAAAATACCTATAATAACGAACCCAAAACAATTGAGAAAATGGGAATAGGAACATACATATCGATAATTACCTTAAATGTAAATGGACTAAATGCTCCGACCAGAAGACACAGATTGGCTAAATGGATACAAAAACAAGACCAATATATATGTTGTCTACAAGAGACACACCTCAGACCTAGAGACACATACAGACTGAAAGTAAGGGGATGGAAAAAGATATTCTATGAAAATGGAAACCAAAAGAAAGCTGGAGTAGCAATTCTCATATCACACAAACTAGACTTTAAAATAAAGATTATTAGAAGAGACAAAGAAGGACACTACATAATGATCAAGGGATGGATCCAAGAAGAAAATATAACAATTGTAAATATTTATGCACCCAACATAGGATCACCTCAATATATAAGGCAAATACTAACAGCCATAAAAGGGGAAATCGACAGTAACATATTCATAGTAGGGGACTTTAACACCCGACTTTCACCAATGGACAGATCATCCAAAATGAAAATAAATAAGGAAACACAAGCTTTAAGTGATACATTAAACAAGATTGACTTAATTGATATTTATAGGACACTCCATCCAAAAACAACAGAATACACATTTTTTTCAAGTGCTCATGGAACATTCTCTAGGATAGATCATTTCTTGGGTCATAAATCAAGCCTTGGTAAATTTAAGAAAAGTGAAATTGTATCAGGTATCTTTTCTGACCACAATGTCATGACACTAGATATCAATTACAGGAAAAGATCTGTAAAAAATACAAACACATGGAGGCTAAACAATACACTACTTAATAACGAAGTGATCACTGAAGAAATCAAAGAGAAAATAAAAAAATACCTAGAAACAAATGACAATGGAGACACGATGACCCAAAACCCATGGGATACAGCAAAAGCAGTTCTAAGAGGGAAGTTTATAGCAATACAATACTACCTTAAGAAGCAGGAAACATCTCGAATAAACAACCTAACCTTGCACCTAAAGCAGTTAGAGAATGAACAAAAAACCCCAAATTTAGCAGAATGAAAGAAATCATAATAGTCAGATCAGAAATAACTGAAAAAGAAATGAAGGAAACAATAGCAAAGATCTATAAAACTAAAAGCTGGTTCTTTGAGATGATAAACAAAATAGATAAACCATTAGCCAGACTCATCAAGAAAAAAAGGGAGAAGACTCAAATCAATAGAATTAGAAATGAAAAAGGAGAAGTAACAACTGACACTGCAGAAATAAAAAAGATCATGAGAGATTATTACAAGCAGCTCTATGCCAATAAAATGGACAGCCTGGAAGAAACGGACAAATTCTTAGAAATGCACAATCTGCCAAGACTGAATCAGGAAGAAATAGAAAATATGAACAGACTAATCACAAGCACTGAAATTGAAATTGTGATTAAAAATCTTCCAACAAACAAAAGCCCAGGAACAGATGGCTTCACAGGCGAATTATATCAAATATTTAGAGAAGAGCTAACACCTATCCTTCTCAAACTCTTCCAAAATATAGCAGAGGAAGGAACACTCCCAAATTCATTCTACAAAGCCACCATCACCTTGATACCAAAACCAGACAAGGATGTCACAAAGAAAGAAAACTACAGGCCAATATCACTGATGAACATAGATGCAAAAATCCTCAACAAAATACTAGCAAACAGAATCCAACAGCAAATACAAAGGATCATACACCATTATAAAGTGGGGTTTATTCCAGGAATGTAAGGATTCTTCAATATACGCACATCTATCAATGTGATAAACCATATTTAAAAAATTGAAGGAGAAAAACCATATGATCATCTCAATAGTTGCAGAGGAAGGTTCTGACAAAATTCCACACCAATTTATGATAAAAACCCTGCAGAAAGTAGGCATAGAGGGAACTTTCCTCAACATAATAAAGGCTATGTATGACAAGCCAACAGCATCATCCTCCATGGTGAAAAACTGAAAGCATTTCCAGTAAGGTGAGGAAGAAGACAAGGTTGCCCACTCTCACCACTCTTATTCAATACAGCTTTGGAACTTTTAGCCACAGCAATCAGAGAAGAAAAGGAAATAAAAGGAATCCAAATCGGAAAGAAGAAGTAAAGCTTTCACTCTTTTCAAATGACATGATACTATACATAGAGAATCCTAAAGATGTTACCAGAAAACTACTAGAGCTAATCAATGAATGTGGTAAAGTTGCAGGATACAAAATTAATGCACAGAAATCTATGGCATTCCTATACGCTAATGATGAAAAATCTGAAATTGAAATCAAGAAAACACACCCATTTACCACTGCAACAAAAAGAATAAAATACCTCGGAATAAACCTACCTAAGGAGACAAAAGACCTGATTGCAGAAAATTATAAGACACTGATGAGAGAAATTAAAGATGATACAAATAGATGGAGAGATATACCATGTTCTTGAATTGGAAGAATCAACATTGTGAAAATGACTCTACTACCCAAAGCAATCTACAGATTCAATGCAATCCCTATCAAACTACCACTGGCATTTTTCACAGAACTAGAACAAAAAATTTCACAATCTGTATGGAAACACAAAAGACCCCAAATAGCCAAAGCAATCTTGAGAACGAAAAATGGAACTGGGGGAATCAGGCTCCCTGACTACAGACTATACTACAAAGCTACAGTAATCAATACAGAATGGTACTGGCACAAAAACAGAAAGATAGATCAGTGGAACAGGATAGAAAGCCCAGAGGTAAACCCACGCACATATGGTCACCTTACCTTTGATAAAGGAGGCAGTAATGTACAGTGGAGGAAGGACAGCCTCTTCAATAAGTGGAGCTTGGAAAACTGGACAGGTACATGTAAAAGTATGAGATTAGATCACTCCCTAACACCATACACAAAAATAAGCTCAAAATGGGTTAAAGACCTAAATATAAGGCCAGAAACTTTCAAACTCTTAGAGGAAAACATAGGCAGCACACTCTATGACATAAATCACAGCAAGATCCTTTTTGACCCACCTCCTAAAGAAATGGAAGCAAAAATAAACAAATGGGACCTAATGAAACTTCAAAGTTTTTGCACAGCAAAGGAAACCATAAACAAGACCAAAAGACAGCCCTCAGAATGGGAGAAAATATTTGCCAATGAAGCAACTGACAAAGGATTAATCTCCAAAATTTACAAGCAGCTCATGCAGCTCAATAACAAAAAAACAAACAACCCAATCCAAAAATGGGGCAGAAGACCTAAATAGACATTTCTCCAAAGAAGATATACAGACTGCCAACAAACACATGAAAGAATGCGCAACATCATTAATCATTATAGAAATGCAAATCAAAACTACAATGAGATATCATCTCACAGCAGTCAGAATGGCCATCACCAAAAAATCTAGAAAAATAAATGCTGGAGAGGGTGTGGAGAAAAGGGAACACTCTTGCACTGCTGGTGGGAATGTGAATTGGTTTAGCCACTATGGAGAACAGTATGGAGGTTCCTTAAAAACTACAAATAGAACTACCATATGACCCAGCAATCCCACTACTGGGCATATACCCTGAGAAAACCAAAATTCAAAACCTTTCATGTACCAAAATGTTCATTGCAGCTCTATTTACAATAGCCCAGAGATGGAAACAACCTAAGTGCCCATCGTCGGATGAATGGATAAAGAAGATGTGGCACATATATACAATGGAATATTACTCAGCCATAAAAAGAAACGATATTGAGCTATTTGTAATAAGGTGGATAGACCTAGAATCTGTCATACAGTGTGAAGTAAGTCAGAAAGAGAAAGACAAATACCGTATGCTAACACATATATATGGAATTTAAGAAAAAAAATGTCACGAAGAACCTAGGGGTAAGACAGGAATAAAGACACAGACCTACTGGAGAACGGACTTGAGGATATGGGGAGACAGAAGGGTGAGCTGTGAGAAAGCGAGAGAGAGGCATTGACCTATATACACTAACAAACATAAGGTAGATAGCAGTGGGAAGCAGCCGCATAGCACAGGGATATCAGCTCGGTGCCTCATGACCGCCTGGATGGGTGGGATAGGGAGGGTGGGAGGGAGGGAGACGCAAGAGGGAAGAGATATGGGAACATATGTATATGTATAACTGATTCATTTTGTTTTAAAGCACAAACGAACACACCATTGTAAGCAATTATACCCCAACAAAGATGTTACAAAGAAATTAAGAGTGCTTACTTCATCTGAGAGGGAAGAAAGGGGTTTCAATTAGATAGAGGCATATGAGGGTCTTCTAGGTACTTGTAATATTCTCTTTCTTAAGTAGATGGTGGGTACATTATTGCTTCTTTTATTATTATTATTTATCTTTTGTGTCTAAAATGTAGTTCATGATATTTTAATGTAAAAATGTATGTTTAAAGAATTAAGTTGGGTGACATTCTAAGCCCAAGAAACAGCATGAATAAAGACATGGAGGCATGTCTTCCCTGTCAAAGTAAAAAGCATTGAAAACAGTAGCCTCACAAGGGAAGGAATACTCACTTGTAGCATAGCTCAAGGGGACTGACTAAAGCCAAATGTTTGCATTATTTTCTTATTCAAAGACTTCATTAAGAACTTCATTTAAAAAGATAGCCAATTTCACTTTTATTCCTACTAAAACTATAGTGATGTTATATAATCACCATATTTTGAACATTTTACCTTGCTTTATTTTACTTCTAATAAATGATACTAATAGTGCCCCACAGGCCATCACCCACAACTTAGATGAGGTGAGAAAATAATTGAAACATATTCAGGTCCAGCTGCATTTTCCTTTAAGTGCTTTGAGACACAATTTTGAAATGTTAGAATAGTGTAATTTTCTTTCCAAGCTTTAAATGTACAAGAGAGTCAATAAAGTATTTTGTCATTTGTAAGATGAATTATCCTTATTACCATCTTATATGTGTATTGAAAACTGTTAATTACACATTTCTAGTTCCAGGTTAGTAGGTACTCTGTACTGAGGAATAGTAATTAAAACATTAACATTATTAGCATACCTTCTGAAAAAATCTGATATGAAATAATTGACATGCAATAAAATGCCATTTTCCAATGCTTACCCTGAGACTTTTTTTTTATTTTTCGGTACGCGGACCTCTTACTCTTGCAGCCTCTCCCGTTGCAGAGCACAGGCTCCGGACGTGCAGGCTCAGCAGCCATGGCTCACGGGCCTAGCCGCTCCACGGCACGTGGGATCCTCCCGGACCGGGGCATGAACCTGTGTCCCCTGCATTGGCAGGCGGACCCTCAACCACTGTGACACCAGGGAAGCCCTCACTCTCAGACATTTTATAGGTGACTTTACATCTATAAATCTCATCCATCTGATGTATAGATGAAGTTTCTCTTACATAGATATCTTTGTGTTAATTTTTAAAAATGTGATTAAGTTTTTCAACATTTACTTCCAAATACACTTTTCTGATTAAAAAACTTGATATATTGCCAATTTTCTGTTGAAATTAATATTAAAAACATCAAACGTATTACTAATTCTAGGAAGATAGAGTTTACATCTAATAAGAACTATCATCATTTATTATATTATCTCTAAAGCCATTAATAATTTTAAATGGAATGATATGGGTCTTTTATCTTTCCTTTACAATTTTCCAGGTTTAAAAATGGAAATGACGAGAATACAGGATTTATTTTTTTAATATTTGTTTTTCTAATTTCACTCTGTATATTAAATGGAATCCTAACTGACATCATATCACTTCCCAATGACCAGATAGTAGTGCTTCTTTCTACATAAATAAAGGATCCTATGTTTCCCATTATATCACTCTTTACTTCCTAACTCTGTTCAAGTTCTCAAATGTTCAAAATCACAAAAATGACAATACTGTGAGTCCAAATATTCCCTAAGGAATGTGAGCCACACATCAGCCAACTTAAACTGGAATTCTTATAAATCAAAAAGAATATTGGCAATTAATAATAGTCTAAGACAATAAAAGGATTACTACAATAACAAATAAATCAATTTTTCTGCCACCAAGGTATTTTTCCTATTCTATCCATCTTGCACATTGAGGCTAGATTAATCTTCCAAACCATGCATTCACCATGGCCAACACTAGTCTTCACTCTTAGATTAAGAATTTAGAAGGATTCTTTATTGTTTATCAGATCAAGTTTATAACCTTTACTCTGGCATTCAATGCCCTCAGTCAATTTCCTCTACTTTCCTATTCCTTCAATCTCCCCCCACTCTCTCTTCCACTCTCGTTCTCCTTCTCTCTCCCTCCCACCCTCACTCCCTTTACCAATGCTTCTCTCTCCTATTGTTTGAAACAAATCTTATGTCCAAATCACACCAGACACCTTGTTGCCACATACACATGCCACAGTCTTCCCATCTCTATGTCTTTATTTGATGCCATTTCTTGCATATCCTGTTCCAACATGCCCAGCATTCTGCCTTCCTTCAGCACAAATCCGAATCTTACCTTTACTAGAAGAGCCAGCTCAAACCTCACAACTTACTGCTAATAAGCCTGGTAATCTATCTCAATTTGTCTAATGAAATTGAGGGGATAAAAAGCTATTAAAACACACAGATTGAATCCAGTAATAAAAGGTATTTTACCAATTTTTGTGTGGATATTTCTCTTAAACTGGTTCATTCTACAAACAGTAAATTCCATCTCATTTTAGGAGGAAAAGTATGTGAATGGGTGGGGTGATAAGGATAGGGGAAAGAAAGTTGTATAGAAAAATATTTTATTCTCAAAATATAAGGGTCCAATAATAATATGAATTACACAAACATATAGTCCACTCTGAATCTTCATACCCTGAGATTCATATGGTCATCACACTCTTTTATATGAGGAAACAATGAAGCTCACATCTCAACGTCTTTCATTCATTAATCTGTATTCCATTTGAGGTGATTTGGAGTCAAGCCAAAGTACCTCACTGTCACTGGATGAATAAAATAGTGTGGCATCACAGAAAAGTGCATAACGTATGACTAAAAGATTGTTTATTTAAAATGCATAAACTTTGTTGGAGACTGGTCTCAAGATGGAAATGCAGAGGGATGTGAGCTCACCCCTTTTATGAAAACATGAAAACCATAACTAACTGCTGA
>NW_006771059.1:838692-887983 GCF_000442215.2 Lipotes vexillifer
CCACCACTGACAAAAAATGCTGGGAACTATCAAAAGAGATACCCTACATCCAAAAACAAAGAAGAAGCCATAAAGAGATGGTAGGAAGGGGGAAATCATGATAAAATCAAATTCCATACCCACCAGTTGGACAATCCACAAACCAGAAAATAATTGAAACACAGATGTTCTCCCACAAGAGTGCAAGTCCTGAGTGCCACGTCAGGATTCCCAGCCTGAGGATCTGGCAACAGGAGGAGGAGACCCCAGAGAATCTGACTTTGAAGGCCAGAGGAAATTGATTGCAGTTATACCACAAGACTGGGGGAAAAGCGAAACTCCACTCATGGAGGGTGCACACAAGTTCTCATGCACAAAAAGACCCAGGGAAGAAAGCAGCAACCTCGTGAGACACTGGGTCAGACCTACCTGTTAATACTGAAGAGTCTCCTACAGAGCCAGGGAAACTGTGGCTCACTGTGGAGACAAAGACAAGGGCAGCAGTATTTCTGGAGAGTACTCATTGTGTGAGCCCTCCTGGAGCCTGCCATTTCCTCCCCAAGACCTAGCCCCAACCAACAGCCTGTAGGCTCCAGTTTTGGGATGCATCAGGCCAAAAAACCAACAGGGTGGGAACACAGTCCCACCCAACATCAGACAGGCTGCTTAAAGTCTTCCTGAGCACAGCTCTGCTCACCAGAGGTACAAGACCCAACTCCAACCACAAGTGGTCAGGAACTGATCCCTCCCATCAGGAAAACCATACAAGCCTCTTAGACAAGCTCATCCACCTGAGCACAGACAGCAAGCAAAAAGAACTACAATCCTGCAGCCTGTGGAAATGAGATTACAGAGAAATATATCCCAGATGAAGGAAAAAGTTAAAACCCCAGAAGAACAGCTAAGTGAAGGGGACATAGGCAATCTACACAAAAAAATAATACAGAGGAATGATAGTAAAGATGATCCAAGATCTTGGTAAAAGTATGGTGACACAGATGATATGAGAAATGTTTAACAGAGACCTAGAAGAACTAAAGAACAAAAATCCAGAAGTGAACAATACAATAACTGAAATGAAAAATATACTGGAAGGAATCAAGAGCAGAACAACTGAGGCAGAAGAACAGATAAGTGAGCTGGAAGACAGAATGGTGGAAATCACTGCCATGGAACAGAATGAAGAAAAAAGAATGATCAGAAATGAAGACAGTCTAAGAGACCTCTGGGACAACATTAAATGCACAAACATTCACATTACAGAGGTCCCAGAAGAAGAGAGAGAGAAAGAACCTGAGAAAATACTTGAAGAGATAATAGCTGTAAACTTTCATAACTTGGGAAAGGAAACAG
Organism: Lipotes vexillifer; assembly: GCF_000442215.2. Taxonomy (NCBI): domain Eukaryota; kingdom Metazoa; phylum Chordata; class Mammalia; order Artiodactyla; family Lipotidae; genus Lipotes; species Lipotes vexillifer. The sequence goes on from NW_006771059.1 coordinate 840,025, forward strand.
TCAACCAAATCCAAGAAATACAGAGAGTCTCATGGAGGATAAATCCAAGGAGGAACATGACAAGACACATAGTAATCAAACCAAAGAAAATTAAAGACAAAAAATATTAAATGCAACATGGGAAAGACAACAAATAACATACAAGAGGATTTCTATAAGGTTATCAGCTGATTTCTCAGAAGAAACTCTGCAGGCCAAAAGGGAGTGACATGATATATTTAAAGTGATGAAAGGGAAGAACGTACAACCAAGAATACTCTACCAGCAAGGTGGTTATTCAGATTCAGTGGAGAAATCAAAAGCTTTGCATGCAAGCAAAAGTTAAAAGAAGTCAGCACCACCAGACCAGCTTTGCAACAAATGCTAAAGGAAAGTCTCTAAGTGGAAAAGAAAAGGCCACTACAGTAAACAAGAAAATGTTGAATGGAAAAGCTCACTGTTAAAGGCAAACATACAGTCAAGGTAGGAAATCACCTGCATACACATATGATATCAAAACCAGGAACTGTGAGAGCACCAATGCCCAATGCAGGATATTGGAAATGCATTTGAAATTAAAAGACCAGCAACTTAAAACAATATATATACATAAATAAACTGTTATATCAAAACTTTATGGTAACTGCAAACTGAAAATCTACAATAGATTCACACACAAAAAAGAAAACAGAATCCAAACACAACACTAAACTTAGTCATCAAATCCAAAGAAAAGAGAACAAAAGAGAAAGGGAAGAATAAAGACCTACAAAAACAAATCCAAAACAATGAAGAAAATGGAAACAGTAGCATACATATCGATAATTACCTTAAATGTAAATGGATTAAATGCTCCAACCAAAAGACATAGACTGGCTGAATGGATACAAAAACAAGACCCCTATATATATATCTGTTGTCTACAAGAGACCTACTTCAGATCTATGGACACATACAGAGTGAAAGTGAGAGGATGGAAAAATATTCAATGCAAATGGAAATCAAACGAAAGCTAGAGTAACAATACTCATATCAGACAAAATAGACTTTTGATTTTTATTGGAGTATAATTGCTTTACAATGTTATATTAGTTTCTGCTGTAAAATGAAGTGAATCAGCTACATGTATACATATATCCCCTCCCTTTTGGACCTCCCTCCCACCTCCATATCCCACCAATCTAGGTCATCACAGAGCACCAAGCTGAGCTCCCTGTGCTATACAGCAGGTTCCCACAACCTATATATTTTACACATGTTAGTGTATGAATGTCAATCCTAATCTCTCAATTCATCACACCCTCCCCTTCCACCCCTGTGTCCACATGTCCATTCTCTATGTCTGCATCTCTATTCATGCCCTGAAAATAGGTTCATCTGTAACATTTTTCTAGATTCCACATATATGCATTAATATATGACATTTGTTTTTCTCTTTCAGACTTCACTCTGTATGACACATTCTAGGTCCATCCATAAATCTACAAATGACCGAATTTCATTCATTTTTATTGCTGAGTAAAATTCCATTGTATATATGTACCACATCTTCATTATCATTTCATCTTTTGATGGATATTTAGGTTGTTTTGCTATTGTACTGGCTGTTGTAAATAGTGCTGGCTATTGTAAATAGTGCTGCAATGAACACTGGGGTACATGTATTTTTTGAATTATGATTTTCTCTGGGCATATGTCCAGTAGTGGGATTGCTGGGTCATATGGTAGTGCTATTTTTAGTTTTTTTAAGGAAATCCATACTATTCTCCCTAGTGGCTGTAAGAATTTACATACACACAAACACAGCTAGTGGGATCCCTTTATTCCAAACATTTTCCGGCATTTATTGTTTGCAGATTTTTCATGATGGCCATTTGGACCAGTGTGAGGTGATACCTCATGGGAGTTTTGATTGAATTTTTCTAATAATTAGTAACATTGAGCATCTTTTCATGTGCCTCTTGGCCATCTGTAGTCTTCTTGGGAGAAATGTCTATTTAGGTTTTCCATCCATTTTTTAATTAGGTTGTTTGTTTATTTAATATTGAGTTGCATGCATTCCTTGTATATCTTGGAGATTAATCCTTTGACAGCTGCTTCATTTTCAAATATTTTCTCCCATTCTGAGGGTTGTCTTGTCATCCTATTTATGGTTCCCTTTGTTATGCAAAAGCTTTTAATTTAATTAGGCCACATTTCTGTACTTTTGTGTTTATTTTCATTACTCTAGGAAGTGGTAACAAAAGGAACCTTGAGAAAGAAAAACGGAGTTGGACAAATCAGGCTCCCTGACTTCAGACTATAATACAAAACTACAGTAATCAAGAGAGTATGGTACTGTCATAAAAACAGAAATATAGATCAGTGGTACAGGATAGAAAGCCCAGAGATATACCCACACAACTATGGTCACCAAATCTATGACAAAGGAGGCAAGAATATACAATGGAGAAAAGACAGTCTCTTCAATAAGTTGTGCTGGGAAAACTGGACACCTATATGTAAAAGAATGAAATTAGAACACTACCTAATACCATACACAAAAATAAACTCACAATGGATTAAAGACCTAATATAAGTAGAGAGCATAAAGATGGTGGCAGAGTAAGACACAGAGATCACCTTCCTCCCCACAGGTACATCATAAATACATCAACATGTTGAACTGCTCCTATATAACACCTACTGAATGCTGGCAGAAGAACTAAGACCTCCCAAAAGGCAAGAAACTCCCTACGTACCTGGGTAGGGCAAAAGAAAAAAGAAAAAACAGAGACAAAAGAATAGGGATAGGACCTGCCCCAGTGAAAGGGAGCTGTGAAGGAGGAAAGGTTTCCACACATTAGGAAGCCCCTTCACAGGCGGAGATTATGGGGGGCAGATGGGGTAGCTTTGGAGCCACGGAGGAGCATGCAGCAACATGGGTGCAGAGGGCAAAGCGGAGAGATTCCCACACAGGGGATCAGTGCCAACCAGCACTCACCAGCCCAAGAGGTTTGTCTGCTCACCCACCGGGGTGGGCTGGAGCTGGGAGTTGAGGCTCGGGCTTCAGTCGGATCGCAGGAAGAAGAAAGGTGTTGGTGGCATAAACACAGCCTGAAGAGGGCTAGTGCTCCATGGCTAGCCAGAAGGGACTCCAGGAACCGGTCAGGAACTGCCAAAGAGGCAAGAGACTTTTTCTTCCCTCTTTGTTTCCTGGTGCGTGAGGAGAGGGGATTAAGAGTGCTGCTTAAAGGACCTCCAGAAACGGGTGTGAGCTGTGGTTATTAGCACAAACCCTAGAGAGGGGCATGAGGTACTAAGGCTGCTGCTTCAGCCACCAAGAAGCCTCTGTGCAAGCACAGGTCACTATCCTAACTTCCACTCCTGGGAGCCTGGGCAGTCCGCCACTGCCAGTGTCCCGTGATCCAGTGACAATTTCCCTGGGAGAACACACAGCGAGCCTCAGGCTGGTGCAACATCACGCCGGCCTCTGCTACTGCAGGCTCGCCCTGCATCCGTACCCCTCCCTCCCGCCGGCCTGAGTGAGCCAGAACCCACGAATCAGCTGCTCCTTTAATCCCGTCCTGTCTGGGTGATGAACAGACACCCTCAGGCGACCTACAAGCAGAGGTGGATCGAAATCCAAAGCTGAACCACGGGAGCTGTGCGAACAAAGAAGAGAAAGGGAAATTTCTCCCAGCAGCCCCAGGAGCAGCGGATTAAAACTCCACAATCAACTTGATGTACTCTGCATCTGTGGAACACCTGAATAGACAACAAATCATCCCAAATTGAGGAGGTGGACTTTGGGAGCAAAGATATATTATTTTTTCCACTTTTTCTCCTTTTGTTAGTGTGTATGTGTCTGCTTCAGTGTGTGATTTAGTCTGTATAACTTTGCTTTCACCATTTGTCCTACAGTTCTGTCCAACCATTGTTTATTGTAAAAATTTACTTCTTAATAATTATTTTTAATTTATTTTAATAAATTTGTTTTATTTTATTGTATCCTCTTTATTTCTACCTTTCTATTTTTTCCCACTTTTATTCTGAGCTGTATGGATAGAAGGCTCTTGGTACTCCAGCCACGAGTCAGGGCTGTGCCTCTGAGGTGGGAACGCAAACTTCAGGGCACTGGTCCACAAGAGACCTCCCAGCTCCATGGAATATCAAAGGGCAAAAATCTCCCAGAGATATCCATCTCAATACCAAGACCCAGCTTCACTCAACAACCAGCAAACTACAGTACCAGACACCCTATGCCAAAAACTAGCAAGACAGGAACACAGCCACATCCATTAGCAGAGAGGCTGCCTAAAATCATAATAAGGCCACAGACACGCCAAAACACACCAACAGACGTGACCCTGCCAACCAGAAAGACAAGATCCAGCCTCATCCACCAGAACACAGGCACTAGTCCCCTCCACCAAGAAGCCTATACAACCCACTGAACCAACCTTAGCCACTGGGAAGAGTCACCAAAAACAACGGGAACTATGAACCTGCAGCCTACACAGTAAGTTAAGCAAAATGAGAAGACAGAAAAACACACAGCAGATGAAAGAGCAAGGTAAAAACCCACCAGACCTAATAAATGAAGAGGAAATAGCAGTCTGCCTGAAAAAGAATTCAGAATAATGTTAGTAAAGATGATGCAAAATCTTGGAAATAGAATAAATAAAACAAAAGTTTAACAAAGACCAAGAAGAACTAAAGAGCAAACAAACAATGATCAAAAACACAATAAACGAAATTAAAAATTCTCTAGAAGTGATCAATAGCAGAATAACTGAGGCAGAAGGACGGATAAGTGACCTGGAAGATAAAATAGTGGAAATAACTACTGCAGAGCAGAACAAAGAAAAAAAGAACGAAAAGAAATGAATACAGTCTCAGAGACCTCTGGGAAAACATTAAACGCACCATCATTTGAATTATAGCAGCCCCAGAAGAAGAAGAGAAAAAGAAAGGGACTGAGAAAATATTTGAAGAGGGTATAGCTGAAAAATTCCCTAATATGGGAAAGGAAATAGATAATCAAGTCCAGGAAGCACAGAGAGTCCCATAGACAATAAATACAAGGAGAAGCATGCAAAACACATATTAATCAAACTATCAAAAATTAAAAACAAAGAAAAAATATTAAAAGCAACAAGGGAAAAGAAAAACAACACACAAGGGAATGCCCATAAGGTTAACAGTTGATCTTTCAGCAGAAACTCTGTAAGCCAGAAGGGACTGGCAGGACATATTTAAAGTGATGAAGGAGAAAAACCTACAACCAAGATTACTCTACCCAGAAAGGATCTCATTCAGATTTGATGGAGAAATTAAACCTTTACAGACAGGCAAAAGCAGAAAGTTCAGCACCACCAAACCAGTCTTACACAAAATGCTAAAGGCACTTCTCTAGGCAGGAAACACAAGAGAAGGTAAAGACCTGCAATAACAAACCCAAAGCAATTAAGAAAATGGGAATAGGAACATACATATTGATAATTACATAAATGTAAATGGATTAAATGCTCCCACCAAAAGACAGAGACTTGCTGAATGGATACAGAAACAAGACCCATCTATATGCTGTGCACAAGACACCCACTTTAGATCTGGGAACAGATACAGACTGAAAGTGAGGGGATGGGAAATGATATTCCATGCAAATGGAAACCAAAAGAAAACTGGAGTAGCAATTCTCATATCACACAAAATTGACTTTAAAATAAAGACTATTACAAGAGACAAAGAAGGACACTACATAACGATCAAGGGATTGATCCAAGAAGAAGATATAACAATTGTAAATATTTATGCACCCAACATAGGAGCACCTCAATACATAAGGCAAATACGAACAGAAATAAAAGATGAAATCGACAGCAACACAATCATAGTAGGGGATTTTAACATCCCACTTTCACCAATGGACAGATCATCCAAAATGAAACTAAAGAGGAAACACAAGCTTTAAATGATACATTAAACAACATAGAATTAATTGATATTTATAGGACATTCCATCCAAAAACAACAGAATACACATTCTTCTCAAGAGTTCATGGAACATTCTCCAGGATAGATCATATCTTGGTCACAAATCAATCCTTGGTAAACTTAAGAAAATTGAAATCATATCAAGTATCTTTTCTGACCACAATGCTATGAGACTAGATATCAATTACAGGAAAAGATCTGTAAAAAATAAAAACACATGGAGGCTAAACAACACACTACTTAATAACCAAGTGATCCCTGAAGAAATCAAACAAGAAATCAAAAAATACCTAGAAAAAAATGACAATGGAGACACGGCAACCCAAAACCCATGGGATGCAGTAAAAGCAGTTCTAAGAGGCAAGTTTATAGCAATACAACCCTACCTTAGGAAACAGGAATTATCTCAAACAATGTAAATTTGCACTTAGAGCAACTAGAGAAAGAAGAACAAAAAACCCACAAAATTGGGCTTTCCTGGTGGCACAGTGCTTGAGAGACCGCCTGCCGATCCAGGGGACCCTGGTTCATGCCCCCATCCGGGAAGATCCCACATTCCATGGAGCTTCTGGACCCGTGTGCCATGGTCACTGAGCCTTTTGTCTGTAGCCTCTGCTCTGCAATGGGAGAGGCCACAACAGTGAGAGGCCCATGTACCAGAAAATAAATAAATAAATAAAAAAGAAGAAGGATAGAAATCATACAAATCAGATTAGAAATAAATGAAAAAGAAATGAAGGAAATGATAGCAAAGATCAATGAAACTAAAGGCTGGTTCTTTGAGAAGATAAACAAAATTGATAAACCATTAACCAGACTCATCAAGAAATAAAGGGAGAAGACTCAAATCACTAGAATTAGAAATGAAAAAGGAGAAGTAACAACTTACACTGCAGAAATACAAAGGATCATGAGAGATTACTTCAAGCAACTCTATGCCAATAAAATGGACAACCTGGAAGAAATGGGCAGATTCTTAAAAATACACAGCGTGCCAAGACTGAACCAGGAAGAAATAGAAAATATGAACAGACCAATCACAAGCACTGAAATTGAAACTGTGATAAAAATTGTGCAAAAACAAAAGCTCAAGACCAGATGGCTTCACAGGCAAATTCTTTCACACATCTAGAGAAGAGCTCACACCTATGTTTCTCAAATTCTTCCAAAAAATAGCAGAGTGAGGAACACTCCCAAACTCATTGTATGAGGCCACGATCACCCTGATACCAAAAGCAGACACAGATGTCACAAATAAAGGAATCAACAGGTCAATATCACTGATTAACATAGATACAAAAATCCTCAACAAAATACTAGCAAACAGAATCCAACAGCAGATTAAAAGGATCATACACCACGATCAAGTGGTGTTTATTCCAGGAATGCAAGGATTCTCAATATACACAATTCAATCAATGTGATACACCATATTAACAAATTGAAGGAGAAAAAACATATGATCATCATAATCAATTCAGAGAAATCTTTCGACAAAATTCAACAACAATTTATGTGAAAAACCCAGCAGAAACTAGGTATAGAGGGAACTTTCCTGAACATAATAAAGGCCATATATGACAAACCCACAGCCAATATTGTCCGCTGTGGTGAAAAACTGAAAGCATTTCCACTAATATCAGGAACAAGACAAGCCTCCCACTCTCAACATTATTATTCAACATAGTTTTGGGAGTTTAGCCACGGCAATCGGAGAAGAAAAAGAAATAAAAGGAATCCAAATCAGAAAAGAAGAAGTAAAGCTGTCACTGTTTGCAGATGACATGATAGCATATATAGAGCATCCTAAAGATGCTAACAGAAAACTACTAGAGCTAATCAATGAATGTGGTAAAGTTGCAGGATACAAAATTAATGCACAGAAATCTATGGCATTCCTATACACTAATGATGAAAAATCTGAAATTGAAATCAAGAAAACACTCCCATTTACCATTGCAACAAAAAGAATAAAATATCTAGGAATAAACCTACCTAAGGAGACAAAAGACCTGATTGCAGAAAATTATAAGACACTGATGAACGAAATTAAAGATGAAACAAATAAATGGAGAGATATACCATGTTCTTGGATTGGAGGAATCAACATTGTGAAAATGACTCTACTACCCAAAGCAATCTACAGATTCAATGCAAATCCCTATCAAACTACCACTGGCATTTTTCACAGAACTAGAACAAAAAATTTCACAATTTTTATGGAAACACAAAAGTCCCTGAATAGCCAAAGCAATCTTGGGAATGAAAAATGGAGCTGGAAGAATCAGGCTCCCTGACTTCAGACTATACTACAAATCTACAGCAATCAAGACATTATGGTACTGGCACAAAAACAGAAATATAGATCAATGGAACAGGATAGAAAGCCCAGAGATAAATCCATGCACATATGATCAACTCATCTTTGATAAAGGAGGCAAGAATATACATTGGATAAAAGACAACCTCTTCAATGCGTGGTTTTGGGAAAACTGGAAAGGTACATGTAAAAGTATGAATCTAGAACACTCCCTAACACCATACACAAAAATAAACTCAAAATGGATTAAAGACCTAAATGTTAGGCCAGACACTATCAAACTCTTAGAGCAAAACATAGGCAGCACACTCTATGACATAAATCACAGCAATATCCATTTTGACCCACCTCCTAGAGAAATGGAAATTAAAAAAATAAATAAACAAATAGGAACTAATGAAACTTAAAAGCATTTGCACAGCAAAGGAAACTATAAACAAGACTGAAGAACAACCCTCAGAACGGGAGAAAATATTTGTAAATGAAGCAGCTGAGGAAGGATTAATCTCCAAAATTTACAAGCATCTCATGCAGCTCAATAACAAAAAAACAAACAACCTATCCAAAATGGGTAGAAAACCTAAACAGACATTTCTCCAAAGAAGATATACAGATTGTCAAAAGACACATGAAGAAATGCTCAACATCTTTAATCATTAGAGAAATGCAAATCAAAACTACAATGAGATATCATGTCACACCAGTCAAAATGGACGTCATTTAAAAATCTAGAAACAATAAATGGTATAGAGGGTGTGGAGAAAAGGGAACACTCTAGCACTCTTGGTGGGAATGTAAATTTATACAGCCACTATGGAGAACAGTATGGAGGTTCCTTAAAATTCTAAAAATAGAACTACCTTATGACCCAGCAATCCCATTACTGGGCATATACCCTAAGAAAATCATAATTCAAAAAGAGTTATGTTCCAAAATGTTCATTGCAGCTCTATTTACAATAGCCGGGAATTGGAAGCAACCTAAGTGTCCATCAACAGATGAATGGATAAAGAAGATGTGGCACATATATACAATGGAATATTACTCAGCTATAGAAAGAAACGAAATTGAGTTATTTGTAGTGAGGTGGATGGACCTAGAGTCTGTCATCCAGAGTGAAGTAAGTAAGAAAGAGAAAAACAAGTACTGTATGTTAACACATATATATGGAATCTAAGAAAAAATTTTAAAAAGGTCATAAAGAACCTAGTGGCAAGACAGGAATAAAGACACAGATGTCCTTTTGAATGGACTTGTGGATACGGGGAGGGTGAAGAGTAAGCTGTGACAAAGTGAGAGAGTGGTGTGGACATATATATACTACCAAACATAAAATGGATAGCTAGTGGGAAAGAGCCGCATAGCACAGGGAGATCAGCTCGGTGCTTTGTGACCACCTAGAGGGTTGCGATAGGGAGGGTGGGAGGGAGGGAGACCCAAGAGAGAAGAGTTATGGGAACATATGTATATGTATAAGTGATTCATTTTGTTATAAAGCAGAATCTAACACACCATTGTAAAGCAGTTATACTCTTATAAAGATGTTAAAAAAAAAAAAAAAGAAAAAGACCTAATCTAAGACCGGACACTATAAAACTGTTATAGGAAACCATAGGAAAAACAATCTTTGACATACATCTTAGCAAGATCTTTTTTGACTCAGACAAAATAGACTTCAATTTAAAGACTGTAACAACAGACAAAGAAGGACACTACATAATGATCAAGCGATCAATCCAAGAAGAAGTTATAACGATTGTAAATATATATGCACCCAACATAGGAGCAACTCAATATGTAAGGCAAATACTAACAGCCATAAAAGGAGAAATCAACAGTAATACAATAATAGTGTGGGACTTTAAAATGCCACTTTCACCAAAGTAAAGTTGATCCAGAGAGAAAATCAATAATGTAACACACGCCTTAATGACACATTAGTCCAGATGGACTAATTGATATTTATAGAGCATTCCATTCAAAACCAGCACAATACACATTCTTATCAAGTGCACATGGATCATTCTCCATGACAGATCACATGCTGGGCCACAAACAGTGGATTGTTTGTGAATTCAATAAAATTGAAATCATATCAAGCATCTTTTCCGACCACAATGCTATGAGATTAGAAATCAACTACAAGAAAAAACTGTAACAAACACAAACACATGGAAGTTAAACAATATGTTGCTAAACAACCAATGGATCACTGAAGAAATCAAAAAGGAAATCAAGAAATACCTAGAAACAAATGACAATGAAAATATGATGACCCAAAACCTATTGGATGTAGTAAAAGCAGTTCTAAGAGGGAAGTTTATAGCAATACACTGGTATCTCAAGAAACAATAAAAATCTCAAATAAACAACCTAACCTTACACCTAAAGCAACTACAGAAAAAGAACAAACAAAATCCAAAGTGAGTAGAAGGAAAGAAATCCTAAAGATCAGAGCAGAAATAAATGAAATAAAAATGAAGAAAAGAGGAGGAAAGATCAATGAAACTAAAAGCTGGTTCTTTGAGAAGATAAACAAAATTGATAAACCTTTAGCCAGATTCATCAAGAAAAGATAGTGTACTCAAATGAACAAAATTAGAAGTTAAAAAGGAGAAGTTACAACTGACACCACAGAAATACAAAGGATCATAAGAGAGTAATACAAGCAACTATTTGACAATAAAATGGACAACCTGGAAGAAATGGACAAATTCTTAGAAAAGTACAACCTTCCAAGATTGAACCAGGAAGAGATAGAAAATATGAACAGACCAATCACCAGTAATGAAGTTGAAACTGTGATTAAAATCTTCCAGGAAACAAAAGTCCAGGAGAGATGACTTCAGAGGCGAATTCTATCAAACAATTGGAGAAGAGCTAACACCTATCCCTCTCAAACTCTTCAAATAAATTTCAGAGAGAAGAACACTTCCAAGTTCATTCTACAAGGCTACCATCATCCTGAAACCAAAACAAGACAGAGATATCACACAAAAAGAAAATTATAGGCTAATATCACCGATGAAGCTAGATGCAAATATCCTCAACAAAATACTAGCAAAACAAATCCAGCAACATATTAAAAGGATCATACACCATAATCAAGTGTATTTATCCTAGAGATGCAAGGATTCTTCAATATATGCAACTCAATCAATGTGATACACCATATTAACAAATTGAAGAATAAAAACCATATGATCTTCTCAATAGATTCAGAAAAAGCCTTTGATAAAATTCAAGACCCATTTATGATAAAAACTCTCCAGAAAGTGGGCATAAAGGGAACCTACCTCAACAAAATGAAGGTCATATATGACAAAAATACAGCTAACACCATACTCAACTGAAAACATTTCCTCTAGGATCAGAAACAAGACAAGGATGTCCACTCTTGCCACTTTTATTCAACATAGTTTTGGAAGTCTTAGCCACAGCAATCAGAGAAGAAACAGAAATAAAAGAAATTGAAGCTGGAAAAGAAGAAGTAAAACTGTCTCTGCAGATGTCATGTTGCGATAGGGAGGGTGGGAGGGAGGGAGACCCAAGAGAGAAGAGTTATGGGAACATATGTATATGTATAAGTGATTCATTTTGTTATAAAGCAGAATCTAACACACCATTGTAAAGCAGTTATACTCTTATAAAGATGTTAAAAAAAAAAAAAAAGAAAAAGACCTAATCTAAGACCGGACACTATAAAACTGTTATAGGAAACCATAGGAAAAACAATCTTTGACATACATCTTAGCAAGATCTTTTTTGACTCAGACAAAATAGACTTCAATTTAAAGACTGTAACAACAGACAAAGAAGGACACTACATAATGATCAAGCGATCAATCCAAGAAGAAGTTATAACGATTGTAAATATATATGCACCCAACATAGGAGCAACTCAATATGTAAGGCAAATACTAACAGCCATAAAAGGAGAAATCAACAGTAATACAATAATAGTGTGGGACTTTAAAATGCCACTTTCACCAAAGTAAAGTTGATCCAGAGAGAAAATCAATAATGTAACACACGCCTTAATGACACATTAGTCCAGATGGACTAATTGATATTTATAGAGCATTCCATTCAAAACCAGCACAATACACATTCTTATCAAGTGCACATGGATCATTCTCCATGACAGATCACATGCTGGGCCACAAACAGTGGATTGTTTGTGAATTCAATAAAATTGAAATCATATCAAGCATCTTTTCCGACCACAATGCTATGAGATTAGAAATCAACTACAAGAAAAAACTGTAACAAACACAAACACATGGAAGTTAAACAATATGTTGCTAAACAACCAATGGATCACTGAAGAAATCAAAAAGGAAATCAAGAAATACCTAGAAACAAATGACAATGAAAATATGATGACCCAAAACCTATTGGATGTAGTAAAAGCAGTTCTAAGAGGGAAGTTTATAGCAATACACTGGTATCTCAAGAAACAATAAAAATCTCAAATAAACAACCTAACCTTACACCTAAAGCAACTACAGAAAAAGAACAAACAAAATCCAAAGTGAGTAGAAGGAAAGAAATCCTAAAGATCAGAGCAGAAATAAATGAAATAAAAATGAAGAAAAGAGGAGGAAAGATCAATGAAACTAAAAGCTGGTTCTTTGAGAAGATAAACAAATCTGATAAACCTTTAGCCAGATTCATCAAGAAAAGATAGTGTACTCAAATGAACAAAATTAGAAGTTAAAAAGGAGAAGTTACAACTGACACCACAGAAATACAAAGGATCATAAGAGAGTAATACAAGCAACTATTTGACAATAAAATGGACAACCTGGAAGAAATGGACAAATTCTTAGAAAAGTACAACCTTCCAAGATTGAACCAGGAAGAGATAGAAAATATGAACAGACCAATCACCAGTAATGAAGTTGAAACTGTGATTAAAATCTTCCAGGAAACAAAAGTCCAGGAGAGATGACTTCAGAGGCGAATTCTATCAAACAATTGGAGAAGAGCTAACACCTATCCCTCTCAAACTCTTCAAATAAATTTCAGAGAGAAGAACACTTCCAAGTTCATTCTACAAGGCTACCATCATCCTGAAACCAAAACAAGACAGAGATATCACACAAAAAGAAAATTATAGGCTAATATCACCGATGAAGCTAGATGCAAATATCCTCAACAAAATACTAGCAAAACAAATCCAGCAACATATTAAAAGGATCATACACCATAATCAAGTGTATTTATCCTAGAGATGCAAGGATTCTTCAATATATGCAACTCAATCAATGTGATACACCATATTAACAAATTGAAGAATAAAAACCATATGATCTTCTCAATAGATTCAGAAAAAGCCTTTGATAAAATTCAAGACCCATTTATGATAAAAACTCTCCAGAAAGTGGGCATAAAGGGAACCTACCTCAACAAAATGAAGGTCATATATGACAAAAATACAGCTAACACCATACTCAACTGAAAACATTTCCTCTAGGATCAGAAACAAGACAAGGATGTCCACTCTTGCCACTTTTATTCAACATAGTTTTGGAAGTCTTAGCCACAGCAATCAGAGAAGAAACAGAAATAAAAGAAATTGAAGCTGGAAAAGAAGAAGTAAAACTGTCTCTGCAGATGTCATGATACTATAAATAAGAAATCTTAAAAATGCTACCTCCAAACTAGTAGAACTCATCAATGAATTCAGTAAAGTTGAAGGATATGAAATTAATACAAATAAATCTGTTGCATTTCAATAGACTAAGAACAAAAAATTACAAAGAGAAATTAAAGAAACTATTCCATTTACCATCACATCAAGAAGAATAAAATACCTAGGAATAAACCTACCTAAGGAGACAGAAGACCTGTACTCCTAAAGCAATAAGAAGCTGATGAAAGAAATCAAAGATGACACAAAGAGATGGAAAGATATACCATGTTCTTTGATTTGAAGAGTCAACATTTTTAAAATGACTATACTACCCAAGGCAATCTACAGATTCAATGCAATCCCTGTCAAATTGCCAATGACATTTTTCACAGAACTAGAAGAAAAACTCTCAAAGTTTATATGGAGATACAAAAGACCCCAAATAGCCAAACAATCTTGAGAAAGAAAAACGGAGCTGGTGGAATCAGGCTCCCTGACTTCAGACTATGATACAAATCTACAGCCATCAAAACAGTATGGTACAGGCACAAAAACAGAAATATAGATCAATGGAGCAGGATAGAGAGCCCAGAAATAAACCCACACACCTATAGTAAATTAATCTACAACAAATGAAGTAAGAGTATACAATGGAGAAAATACATTCTCTGCAATAAGTGGTGCTGGCAAAACTGGAGAGCTAAATGCAAAAAAGTGAAATTAGAACTTTTCTTAACAGCACACACAAAAGTAGACTCAAAATGAATTAAAGACCTAAATGTAAGACCGGATACTATAAAACTCTTAGAGCAAAACATAAGCAGAACACTCTTTGACATAAATTGCAGCAATACAGCAATATCTTTTGGGATCTGTCTCCTAAAGTAATGAAAATGAAAACAAAAATAACAAATGGGACCTAATTAAATTCAAAATCTTTTACACAGCAAAGGAAACCATAAACAAAGCAAAAAGACAACCCACAGAATGGGAGAAAATATTTGCCAATAATCTGACTGACAAGGGATTAGTCTCCAAATAGACAAGCAGCTCATGCAGCTCAGTATCAAAAAAACAAACAACACAATCAAAAAATGGGCAGAACACCTAAACAGACATTTCTCAAAAACGGACATACAGATGGTCAAGAGGCAAATGAAGAGATGCTAAACATCAGTAATTATTAGAGAATTGCAAGTCAAAACTCATACAATGAGATAACCCCTCACACTAGTCAGAATTGATATCAACAAAAATGTACAAACAATAAATTCTAAAGAGGGTGTAGAGAAAAGGGGACACTCCTACACTGTTCATGGGAATGTAAATTGGTACAGCCACAATGGAGAACAGTATATAGTTCCCTTAAAATACTAAAAATAGAGCTACTATATGATCCAACAATCCCACTCCTGGGCATGTATCTGGAGGAAAACATAGTTTGAAAGGAAATATGCACCCCAGTGTCCATTTCAGCACTGTTTACAATAGCCAAGACATAGAAGAAACCTACTTAAATGTCCATCGACAGATGAATGGATAAAGAAGATGTGGGACATATATATACAATGGAATATTACTCAGCCATTTAAAAGAATGAAATAATGTCATTTGCAGCAACATGGATGAACCTGGAGATTATCATACTAAGTGAAGTATTTCAGAGAAAGTCAAATATCATATAAGATTGCATATATTTGGAATCTAAAAAATAAAAGTGGTACAATGAATTTAGTTACAAAAGAGAAACAGACTCACAGACTTAGAGAATGAATTTATGGTTACCATCAGGGAAGGGCAGCAGTGGATGGATAGGTTGGGAGTTTAGGTTTGACATGTACACACTGCTATTTTTAAAATAGATAACCAACAAGGACCTATTGTATAGCACAGGGAACTCTGCTCAATATTCTGTAATAACCTAAATAAGAAAAGAACTTGAAAAAGTATAGATACATGTATATGTATAACAGAATCAGTTTGATGTACACCTGAAACTAACACAACATTATTAATCAGATATACTCAAATATAAAATAAAAATTTAATAAATACATAAATAAAATAATAAAATGCATAAACTAAAAAATTGATTTCTAGAAATCAAGCAAATATGTGTTAATTTTTTAGACTCTGGTTACACAGTGATAATAATAATATTAATAAAAATAATACAATCATGTTAAGATTGTATTGAGCACTGGTGTATCAGACGCTAAGAACTTCAGTTACATTATCATATTTAATCCTCAAAACGATAACAGTACTCCAAGTAAAATTATTTTTTCTATTTTTCAGATAAATGAATTGAGATTTAAAGTATGAAAATAAGTTGCCCAAATTCACAAAACCAGTACCTGAGAGAACTTGGATTTAAATTTAAATGATCTGAACCTAGGCTCTATGTTGTGAACTACTATTTATTATTGATATTTAATTAACTCTTGGATCAGGTGTTGGTTCAAAAGGTGCCTATTTTTCCGCTATATTCCATGGCCAGACCCAAATATGTGCCTCTGCTACCATTATTTTTATGCAGTCATATAATAACTTCACTCTTGACCCCCCCATCTTGGAACTAAATTATAATAGAGCTCAGTGTTCACTGTTTACATCTACTCATGTCTGAGAATCTCAGAGTGGGCAAACTAAAAACTATGGTAGTTCTATCTGTAAGACAGATGACATTTGTTGTAGGTGCTCCATCTGGGCAATATCATTCCTACTGCTCTAATACCACCTAATCCACTAAGGAAGAAACTGGACAACAAATGTCTCCTGTTCTCTCATTGCAACCTAAGCTTCAGTTCCATGGCAAAGAACACAAATGACCTTTGTCCCAAGGGTGGCAAGTTCACACCATGGTATATTCAGGGATATCAGATAGTTCTATAAATCAAGTCCAGCTTCAGCATGCCCAGTAGCTCACATTACTCACTCCTGGTATAGAGTGTAACCTAGTAAATCAATTCATTCATGCACAAATGCATGTTTTCATCACAGAATTTGAGCACCTACACTGAATGCATTTGAATTCTGATTCTTGGATCAGTTATCCACTTTTCCTTACTCATCAGTTTCTTCATTTGTAAAACGGGCATAATGATAGTTACATCAAAGGGAATTGTGAAGATTACATGAGATAATATAAAATGTTTAAAATGGTTACTGAATAGATAGTAAAAATTTAGTTAGTGTTGCTTATGATATCAACACCACTATTATTCATTGCTACATGCTAAGCACTATTGCCAGGTGCTGGAGACATAGTGGTAAACAAGACAATCATAGCCCACTATTTTATGAAATTTAGAATCTAGCCCACAAAGACTACATACATTGAAGCCAATCACAAACTGCCTAACTTTTTCCCCAATTTTTACCTCCTACTAGCTGGATTACTACTTAGAAAATCCAAACCTTAGACTTCACGACCAAGTTTTGCCACTAGCATTGCATGGGGGACCACAGGGCTCCCTTTCTACCTATCTTCCTCCCCTACGTCCATCCTAAATTAATATGGTAGCAACAGGTAGTGTTTCTAAATAAGCAGATAGAAAATATAGCCCTATACCAAGAGTATTAATGAATTGTTTATTTGGGACCCAGATCCCAAGGCCCTGCTATATGGTCATATTTAATTCCAATATTCAAACTGAGGTCTTCCAGAACTGTATCAATAATAATTTGTGACAAGAGTAAATCAGACCTTTCACTTCTCCTGTTAAGGCCTGACTACAAAGAAGCTGTTAGAAAAAGTTCAGGTAATCCTATTTCTAGTACAGGGGACGGAAGATGCCAAATAAAAACTAATTACAACAGAACAGCTAGAAGAAAGAGAAAACAACTTTATATATACCTCCTTTTGAAACTGATTAGAGTCACTTTGAGAAAGACTTGGTTTCAGACTCCTGTGTCAGTGAATGAGGATTTCCTTTCCTTGTTCTGTTGTTCCTGCTTCTCCCAGAGGGTATACCTGTTATATTTTGGAGGCTGATTAAAATATACAACACAGAGAATTAATGTGCCAAGAATATGATTATTAATGAATAAACACAATCTATACATAAATAAAATTATTATAACTGTTAATGTGTGAAGGGCATTAGAGTTCATCAAAGAAGTTCAAGAAAATATGAAACTTCTTTTTACCCTTTTTTATAAGTCTCCACTGAGCTAAGGAGTGAGGCATATTTCTCAAGCTAAAAACATTCAGAATGTCTTCAGTTAAAAGAGCTCAAAAAATGTAACAGAACAAAAACTTACATTTAATGACATTTAAACTATATTTATTTTATAACCATACTGCACCCTTAGAGATTTTGAGTGATACTTTTGAAACTGAGTATATACCCCAATTTTGATGACAGAATTAGATCACCATTAAAAAATAATTTTGATTCTTTTTTTCAAAAAGAAAAAATGGAATTACAAACCACAAACTAATTAAAAACTCATTATATTTAGGTGGAAGGAAAAAACAGTGTAGGAGGTGATAGCAATGAAAGTTAGACTTATCTGAATGTATCCTGCACTATCCATTCAACTGTAGAACCAAGTAAATGTTTTACATAATCTTTTAAAAATATTAAAAAGGGAAAAAAATTGAAAACAAACTGGGTTACAGCCAAGATGAAGTACTACTGATCAGATTTAAATTCTCCCTGAAACAAACAAATAAAAAACTATAGGAAACAAGGATGTGCAAAATGCTGTAAATCAACCAATGTAAGAGAGTGAAGACAGAAAACTGGGCAGCTAAAGAGATAAGCCATGAAATTGTCTCAGCTAATTGCCTTGAGAGAGCCCCCATGCTCTGATGCAGGGAGAGGAAGCCTGGAATAAAATGGGTCAATTAACAATGATAAAGAAGTCCATCCTGAAGTGACATCAACAAAGATGGCAGAATAGGAAGCCCCCATCCCTTGACCTCTATAGAAACACTGATTATTAGCTATCCATAGATGAGAATGCCCTTTGAGTGTTCCAAACTCCAGGAGAGAGATTACAGCACTCTAGTAGAACACTAAAAAATGAGAAAAAATGCATCCAAAGAGGTTAAGAAAAAAGGTTTACTTTTTTCACATTGTTCTTCCCCCAAATCAGCACAGTATGTCTAAAGATATATACAGTTTGCAATTTCTCTGTGGAGCAAAAGGTAAACTGAAGTGTACACTGAACTTTGTCAGCATTTGGAAAAATTCCTCTGAGGCCCATTACTATGGCACCTCATGCAGAACACTGAAGTAATTAGTACAAGTAGACTACTAGGGGACACCTAGATAAAAACTAAAAGGGGCAGGGGATCTCAGGAGTAAACATGCACAGGTCTTAGAAGTAGCCCTGTAATCCCTGACAGCTGGGTGGCAAGATCTTGCCTCCTTCACTTAACTCTCCCCTCCCCCTACCTTCCTCCCCTCTGGCAACCACCACCTTGTTTTCTGTACCTATGACTCTGTTTCTGCTTGGCTATGTTTGTTCATTTGTTTTGTTTTTTAGATTCCACATATAAGTGAAATCATACACTGTTTGTCTTTCTTCATCTGTCTTATTTCTCTTAGATTAATACCCTCGTCCATGTTGCCACAAATGACAAGATTTTATTCTTTTTAATGGCTGAGCAATATTTCATTATATATATATATTCCATTGTATATAATGCTATATATATATATATATATATATATATATATATAATTGTATATAATGCTGCAATGAACATTGGTGTGCATATATCTTTTTGTATTAGTGTTTTCTTTTTTTTTTTTTCAGATAAAAACCCAGAAGTGGAATTTCTGGATCATATGGTTGTTCTATTTTTAATAATTTTTAGGAATCTCCATTCTGTATTTCATAGTGGCTGCACCAATTTACAGACCCACCATCAGTGCTAAAGGATTTCCTTTTCTGCATATCATCACCAGATTTTGTTATTTGTTGTCTCTTTGATAATAGCCATTCTGACAGGTGTGAGGTGATATCCCATTGCAGTTTTGATTTAGAATTCCTTGATGATTAGTGATGTTGAGCATCTTTTTCATGGGCCTATTAGCCATCTGTTTGTCTTTGGGAAAATGTCTATTCAGGTCCTCTGCCCATTTTTTTAATTGGGTTGTTTGTTTTTATGATGCTGACTTGCATGAGTTCTTTGCATATTTTGGATATTAACCCCTTGTCAGATATACCATTTTGTTTGGTATAGTCCAATTTCTTTTGTTATAATCTTCTAGTTTTATTCCCTTGTTGTCAGAAAAGACACATGAAAATGAATTCCATGTTCTTAAATTTGTTGACTTTTTTTTTTTTTTTATCTAGCATGTGATCTATCCTTGAGAATATTTCATGGGCACTTGAAAAGAAGTTGTATTCTGCTACTCTTGTGTGGAATGTTCTGTATATATTTGTTAGGGCCATTTGATCTATAGTATTTTTAAAGTCTGCTGTTTATTGATTTTCTGTCTCAGTGATCTGTCCATTATTGTAAGTATTGAATTGAAGTTTCCTACTTTTTTGTATTGCTGCTACTCTCTCTCTTCAGGTGTGTCACTGTTTGATATATATATATGTGCTTTGATGTTGAGTACATATATATTTATAATTGTCATATCTTCTTGTTGAATTGACCCTTTTGTCACTATGTAATGAACTTCTTTGTATCTGTGACAGTTTTTTCTTAATGTCTATATTTGCTGATATAAGTAAAACCACCCCATATCTCTTTTGGTTAAGAGTTGCAATATATATTTCCATCCTTCCACTTTCAGCCTATATGTGTTCTTAAATCTAAGGTGGGTCTTTTTTAGACAGCATATAGTTTGGTCTTTTTTTTTACACATTGAACCACTCTATGTCTTTTGATTGGTGAGATAAATCCATTTCCATTTAAAATAATTATCGATAGTTAAGGACTTACTATTGACATTTTGTTAATTATTTTCCATCTGCTTTGTAGTTCTCTTATTCTTCTCTTCTTCTTTTGCTGTCTTTATTTGTGGTTTGACAATTTTTTGCAGTGATATGATTTGATTCTCTTCTCTGTCTTTTGTGTATTTGTTATAGTATTTTTTCTTCGTTGTCACCATGAAACTTGCACAAAACATCTTATAGTTATAATAGACTATTTTACGCTCATAACAACTCACCTTCAATTACCGTAAAAAGCTCTACACATTTACTCTTGTCCCCACACTCCATATTATTGATGTTAGAGTTTAATTATTTTTATATAGTGTATCCATTAAGAAATTTTTGTGGTTATAGTTATTCTTAATACTCTTGTATTTTAATTTTATACTACTAATAAAAGTGATTTACATACAGCCATACTCCCAAAAGGAGTGACTTTATCCTTTCCTAACAGTGCTCCATGATATGTCAGGGCTGTTGGCAGGATTATGCTGTCACTCAGGGACTGAAAGCAGGACTTCAGAGTTAGGTGAGTTGGCTGCATGGGCTTCCTGGTCAGCTGTGGCCACTAATAGAGCTCCACGAATGGGTAGGTAATTATGGATGGGTAGAGCCTACTGGCTGGTTTCTGTAGTCAAATGGAGATTGTTGGGCTTTACAGTTGCATGGGGCAACTGGCAGGGTCTGTGGTTTTGTGATGCTACTGGTGGGTCTCCATGGTCAGGTAGGTGTGGTAGGCTTGGTTCCAAATTTGGGTGTAGCTGACTGGTTTGTCTCTACAGTCTCGTGGGTCAGTCTACAGGGACCACTGTTGCATAAAGCTGCTGGTGGTGATCCAGTGTTGGGCTACACTGGGAGCCTCTGCTTTTGGGCAGGTCTGTGTGGCACTGTTCTGTGGTTAGGCAAGGTTGTTGTTAGAAGTCAACATCTGACCACAGATCTCAGCAACAGGCCCAGCCCATCTGCAGAAACTGGCAGCAGTTCTCAGCTACTAGCAGACCCTGGAATAATGCACTGCCTGCCTATGGACAGAGCCAGCTAGCCTTCTCAGAATCCAAGTCTCTGCTGACTAATAACTATCTTGTTCTGCTGAAGTCAGCCTGTAAGACTAGAAGAGGTGACCACATCTTCAAATGTTCAAATGCCAACTCAAGTATGCAAGGATCACAAAGAAACAGGGAAATATGATATTGCCAAAGGAAACTAATAAAGTTCCAACAAATAATCCTACAGAAATGGAGATCAATGAACAACCTGACAAATAATTCAAAATAGTCATCTTAAATAAGTTTAGTGAACTAAAAGAGAACATAGGAAAAACAACACATGAACAAAATGAAAATTTCTACAAAGAAAGAAAGCATGGGGAAAAACCACACAGAAATCCAAGAGCTGAATAATATAATTACTGAAGAGAAGAATTAAATACCAAGCTTCAATATCAAATTCATTACAAATAGCTCAGTTTTGTTTCTTTTTATGGCTGAGTAATATTCCATTGTATATATGTGCCACATCTTCTTTATCCATTCATCCGATGATGGACACTTAAGTTGTTTCCATCTCCGGGCTATTGTAAGTAGAGCTGCAATGAACATTTCGGTACATGAATCTTTGAATTATGGTTTTCTCAGGTTATATGCCCAGTAGTGAGATTGCTGGGTCATGTTGTAGATCTATTTGTAGTTTTTTAAGGAACCTCCATACTGTTCTCCATAGTGGCTGTACCAATTCACATTCCCACCAGCAGTCCAAGAGTGTTCCCTTTTCTCTACGCCCTCTCCAGCATTTATTGTTTCTAGATTTTTTGATGATGGCCATTCTGACTGGTGTGAGATGATGTCTCATTGTAGTTTTTTGTTTTTTTTGTTTTTTTTGTGGTATGTGGGCCTCCCACCGCTGCACTCCCCCCCCACCGCCATGGAGCACAGGCTCCAGATGCACAGGCCCAGTGGCCATGGCACACAGGTCCAGCCACCCTGTGGCATGCAGGATCTTCCAGGACCAGGGTATGAACCCATGCCCCCTGCATCAGCAGGCAGACTCCCAACCACCGTGCCACCAGGGAAGCCCTCATTGTAGTTTTGATTTGCATTTCTCTAATGATTAATGATGTCGAGCATTCTTTCAGGTGTTTGTTGGCAGTCTGTATATCATCTTTGGAGAAATGTCTATTTAGGTCTTCTGCCCATTTTTGGATTGGGTTGTTTGTTTTTTGTTATTGAGCTGCATGAGCTGCTTATAAAGTTTGGAGATTAATCCTTTGTCAGTTCCTTCATTTGCAAATATTTTCTCCCATTCTGATAAAGAAGATGTGGCACATATATACAATGGAATATTACTCAGCCATAAAAAGAAACGAAATTGAGCTATTTGTAATGAGGTGGATGGACCTAGAATCTGTCATACAGAGTGAAGTAAGTCAGAAAGAGAAAGACAAATACCGTATGCTAACACATACATATGGAATTTAAGGGGAAAAAAAAGTCATGAAGAACCTACGGGTAAAACAGGAATAAAGACACAGACCTACTAGGGAATGGACTTGAGGATATGGGGTGGGGGAAGGGTAAGCTGTGACAAAGCGAGAGAGTGGTATGGACTCTATACACTACCAAATGTAAAATAGATAGCTAGTGGGAAGCAGCTGCATAGCACAGGGAGATCAGCTTGGTACTTTGTGACCACCTAGAGGGGTGGGATTGGGAGGGTGGGAGGGAGGGAGACGCAAGAGGGAAGAGACATGGGAACATATGTGTATGTATAACTGATTCACTTTGTTATAAAGCAGAAACTAGCACACCATTGTAAAGCAATTATACTCCAATAAAGATGTAAACAAAAAATCAAATTCATTCAAGAAATAAAAGACTTAGTGAACTTGAAGCCAGTTTATTTAAAATTACATAATCAGGGGAACAAAGAGAAAAAAGAATAAAAAAGAGTGAAGAAAGTCTATGGGCCTTATCAGAAGCCATCAAGTAAATATATATGCATGAGAGGGGTACCGGAAGTAGATAAAGGATAGAGGCTTATTTAAAGAAATAATGGCTGAAATATACTAATAATGAGAGATAAATGGACATTCAGATTCAGATGAACCCCCAAATATGTTAAACCTGGGAGGGAGACCAAGAGGGAAGAGACATGGGAACATATGTGTATGTATAACTGATTCACTTTGTTATAAAGCAGAAACTAGCACACCATTGTAAAGCAATTATACTCCAATAAAGATGTAAACAAAAAATCAAATTCATTCAAGAAATAAAAGACTTAGTGAACTTGAAGCCAGTTTATTTAAAATTACATAATCAGGGGAACAAAGAGAAAAAAGAATAAAAAAGAGTGAAGAAAGTCTATGGGCCTTATCAGAAGCCATCAAGTAAATATATATGCATGAGAGGGGTACCGGAAGTAGATAAAGGATAGAGGCTTATTTAAAGAAATAATGGCTGAAATATACTAATAATGAGAGATAAATGGACATTCAGATTCAGATGAACCCCCAAATATGTTAAACCTGAAGATGTCTATATAAGACACATTATAATTAAATTTTCAAAAGTCAAAGACAAAGAGAATTTTGAAAGTAGCAAGAGAAAAGTGAGTCATCAAATTTAGGAGGGCCACTATAAGAATATATACTTTTTCTCAGCAGAATTATTGCAGGCCAGGAGAGAGGGGAATAACGTATTCAAAGTACTGAAAGGAAAATTACGACCAAAGAAGCATACTGTGGATGGCAAAACTGTTCTTCAAAAACAGAAGGAGAGATAAATACCTTTCCTAAATAAACAAAAATAGATGGAGTTTGTCACCACCAGACCTGCCCTGAAAGAATTGCTAAAGGGAGTTCTTCAAATTAAAATGAAGAGACACTAAGCAGCAAAATGAAAGCATATGAAAGTATAAATTTCACTGCTAAAGGTAAAAGCATAGACAAACAGAGAATATCATAATACTGTAATGGCTGTATGTAAATCACTTTTATTACTAGTATAAAAGTAAAATACAACAGTATTAAGAATAACTATAACCACAAAAATTTCTTAATGGATACACTATATAAAAATAATTAAACTCTAACATCAATAATATGGAGTGTGGGGACAAGAGTAAATGTGTAGAGCTTTTTACGGTAATTGAAGGTGAGTTGTTATGAGCGTAAAATAGTCTATTATAACTATAAGATGTTTGGTGCAAGTTTCATGGTGACAATGAAGCAAAAATACTATAACAAATACACAAAAGACAAAGAGAAGAGAATCAAATCATATCACTGCAAAAAATTGTCAAACCACAAATAAAGACAGCAAAAGAAGAAGAGAAGAATAAGAGAACTACAAAGCAGATGGAAAATAATTAACAAAATGTCAATAGTAAGTCCTTAACTATCGATAATTATTTTAAATGGAAATGGATTTATCTCACCAATCAAAAGACATAGAGTGGTTCAATGTGTAAAAAAAAAAGACCAAACTATATGCTGTCTAAAAAAGACCCACCTTAGATTTAAGGACACATATAGGCTGAAAGTGGAAGGATGGAAATATATATTGCAACTCTTAACCAAAAGAGATATGGGGTGGTTTTACTTATATCAGCAAATATAGACATTAAGAAAAAACTGTCACAGATACAAAGAAGTTCATTACATAGTGACAAAAGGGTCAATTCAACAAGAAGATATGACAATTATAAATATATATGTACTCAACATCAAAGCACATATATATATATCAAACAGTGACACACCTGAAGAGAGAGAGTAGCAGCAATACAAAAAAGTAGGAAACTTCAATTCAATACTTACAATAATGGACAGATCACTGAGACAGAAAATCAATAAACAGCAGACTTTAAAAATACTATAGATCAAATGGCCCTAACAAATATATACAGAACATTCCACACAAGAGTAGCAGAATACAACTTCTTTTCAAGTGCCCATGAAATATTCTCAAGGATAGATCACATGCTAGGAAAAAAAAAAGTCAACAAATTTAAGAACATGGAATTCATTTTCATGTGTCTTTTCTGACAACAAGGGAATAAAACTAGAAGATTATAACAAAAGAAATTGGACTATACCAAACAAAATGGTATATCTGACAAGGGGTTAATATCCAAAATATGCAAAGAACTCATGCAAGTCAGCATCATAAAAACAAACAACCCAATTAAAAAAATGGGCAGAGGACCTGAATAGACATTTTCCCAAAGACAAACAGATGGCTAATAGGCCCATGAAAAAGATGCTCAACATCACTAATCATCAGGGAAATCTAAAACAAAACTGCAATGGGATATCACCTCACACCTGTCAGAATGGCTATTATCAAAAAGACAACAAATAATAAATGTTGGTGATGATATGGAGAAAAGGAAATCCTTTAGCATTGATGGTGGGACTGTAAATTGGTGCAGCCACTATGAAATACAGTATGGAGATTCCTAAAAAATATTAAAAATAGAACAACCATATGATCCAGAAATTCCACTTCTGGGTTTTTATCTGAAAAAAAACCCCACTAATACAAAAAGATATATGCACACCAATGTTCATTGCAGCATTATATACAATATTATATATATATATATATATATATAATGGAATATTTTTCAACCATTAAAAAGAATAAAATCTTGTCATTTGTGGCAACATGGACAAACCTAGGGTGTATTAGGCTAAGAGAAATAAGACAGATGAAGAAAGACAAACAGTGTATGATTTCACTTATATGTGGAATCTAAAAAACAAAACAAATGAACAAACATAACCAAACAGAAACAGAGTCATAGATACAGAAAACAAGGTGGGGGTTGCCAGAGAGGAAGGGGATGGGGAGAGGAGAGAAATAGGTGAGGGAGATTAAGGGGTACACACTTTCAGTTACAAAATAAATGTCATAGGTATGAAATATACAGTGTGGGGAATATAGACAATAGTTATGTAATATCTTTGTATGGTGATAGATGGTAACTAGACTTATAATGGTAATTTTTTTGAAATGTATACACTTATCAAACCACTATGTTGTGTATCAGGAACTAACATAGTGGTGTAAGTCAATTATACTGCAGAAACAAACAAACTCATAGAAAAAATGATCAGATTTGTGGTTACCAGAGATGGAGGTGGGAGGAGGGGGAATTGGATGAAGGCAGTCAAAAAGTAGGAACTTCAATTATAAGATAAATAAGTACTAGGGATGTAATGTACAACATGATACATACATACTGCTGTACCTTATAAAGAAAAGTTGCTGAGAGACTAAATCCTAAGAGTTCTCATCACAAGGAAAAAATATTTTTTTCTATTTTTAATGTAGTATCTATGTGTGATAATGGATTATTAAACCTATTGCACTAATCATTTCATGATGTACATGTCAAATCATTATGTTGTACACCTTAAACTTATTCAGTGCTGGATGTCAATTGTACCTCAATAAAACTGGAAAAAGAACTATACACAATTCTTTAAAATGAGTCTGACTTAATGAAGAATATAGACAAATTTTTTTTACAGCACATTGAAAGTTATAATTACTTCATACTCTAACGTAATAGGTAGTATTTAAAAATAAACCCAGGGAACAAAGATATTACACTGACATGCCAATTTGAGAAAATAATTTGGATTATGTGCAAGTTTGTGTTAAAAGAGTAATATTCATTTGTTATTATTACACCTTTATTGCTCTAATTATTTTCCAGCTTTTTCCTCAAGAGCTCAAAGTGCTTTTCATATCTTTTGAGATTTATTCTCTAAGACTCTCCACCACACAGTAACTCTGTTATCCAGCATACTACTAAACAGAATGCTTTTGACATTTATGTTAACTGGCATTTCCATTACATTTCTTCTTACAGGGTTGCAAAATGCACACTGGCAAAAAAATGTTTTAACAGCAATGACTTAAAAATATACAAGTTTGAATTGGGCTGTTTCTAACCTAAAAGCCAACTTTTAAATTTCAAAATGAGATTGCACATACTGATCTGCAGACAAGATTTTCTTTCATTGAATAAGGAAAAAAGGATTCTAATGTGCTTAAAATTTTTCAGATTTCTGAATTATTCAAGGAATATCACATACTCTCAATCTAGATGTATTAGGTCTATTTGATCATGTCTAAATTTTTTTTAAAATTTGGAATTTGGCAGCTCTCTAGTAACCAAAAATAATTTGCTAACTAAAATACCCCATTTTTGTAATATGCTAAATAGAATAGGGTTTACTGTAAAAAAAAAAAAAAGTATACTTAAGAAAATGCCATCATCTCTCAGGACTCTTGGACATCATGTAATGCACTGCACTGGCAATTAAATAGAAAATGTTAAAGCACTTTCCTATGAATAACAAGTTGGAATGTGACTTAAACACTGACCTGTCATTTCTTTTACCCTGCTAATATTTCTGTGACATATATGGGGGCAAGTTTCATTTGGAACTATAAAACGAAAAGAATATAGATTTATTCCATTTGTGTGACAAATAAAGTAGTATGTACTGAAAAAATCTTACCACTCCCTTGATTTTATAAAGGTCAGTATTTCTTGAATATTATCCATAAAATCTTGATCCTGAGGTGCTGGGGATGGGGCTGACTTGGCTGTTCCATGACTGTGTCTTCAAAAAAATGTACCTGGATTTATTATGTGCATGCAGCACATAAATATACAAATTCCATAAATGAATTCATGAAAGCTAAACTATCAATAGATGCATTATGAAGGTGGTATGAAGGTCTAACTGAAGGTGGAGTGGAGAAGGAGGAGTGTAGAAAGGCTCATTGTAAAGAAGAAATCTGAACTTTAAGGGCAGCAAATTCAGACATTCAGGGAATTTCTAATTTTAAGTCCATTTATCTCAATATTGGGCTAAAAATATTTCAGAGGACAGTTCTCTTTTTGAGTACTAAAATTTTTATAATCCATACCTCTGTTTACTCTATATACAACTACATAAGTATTTATACAGTATTGATAGTACTTCCTCAAAATGGCTTTAATAAAGATATAGATTGAATACCTGTTAAAATTTAAGTTAAAGTACTTATTCAATCATTATGCAAGGAAAATGGTAAATCAGTTTAACTATGATGACTGAAACCAGGCATCAGAATTACGCTGTTTCATACTAGCATTTCAAATGGCTTTTGAGATTTTTCTTTTACTTTTTTTCATGTTAAGCAGTTTTAAAAGTACAGTTCAGTAGCATTTAATATATTCACAGTTTTCTGCAACCATCATCACCATCCATCATTAGAAATTTTTCATCTTCCCCAAATGAAACTGTACCCATTAAATTATAACTCCAGATTCTCACCTTCCCCTAGCCCTGGAAACCACCATTCTGCTTTCTGTCTATGAATTTACCTATTTTAGGTACCTCATATAAGTGGAATCATACAGTATATATCTTTTTGTAACTGGCTTATTTCACTTAGCACAATGTCTTTGAGGTTCATCCATGTTGTAGCATTGTTAAAATTTCTTTCCTTTACAAGGTTGAATAATATCCCATTGTATGCATATACCACATTTTGTTTATCCATTCATCAATATCCACTTAGGTCACTTCTACATTTTGCCTACTGTAAATAATGCTGCTATGAACGAGGGTGTACAAACATCTGTTCAAGTCTCTGCTTTCACAACTTTTGGGTAAATACCCAGAAGTGGAATTGCTAGATCATATGGTAATTCTATGTTTAATTTTTTTGAGGAATCACTGTATCATCTTCCACAGCAGCTGCACCATTTTACATCTCCAACAGGAATGTACAAGTGTTCCAATCTCAGCACAATCTGGCCAACACTTGCTATTTTCTGTTTATTTATTTATTTATTTTTAAATAGCCATCCTAATGGGCATAAAGTGGCTTGAGATTTTTCTTAAGTATGCTAACATCTATTAATAATTGAATTGACTTTTCCTATATATACAAGCTTACAGCAATATTTTTATGATAATTATGCAATTAAAGCATTAGTCTCCATCTAAATTCTGACATTATCATTAATAAAGGCTTATAAATTCCTAAATATTTAGCATACTTCTTATCCTAATATTTTTTTTTAATTTTTTTAACATCTTTATTGGGGTATAATTGCTTTACAATGGTGTGTTAGTTTCTGATTTATAACAGAGTGAATCAGTTATACATATACATATGTTCCCATATCTCTTCCCTCTTTGTCTCCCTCCCTCCCCACCCTCCCTATCCCACCCCTCCAGGCGGTCACAGAGCACCGAGCTGATCTCCCTGTGCTATGTGGCTGCTTCCCATTAGCTTGTAAATAGAGCTGCAATGAACATTTTGGTACATGACTCTTTCTGAATTCTGGTTTCCTCAGGGTATATACCTAGTAGTGGGATTGCTGGGTCATATGGTAGTTCTATTTGTAGTTTTTTAAGGAACCTCCATACTGTTCTCCATAGTGGCTGAACCAATTCACATTCCCACCAGCAGTGCAAGAGTGTTCCCTTTTCTCCACACCCTCTCCAGCATTTATTGTTTCTAGATTTTTTGATGATGGCCATTCTGACTGGTGTGAGATGATATCTCATTGTAGTTTTGATTTGCATTTCTCTAATGATTAATGATGTTGAGCATTCTTTCATGTGTTTGTTGGCAGTCTGTATATCTTCTTTGGAGAAATGTCTATTTAGGTCTTCTGCCCATTTTTGGATTGGGTTGTTTATTTTTTTGTTATTGAGCTGCATGAGCTGCCTGTAAATTTTAGAGATTAATCCTTTGTCAGTTGATTCATTTGCAAATATTTTCTCCCATTCTGAGGGCTGTCTTTTGGTCTTGTTTATGGTTTCCTTTGCTGTGCAAAAGCTTTGAAGTTTCATTAGGTCCCATTTGTTTATTTTTGTTTTTATCTCCATTACTCTAGGAGATGGGTCAAGAAGGATCTTGCTGTGATTTATGTCATAGAGTGTTCTGCCTATGTTTTCCTCTAAGAGTTTGATAGTTTCTGGCCTTACATTTAGGTCTTTAATCCATTTTGAGCTTATTTTTGTGTATGGTGTTAGGGAGTGATCTAATCTCATACTTTTACATGTACCTGTCCAGTTTTCCCAGCACCACTTATTGAAGGGGCTGTCCTTTCTCCACTGTATATTCCTGCCACCTTTATCAAAGATAAGGTGACCATATGTGCATGGGTTTATCTCTGGGCTTTCTATCCTATTCCATTGATCTATCTTTCTGTTTTTGTGCCAGTACCATACTGTCTTGATTACTGTAGCTTTGTAGTATAGTCTGAAGTCAGGCAGCCTGATTCCTCCAGCTCCATTTTTTGTTCTCAAGATTGCTTTGGCTATTCGGGGTCTTTTGTGTTTCCATACAAATTGTGAAATTTTTTGTTCTAGTTCTGTGAAAAATGCCAGTGGTAGTTTGATAGGGATTGCATTGAATCTATAGATTGCTTTGGGGAGTAGAGTCATTTTCACAATGTTGATTCTTCCAATCCAAGAACATGGTATATCTCTCCATCTGTTTGTATCATCTTTAATTTCTTTCATCAGTGTCTTATAATTTTCTGCATACAGGTCTTTTGTCTCCTTAGGTAGGTTTATTCCTAGATATTTTATTCTTTTTGTTGCAATGGTAAATGGGAGTGTTTTCTTGATTTCACTTTCAGATTTTTCATCGTTAGTATATAGGAATGCCAGAGATTTCTGTGCATTAATTTTGTATCCTGCTACTTTACCAAATTCATTGATTAGCTCTAGTAGTTTTCTGGTAGCATCTTTAGGATTCTCTATGTATAGTATCATGTCATCTGCAAACAGTGACAGCTTTACTTCTTCTTTTCCGATTTGGATTCCTTTTATTTCCTTTTCTTCTCTGATTGCTGTGGCTAAAACTTCCAAAACTATGTTGAATAAGAGTGGTGAGAGTGGGCAACCTTGTCTTGTTCCTGACCTTAGTGGAAATGCTTTCAGTTTTTCGCCATTGAGGATGATGTTGGCTGTGGGCTTGTCATATACGGCCTTTATTATATTGAGGAAAGTTCCCTCTACACCTACTTTCTGCAGGGTTTTTATCATAAATGGGTGTTGAATTTTGTCAAAAGCTTTCTCTGCATCTATTGAGATGATCATATGGTTTTTCTCCTTCAATTTGTTAATATGGTTAATCACATTGATAGATTTGCGTATATTGAAGAATCCTTGCATTCCTGGAATAAACCCCACTTGATCATGGTGTATGATCCTTTTAATGTGCTGTTGGATTCTGTTTGCTAGTATTTTGTTGAGGATTTTTGCATCTATGTTCATCAGTGATATTGGCCTGTAGTTTTCTTTCTTTGTGACATCCTTGTCTGGTTTTGGTATCAAGGTGATGGTGGCCTCGTAGAATGAGTTTGGGAGTGTTCCTCCCTCTGCTATATTTTGGAAGAGTTTGAGAAGAATAGGTGTTAGCTCTTCTCTAAATGTTTGATAGAATTCGCCTGTGAAGCCATCTGGTCCTGGGCTTTTGTTTGTTGGAAGATTTTTAATCACAGTTTCAATTTCAGTGTTTGTGATTGGTCTGTTCATATTTTCTATTTCTTCCTGATTCAGTCTTGGCAGTTTGTGCATTTCTAAGAATTTGTCCATTTCTTCCAGATTGTCCATTTTATTGGCATAGAGTTGCTTGTAGTAATCCCTCATGATTTTTTGTATTTCTGCAGTGTCAGTTGTTACTTCTCCTTTTTCATTTCTGATTCTATTGATTTGAGTCTTCTCCCTTTTTTTCTTGATGAGTCTGGCTAATGGTTTATCTATTTTGTTTATCTTCTCAAAGAACCAGCTTTTAGTTTTATTGATCTTTGCTATTGTTTCCTTCTTCTTTTTCATTTATTTCTGATCTGATTTTTATGATTTGTTTCCTTCTGCTAACTCTGGGGTTTTTTTTTGTTTTTCTTTCTCTAATTGCTTGAGGTGCAAGGTTAGGTTGTTTATTTGAGATGTTTCCTGCTCCTTAAGGTGGGCTTGTATTGCTATAAACTTCCCTCTTAGAACTGCTTTTGCTGCATCCCATAGGTTTTGGGTCGCTGTATCTCCATTGTCATTTGTTTATAGGTATTTTTTAATTTCCTCTTTGATTTCTTCAGTGATCACTTCATTGTTAAGTAGTGTATTGTTTAGCCTCCATGTGTTTTTATTTTTTACACATCTTTTTCTATAATTGATATCTAGTCTCATGGCGTTGTGGTCGGAAAAGATACTTGATACAATTTCAATTTTCTTAAACTTACCAAGGCTTGATTTGTGACCCAAGATATGATCTATCCTGGAGAATGTTCCATGTGCACTTGAGAAAAATGTGTATTCTGTTGTTTTTGGATGGAGTGTCCTATAAATATCAATTAAGTCCATCCTGTTTAATGTATCATTTAAAGCTTGTGTTTCCTTATTTATTTTCATTTTGGATGATCTGTCCATTGGTGAAAGTGGGGTGTTGAAGTCCCCTACTATGAATGTGTTACTGTCGATTTCCCCTTTTATGGCTGCTAGTTTTTGCCTTATGTATTGAGGTGCTCCTATGTTGGGTGCATAAATATTTACAATTGTTATATCTTCTTCTTGGATCGATCCCTTAATCATTATGTAGTGTCCTTCTTTGTCTCTTCTGATAGTCCTTATTTTAAAGTCTATTTTGTCTGATATGAGAATTGCTACTCCAGCTTTCTTTTGGTTTCCATTTGCATGGAATATCTTTTTCCATCCCCTTACTTTCAGTCTGTATGTGTCTCTAGGTCTGAAGTGGGTCTCTTGTAGACAGCATATATATGGGTCTTGTTTTTGTATCCATTCAGCCAATCTGTGTCTTTTGGTGGGAGCATTTAGTCCATTTACATTTAAGGTAATTATCGATATGTATGTTCCTATTCCCATTTTCTAAATTGTTTTGGGTTCGTTATTATAGGACTTTTCCTTCTCTTGTGTTTTTGTCTAGAGAAGTTCCTTTAGCATTTGTTGTAAAGCTGGTTTGGTGGTGCTGAACTCTCTCAGCTTTTGCTTGTCTGTAAAGGTTTTAATTTCTCCATCAAATCTGAATGAGATCCTTGCTGGGTAGAGTAATCTTGGTTGCAGGTTTTTCTCCTTCATCACTTTCAGTATGTCCTGCCACTCCCTTCTGGCTTGTAGAGTTTCTGCTGAGAGATCAGCTGTTAACCTTATGGGGATTCCCTTGTGTGTTATTTGTTGTTTTTCCCTTGCTGCTTTTAATATGCTTTCTTTGTATTTAGTTTTTGACAGTTTGATTAATATGTGTCTTGGCGTATTTCTCCTTGAATTTATCCTGTATGGGACTCTCTGTGCTTCCTGGACTTGATTAACGATTTCCTTTCCCATATTAGGGAAGTTTTCAACTATAATCTCTTCAAATATTTTCTCAGTCCCTTTCTTTTTCTCTTCTTCTTCTGGAACCCCTATAATTCGAATGTTGGTGCGTTTAATGTTGTCCCAGAGGTCTCTGAGACTGTCCTCAGTTCTTTTCATTCTTTTTTCTTTATTCTGCTCTGCAGTAGTTATTTCCACTATTTTATCTTCCAGGTCACTTATCCGTTCTTCTGCCTCATTTATTCTGCTATTGATCCCATCTAGAGTATTTTTCATTTCATTTATTGTGTTGTTCATCATTGTCTGTTTCATCTTTATTTCTTCTAGGTCCTTGTTAACTGCTTCTTGCATTTTGTCCATTCTATTTCCAAGATTTTGGATCATCTTTACTATCATTATTCTGAACTCTTTTTCAGGTAGACTGCCTATTTCCTCTTCATTTGTTAGGTCTGGTGGGTTTTTATCCTGCTCCTTCATCTGCTGTGTGTTTTTCTGTCTTCTCATTTTGCTTATCTTACTGTGATTGGGTTCACCTTTTTGCAGGCTGCAAGTTCGTAGCTCCCGTTGTTTTTGATGTCTGTCTCCAGTGGCTAAGGTTGGTTCAGTGGGTTGTGTAGGCTTCCTGGTGGAGGGGACTAGTGGCTGTGTTGTGGTGTATGAGGCTAGATCTTGTCTCTCTAGTGGGCAGGTCCACGTCTGGTGGTGTGTTTTGGGGTGTCTGTGGACTTATTATGATTTTAGGCAGCCTCTCTGCTAGTGGGTGGGGTTGTGTTCCTGTTTTGCTATATGGTTGGCATAGGTTGTCCAGCACTGTAGCTTGCTGGTCGTTGAGTGAAGCTGGGTGCTGGTGTTGAGATGGAGATCTCTGGGAGATTTTCGCCGTTTGATATTATGTGGGGCTGGGAGGTCTCTTCTTGACGAGTGTTCTGAAGTTGGCTCTCACATAGGTTGTCCAGCCGTGTAGCTTGCTGGTCGTTGAGTGAAGCTGGGTGCTGGTGTTGAGATGGAGATCTCTGGGAGATTTTCGCCGTTTGATATTATGTGGGGCTGGGAGGTCTCTTCTTGACGAGTGTTCTGAAGTTGGCTCTCCCACCTCAGAGGCAGAGTCCTGACTCCTGGCTGGAGCAGCAAGAGCCTTTCATCCACTCGGCTCAGAATAAAAGGGAGAGAAAGTAGAGAGAATTAGTAGAAGTAGGAGGAAATAGGAAAGAAAGAAAGAAAGAAAGAAAGAAAGGAGGGAAGGAAGGAAGGAGGGAAGGAAGAAAGAAAGAAAGAAGAAAAGAAAGGAAGAAGGCAAGAAGGAAAGAAAGGAGGGAGGGAGGGAGGAGGGAAGGAAGGAAGGAATGAGGGAAGGAAGGAAAAAATACAGAAAGAAAGAAGATACAGTAAAATAAAATAAAGTATAATAAAGTTATTGAATTAAAAAAATAATTTTATTTAGAGAAAAAAAAAGGGACGGATAGAACCTTAGGACAAATTGTGGAAGCAAAATTATAGAGACAAAATCTTACATAGAAGCATACACATATACCCTCACAAAAAGAGGTAAAGGGGAAAAACTCATAAAACTTGCTCTCCAAGTCCACCTCCTCAATTTGGGATGATTCGTTGTCTAAAAGAGGGAAGGAAGGAAGGAAAGATAGAAAGAAGGTAAAGTATAATAGAGTTCTTTAAATTAAAATTAATTATTAAGAAAAAAATTAAAAAAAAAAAAATGGACGGATAGAACGCTGGGACAAATGGTGGAAGCAAACCTATACAGACAAGATCTCACACAGAAGCATACACATACACATTCACAAAAAGAGGAAAAGGGGAAAAAATCATAGATCTTGCTCTAGAAGTCCGCCTCCTCAATTTGGGATGATTCGCTGTCTATTCATGTATTCCACAGAGGCAGGGTACATCAAATTGATTGTGTAGCTTTAATCCGCTGTTTCTGAGGCTGCTGGGAGAGATTTCCCTTTTTCTTCTTTGTTCTCACAGCTCACAGGGGCTCAGCTTTCGATTTGGCCCTGCCTCTGCGTGTAGGTCGCTGGAGGGCGTCTGTTTTTTGCTCAGACAGGACGGGGTTAAAGGAGCCGCTGACTCGGGGGCTCTGGCGCACTCAGGCCGGGGGCAGGGAGGGGCACGGAGTGCGGGGCGGGCCTGCGGCGGCAGAAGTCGGCGTGACGTTGCAGCAGCCTGAGGCCCGCCGTGTGTTCTCCCTGAGAAATTGTCCCTGGGTCCCGGGAACCTGGCAGTGGCGGGCTGCACAGGCTCCCCGGAAGAGGGGTGGGGATAGTGACCTGTGCTCGCACACAGGCCCCTTGGTGGCGGCAGCAGCAGCCTTAGCGTCTCCCGCCCGTCTCTGGTTTCCGAGCTTTTAGCCGCGGCTCGCGCCCGTTTCTGGAGTTCCTTTAGGCAGCGCTCTTAAAACCCCTCTCCTCGCGCACCAGGAAACACAGAGGCAAGAAAAAGTCTCTTGCCTCCTCAGCAGGTGCAGCCTTTTCCCCGGACTCCCTCCCGGCTAGCCGTGGCGCACTAACCCCTTCGGGCTATGTTCAAGCCGCCAACCCCAGTCCTCTCCCTGAGCTCCGACCGAAACCGAAACCGAGCCTCAGCTCGCAGCCCCGCCCGCCCCCGGCGGGTGAGCACACGAGCCTCTCGGGCTGGTGAGCGCCGGTCGGCGCCGATCCTCTGTGCGGGAATCTCTCCGCTTTGCCCTCCGCGCCCCTGTTGCTGTGCTGTCCTCCGCGGCTCCGAAGCTCCCCGCTCCGCCTCCCGCAATCTCTGCCCGCGAAGGGGCTTCCTAGTGTGTGGAGACCTTTCCTCCTTCACAGCTCCCTCCCACTGGTGCAGGTGCCGTCCCTATTCTTTTGTCTCTGTTTTTAATTAATTTTTTCTTTTGCCCTACCCAGATACGTGGGGAGTTTCTTGCCTTTTGGGAGGTCTGAGGTCTTCTGCCAGCATTCAGTAGGTGTTCTGTAGGAGTTGTTCCACATGTAGATGTATTTCTGCTGTATTTGTGGGGAGGAAGGCGATCTCCGCGTCTTACTCCCCCGCCATCTTTCCACCGCCCCCTTATCCTAATATTAATGCCAGATTTATACTATTACATCAAAGGGAAATAATATTTCTGTGCTCATTTCAGACAATGATGAAAGCCAGTTTATGTGATTTACATAAAATGAAATTCACATTTAGGGTCCTGAATTCATCAGAATTGCTATATATATAACTCAAATATATCAAATTTATACTTAGCTCCCAACTTTGTTTTGATTACATATACCTGGCTTAATAAAAAATTACTAACTTTCTTAATAGGTCCAAAGCCTACTCTATTCAAG
This sequence comes from Lipotes vexillifer, assembly GCF_000442215.2. Classification (NCBI taxonomy): domain Eukaryota; kingdom Metazoa; phylum Chordata; class Mammalia; order Artiodactyla; family Lipotidae; genus Lipotes; species Lipotes vexillifer. The sequence continues at coordinate 877,533 of NW_006771059.1, forward strand.
GATTTACATCATAAAATTTTTACCCATCTATCTGTCCTTCTCTGTAGCCAGTATACCCTTACCTGATACAAAAGATCCAGCTGATAGAAGAAATATTTTATAGCAGAAAATACTTCAGGAGGTCATCTGGTGCAGTTCACTTTAAAAAGGCAAGTCAAAAACTAAACAATAAAAAAAATATATGTTCTAATTAATAATCTTTTTTTTTTTTTTGGTACGCGGGCCTCTCACTGTTGTGGCCTCCCCCGTTGCAGAGCACAGGCTCCGGACGCGCAGGCTCAGCAGCCATGGCTCATGGGACTAGGCGCTCTGCAGTACGTGGGATCTTCCCCGACTGGGGCACGAACCCGTGTCCCCTGCATCAGCAGGCGGACTCTCAATCACTGTGCCACGAGGGAAGTCCTCTAATTAATAATCTTTTAAAATAAAATTATTTTGTACTATATTTTGATATCCTATTCCAATGTTTATTTGCTAACTTATTCTTGAAAAGGCATCCCTTAACTTTAGTCAATTGTTTGTAACCCAGAGGATTCGCATTCTTCAACTGCAGAGTTTGGGAATTTTTTTTTTTTTTTTTTTTTTACCTTAAGTTCTGTTTTGCTTTTGCTTTTGAATTTCCTTTCCTGGATGCCTTTACTTTTTTTTTTTTTCTGGTTATAAAATTAATATATACATACACAAAAAATATATGAAAATATAAAGATAATACAAAACTCAAGTAATTACTTAGAGACAATTACAATTAACTCTTGGTGTGTACATTTTTAGAATTTTTATGCACATATACAGATGGAGGTATATAAATTATATTTTCTACAAAAAATGATCATGCTATACTTTCTATTTTTCAACCTTCTTATTCTAATCAACACTGTGTCCTGGATGTAGTTCCATGTCAACACATACCATATATATCTAAGGGCTGCAATAGTGTTCCAGCTAATTACTATTAAACAATGGCTAAACTTTGAGGCCTTGACTTCTGAATGTAGAATAGAGAAATGAGTTATCCGATGGTGAAATGTATTCCTGTCAAATCAAGCACTTGCTGATTGAGAATGATGGCTCCAAGCATAAGTTAGTTAATCCTTTTGTCCTAGGCTAAATACAAAACTACATTTACCTCTTACCCATTAAAACAAATTATTCTGGAAGGATTTTTAAAATTCTATAAAAATTTAATAAAAGGAACCTCCCTGCCTCAAAATCTCATGATGCAGGAAAACACCAATTCCTACTCAAACACCAAATACAGTAAATAATTAATTATAGTAACATTTTTTCTTCCTTTATTACTTTCTCTTTGTTATATTTTCCCTTTCCAAGATCTCTCTACAATTGTCTCCTAACAATTGTCTGAAGACCTACATCAAGGAAAACTCCAAATTATACTTCTGTCTATTGACATTCCCCAGCAAAATAATAATAAAAAAACTCAATACATTTTAATACTCAGTTCAGTCCTTAATCAACAAAAGCTAATGATAAATTATTTTACCTAACACGAGTCTTTAAATGAAATAAAAATACAAATGTACTTCTTGGAAGATAGATAACTTCCTTTAAACTTTTAGAAACTAAAGTTTCATAGACAGAGTTTATTTAAGTTTTACAGACAGAGTTTATTTCATTAAGATTTGTTCACCACTGTATGCTAAACAATGCACCCTGTGGTACTCAAAGAAATGTTCTCCATTTTATCTAAGCTATTCTTAATCTTTTCCCAGGAGGTGATGCAAGGAAAGACAACTGTGCTTGAAAGGGAAGGAAATTTAAATAATTCTGTAATTTTTTGTGATATCTCATTAAACAAATGAAGACACACAAACATGCACAAACACATGGGTGTGCACATACACACACATACACACACACTTACAGAAAAGATGTACTAGATGGTGTGTATATTAACTGGCCTGCTTCTGCTAGCTCAATGACATGTTTTCTTTCAAGCTTTTCATAAAGAAGCACAATGCTTGATTTGGGCTGGTCATATTCTCTGAGCAATATCTTCTGCAGATACTTACTGTTGAAATACTCCAATCAGTTCAAGAAGCATATAAAATAAAAATTCCAAAAAATTACTGTCATTTTCTTCAGTACTTTTATACTCTAGCTAGAAGGTCCCAGAACTGGTTCACCCACCGCCTATTCCAAGTGTGCTTTGTTTAAATGGAAAAAAAAAAATCTATGGTGTAAAGAGAAAATAACTTATAAGAAAATTTTACTTAATTTCAAATATGTCTTTACTAGGAAATTGAAATTTTAGGTTTATCCCATTAATGTCAACCAAGCCAAGGGAAACACAGACTATGAAGATAAAACCTTTGCACCAAAGACAGAAATATTGGCCAAATAAGGTCTATATTTCAGAGGCCATTGAAGGAAGAGGGCTTATATAGTTCATGTCAATGAATGGGAAAAGGAATAGAACAACTGTGTTAAATTTTTGTTTAGGGAGTCTGAATTTAAACTCACACAGTAAACTCACAAAATGAGAAATAAATCATGTTAAACCACAGTTTCACAACACCTGAGTGAAAATGTTCAGCTAAATATAAATTTATGGTCAATAAGTTGATATCTTAAAAAAACATGCACCATAATCTTAAATACTTTCCTGAGGCCTACTTCTTTTTCAAATGTTTACATATTAAAAGACACTTTCTCTGCACTCTTATTCTATAAAAACAGAAAAATTGGAAACACTCATAATGCCTAACAATAAAAAGTGGTTAATTAAGTGCACTACAATTCCTTCATGTCAGGAAATATTTTAAAACCATTTCAAATGATTTTCATTAAGAGTTCTAAGAATTTGTCAAAATGTGCATAACTATTCTAAGTGAAAAAGAAAAGCAAAATTATATATATGATATGAGCATAATAATAATAAAATAAACATAGGAAAAAAGACTGGGAAGTATACCAAGTGATTGTTACTTAAAAATAAGATGATATTTTCTACTGTTCTGAATTTTTAACATTTAAAACAACAAATCATATTTTACTTCTATAAAGGGAAAAATAAACTGTATTACCTTTAAAAAAAACGGCACTTTCTGATGCTCTAGGAGTCTAAGGTCACCTTGACTCTATGCTCAAGTTGTCAACCTGAAATTGGCTCAAGAAGACAATAGTTGGCAGTATCAGAAAAACAAAACAAAAAAACTGTAGAATGTTAAATAGCAATTTTTATCAATGAAAAAAATAGGACCCAGAAATTTATGGGGCTTGGTAGAGATGCTATTTTAGAGGAAGAGGATATTTGTCAGAATAGGTGAAAGCAAAGGGAAGAAGAAGGAAAGATGACCCAAATCTATGTAACCATGAAGTTTTTTTTTTTTAACATCTTTATTGGAGTATAATTGTTTTACAATGGTGTGTTAGTTTCTGCTTTATAAAAAAGTGAATCAGGTATACATATAAATATGTTCCCATATCTCTTCCCTCTTGCATCTCCCTCCCTCCCGGCCTCCCTATCCCACCGCTCTAGGTGGTTAAAAAGCACCGAGCTGATCTCCCTGTGCTATGCGGCTGCTTCCCACTAGCTATCTATTTTACATTTGGTAATGTATATATGTCCATGCCACTCTCTTACTTTGTCCCAGCTTACCCTTCCCCCTCCCCATATCCTCAAGTCCATTCTCTAGTAGGTCTGTGTCTTTATTCCTGTCTTTCCCCTAGGTTATTCACGAAGTTTTCAAAGTCTGTGTGTGTAGCTCTTCCATAGACAAAAGTCACAGCATAAAACCACATGGAACATAAACAGAAAGCAAAGTAATTAGCTCAAACTGTTTACTGTAAAAAAATATTTAATTGTTTGGCCATTTGAATTATCAGGAAGCACAAGACAATAAGTGTAAATAGTCCCATTCATGGTTTACATTCCTTCTCTGTGATCAGAAACAAACATCCAAATCAAACATGTGGAAAAGACCCATTTTTGTTAGATCTTTTGCATTTACAAGAAGGGTAAATTAATCTATTCTTTATCAGAGTTTAAAATAAAGTTGCTTTGGGGGTGACCACTATTATAATTTATCTTGGTTCTCTGATATTAACTTCACCTTAGAAAACATCTTTCCTGGATGTTGGCATAAAAGGGTGTTGACTAAGTATCAACTCTACCGCTTGTGCCAAGGGTGTGCTGCTAAAACCGTATCTGCCAAGCGTAAAGTTGATAGCTAGTAGGAAGCAGCCGCATAGCACAGATAGATCAGCTAGGTGGTTTGTGACCGCCTATCGGGGTGGGATAGGGAGGGTGGGAGGGAGGGAGACGCAGGAGGGAAGAGATATGGGAACATGTGTATATCTATAACTGATTCACTTTGTTATAAAGCAGAAACTAACACACCATTGTAAAGCCATTATACTCCAATAAAGATGTTTTTAAAAAAAAAGTATCTGTTGTTTTACACAGCTCCTTCAAGGAATCTAGACTGAAGCAGCAGATTTAATAAGGGTTGCTACCAGGGCACTTATGAATAGATCATAATTTAGAATAGTTTAAACATTTGGATTTAAAATCTAGGACTAGATTTAATATCAACATTAAAAATATCCCTTTTATAATTCATTTAGTCATTCATTCAAAAAAATTTATTGGGTACTTATTATGTGGAAGAAACTTTTCTAAGTGCTGCAGTTACATAACTTAGTGCAGACAATGTCTCTGCCCTTTTGACACTTACATTTTAGTTGGAGAGAAACATACAATAAGAATAATGATATATTTATAAGAATTATACTTTTTCAAATTAAAATAAAATTTATTTAATAAACAATATAAGACATTAAAATATTAGAGAGTTATATGTTATTCAGATAATTACAGTACATTGATATAATAGAGAATTATTGAGTAGTAAGGGAAGAACTCTTTGAGGAAATGAAATTTTAGCCAAGGCTTAAATGCCACGAAAGTACTAGGCATACAAAGATCAGATAGAAGAGCATGCCAGACAGACGGAACATTACATAGAGGCTTTAAGTTAGAAATGTGCTGAACTTAATGTGTTAGGAAGGACAACATGGCTACAGTGTAGTATGTGGCAGAAAGAACAGAATGATATGTGGAAGGAAAGCTAACAGTAGCCAGATTCATAAACTGAGGTAAAAAGTTTGGATATTTTTTTAAGTGACAAGATAATAGAAACCTTAATTAGGATAGTAACATGATCTGTTGTAAAATCCCTTTCTCTGGAACTGGGCATAATATCCCCTACCCCCAAAAAAGGGAGGTCTGAGAATTTTATGGCACAAAATTTAGTTTTGGGGTCTGGACTTGGCATCAGTCATGTCCTTCATTATAAAAAGAAAAAGAAAGATCTTTGTCTTTGTTTTTCAGCTGCATCTTTTTTATAACATGTGGATGAATAAATCTCAACTATACCCAAGAGAAACATACAGAAAGAGATACAGGCTCACTTCCACTTCTCTATACATGTACATAAGCATACTTTTGGCAAATTTTCACTTGTCTTTCCAGTAATATTGTCCCCAGTGTCCCGATATATCTTCTATGCCAGCCAGCAAATGATCAAATAACTGCAATAGAACAAAACATATGTCTAAATATACAGTATGCTTGAGGAACTTGGTCAATTACTACCAAATAAAAGAATCCATCAAAAGTGTCTTCAAAATTGTTGATTTCATCCTACTTGCTTATTTTTTTTAATCTTAAGCTCTTTTCAGGGTAAGCATAAAATGGAGCATATATATATATATATATGTAAGAATATCTGCAGTAATTCTAGTATAAGCATTGGAGACACTCCATTTAAAATTGAAAATGCACATATCAATCAGTATCATATGATAGATTCATTCATCCACCAGAAATCTGGGCCTGGTAAAGTGAAGGAAATAAAAGTAGTAAAAGGCATGGCCCTTGCCCTTGAAGGACATAGAACCAAATTGAAGAGGCAAGACTTAAAGAAGTGGACAGGGATCAAAGCATGTGCATGATAGTACAGTTCAAACTTGGAATGTGTACATGTATAAATGAAACAAGAAAAGGAAAATTTAGGAAAGAAATAGAAAAAGATGGAGTTAGAGAAGGCTTATATGAAAATGTGCATTGTGAGCTGACCCTGAAGAAATGGGGTTACATATGTAAAAAATAAATCATTCTACGAAATGGGAATATTGTGAGTAAAATGTATGGGAGAAAACAAGGAACTATATAAAAGATTTATGAGAAAAACAAGTTTGGATAGATGTAGGTCAAGGGTGGGGAAGAGAAAATAGTTAACAAAGGACTTTAAATACTAAGATTAAAAGTTTAATTTGGGGCTTCCCTGGTGGCACGGTGGTTGAGAGTCCACCTGCCGATGCAGGGGACACGGGTTCGTGCTCCGGTTCCGGAAGATCCCACATGCCGCGGAGTAGCTAGGCCCGTGAGCCATGGCCGCTGAGCCTGCACGTCCAGAGCCTGTACTCCGCAACGGGAGAGGCCACAACAGTGAGAGGCCCGTGTACCGCAATTAAAAAAAAAAAAAAGTTTGACATAACATCACAAAAAATAACCTGAATATATTTATGAGGAAATAATAAACCCAATTTGAGTGATATTCTACAAAGTAACTTCATGCACTTTTCAAAAATGCCAGTGTCATAACAAACAACAAAATGCTGAAAAATAGTTTTAGATTAAAGGTAACTAAAAAGATATGACAACTAAATACAATGTATGATCCTAGATCAGGAGAAAACTACTATAAAAACATTATTGGGACACTTGGAAAAATTTTGAATATGGAGTTATATTAGATTACACTATTGTTTCAATTTTAAACTCTGAATTTGATAAAAAATTGTGATTATGTACTAGAATATCCTTTTACTTAGGAAATATTAATACATGCTGAAATATTTAGCAGTGAAGAGTCAGCTGTCTACAACTTAATCTCAAATGATTCAGCAAATGACAATAATAATATATACATATATATGCAGAGTGGTAAAGCAAAGATGGCAAAGGTTACACTGAATCCAGGTAAGGGGTATATACATATTCATTGAACTATCTTTGAAATCTGTATGCTTGACATTTTTAAAATAAAAAGTTGGAAAAAAGAAAATAAAGTTTGACTCCATCCTATAAATTGGTTAAATAAATTAAATTATCTTATCAATATATATTATACAGTCATTAAGTCATCTGTATGGTAGACATAATAGAGTAAAAAATATGATTTCCCCCAAAAATAGCCTAAAAATATAATTCCATTATAATAAAAACCCCAACATATGTTTTTTTTTACAAATTGGGCAATCAAATATTAAAATTTGAAGAAAATAACATAAAATGTTGAATTAGTCATGCTTATCTGTACACATTCTTAGGCACATAGTTATTAATAAAACAAGTGTTTTATGTATAGAAAGCCATTACATGTGCTGAAAATGTATCTCAGAAAATTATGAACTGTGCCACATTGAAGTTAGAAGAAAGGTAGACAAGCTAGCTCTTCTCCTTTTTGACTAAAATTCCCAAAGTTTTTTCCACATTAATAAATCTAAGGGTATCTTGAAATCATTCTGAACATTCTCTATATTTCAATACTGCTATTGTTATATTTTATAAAAGCCCACTTGGGATAAGCAACAATTAAAATTCTATTTCTATAAGAAGATAAAACCAAGTGATATAGAGTTCACATCTATAAATTTCTCTGAACTTCTCCTTACTTCTAACGTAGAAATGAGTCATTTTCTTCTAAACTCTGTGTAATTTTGAAACCCTATTTCAAAGAGTATATTTTGAAATTTGAATATGGAAATTTTTAACTTCCTCAATCCTCGATGGTACAAAAAAAACTCCACCAAAGACTAAAATGCCCCAAGAAAAATTTTCCAACTACATAAGGATTACACAGGTCATCTTATAAGCAATTGCTTTATGATATCAAATAGAGAATTAACTAAGTTACTGGATAATTTAGTCTAGTATTAAGAATTAATATGTTAAACAAACCAAAAACAGTTATAATTTGAAGTAAAATAACTCATAATTCATAGATTATTCAACCTGGATAGGACTTCAGAGATCATTTAAACAGCCATTTATTTTTTTATTTTTAACATCTTTATTGGGGTATAATTGCTTTACAATGATGTGTTAGTTTCTGCTTTATAACAAAGTGAATCAGTTATACATACACATATGTTCCCATATCTCTTCCCTCTTGCGTCTCCCTCCCTCCCGGCCTCCCTATCCCACCTCTCCAGGCAGTCACAAAGCACCGAGCCTTTTAAATTGACTGATTATGAAACCAAGGTCACAAAAAAGTTAAAAGACTTTTCTAAGATAATGAGGGAAGCTGGATAGTAACAGAGCAAATGCTAGAATTCAGACTTCCATTGTTCTTACCTCTTACCAGAAGAACTGACTTATTGATTTTCAAATTACAGATTGTCACAATATAACAAATACCTGTTCAGAATTCATAAAATCATGTCTCCTTTTATTAGGGAAATTCAAGTATAAGAAGACCTAACATGTAAGGACCTAATATACAAGGGTTAGTTCCAGTCGACAAAATGACCTATGTGATGTATAGACATCTTACCCGAATGAGAATTTGTTCGCTTACAGTTGGAGAAGTCTCTCTTCTAGTCACATCTAATAAGTCAACAAGAGGATGAATGGCCATCCCCTACAAAATGAAAAACAGAAAGCTGAATTTCTTTCATATGAAATTAGTGCTTGAATATTTCTCTGGTGTGTGTGTGTCTGTGTGTGTGTGCCTCTCTGTGTGTCTGTGAGTCTATGTGTGGGTGCATATGCACATCTCTCTTAATCTGGCCATGATAGGAATTTAGAATATTCTCTCAAAATTCAGAGGCAACATTGGTCTAACACCAGAGAGACGTGCTGTGGTTTTCTCTCACAAAGATCAATGGGGAATATATATATATATATATGTATTGTTTACAAATATGTGGGTCATTTAATGAATCCTAAAAAAAAAAAATCTGGGGCTTCCCTGGTGGCGCAGTGGTTGAGAGTCCCTCTGCCAATGCAGGGGACACGGGTTCGTGACCTGGTCCGGGAGGATCCCACATGCCGCAGAGCGGCTGGGCCTGTGAGCCATGGCCGCTGAGCCTGCACGTCCGGAGTCTGTTCTCCGCAACAGGAGAGGCCACAACAGTGAGAGGCCCCTGTACCATACAAAAAAAAAAAAAAAATCTACCACTATATTTCAAAAACAGAAAGAAGTAGTCAAAACACAGAGCCAAAGTGCTGCAAGAGATTTTTATTTCAGTTATTGCCAAATACCTCAGATATATCATTTTGTCTTTATTATTCATCATCTATTATATATGGGATTACAGTCCTCTCCACATGTTACTTTATATTTTTCTTAAGAGGGATAATAAAAGAAGCAAACATTCTATATTAATAAATATTCATCGAGTTGTGACACAATATTTATTCAACATGTATTATTGTCAAATGCTATATTAGGCACTGGAGTTACAATGGGAAAGTAAAGTCGAAAGGGCCCATAGCCTTATGGAGGTTACAGTGTAGTATGTCTCAGGGAGAGAGCCATTAGTTTAATAATTGCATTAATGAATGAACAACTACAACTTGAGATAAGTGTTCTGAAGGAAATGAAGCTGGTTTATGACAGAGTAACATAATTTAAATGGAAGGATAAGTTTTTCCTAAGCTAAAACCTAAAGGATGAGCAGAATTCAGCTATATGAAGGGGAAAGAACCATTCCTGGCTCAGGGAATAATAACAATGATAATGCTCCTTGGCATGGCATATTAGAGAAAATGAAAATCTTGTGTAGTTGGGTTGTAGAGTACAGGGGAGATCATATTATTATTAAGACTGGAGAGAGAGGCTGGGGTTAGACAATGCAAAACTTTCCAGGCTGTGTTAACCATTTTAAAAAAATTCTAAGACTAATTGAAAATTGAAATGGCTTGACCAAATTTGTGCTTTAAAAAGATAACTAGCTGCAGTGTGGAAAATGTGTTGAAAATGAGCAATAATGGATATGAGGAGATTGTTTAGGAGACCGTTTTTTGTATTCCATGTTGGAGATGGTGATAGCTTAGACAAAGATGATGGCAGAGCAGATACAAAGAAACTGACTTAGTGACCAAATAGACATATAAAAGGGCAGTATGACAGAAAGGATGACACTAAGATTCCATGCTTGAGCAAAAGGGGTAGAGGATGGTAATACTAATTTAAATGAGGACGACTAAAGGTAGGAACCAGATTGACAGGGAAAATCAAAAGTTCAATTTTAAACATACAAAACTTAAGATCCCTGTGAGATAGCCAAGTGAGGATGTCAAGAAAACAGTATGTTCTAGAACTCAGATATTTAGGCTGGAGATATAAATTCATAAGTCATATGTATACAGTCAGTAAATGAAGACGTTATGTGGGTATGGATGAAATCATTAGGGAAAG
>NW_006771059.1:887993-927093 GCF_000442215.2 Lipotes vexillifer
GAAGAGGAGAGGCTCTACAGCAGTCTTTGAGGAACTCTGATATTTAGTGATATAACAATAAGAATAAGCTTGCAAAAGAGACAGAGAAAGAGGAACCAGAGAGGTAAGAGGAAAATCAGAAAGTGAGTTGTCACAAAGCACAAAAAAGACAATATTTCAAGAAGGTGGAAGTTTCACTCATGTGGAATCCCTGTGAAGGCTCAAGTGAAATGAGGATTGCAAATGCCATTAGTAACCTTAATAAAAGAGATGGGAGCAACAAAGATTTATGAGGTCAAAAGAGAGAATTACTTTAGTGTAGTTGTGTTTTTTTATGTTTTTTTTTTTTTTTTTTTTTTTTTTTTTAGTTGTTACCTAGACTTACAGGCACTGGTAGAGAAAAAGCCAATTATTTTTATTAATCAGCACGCATGCATACTTTATCTTGGTCTGCTCCTTTTTTTTTTTTTTAATTGCGGTATGTGGGCCTTTCACTGTTGTGGCCTCTCCTGTTGGGGAGCACAGGCTCCGGACACACAGGCCCAGCGGCCATGGCTCATGGGAGCAGCTGCTGCACAGCATGTGGGATCTTCCCGGGCCGGGGCACAAACCTGTGACCCCTGCATCAGCAGGCAGACTCTCAACCACTGCACCACCAGGGAAGCCCTGTGTTGTGTTTTAAATAGGAGTGACTTGAGCCTGTTTAAAGTTGATGGGAAGGATCTAGTTGAAAAGAAGAGTGTGAATATACATGAGACAAAACAAATGATTGAAAATGCAAGACAAGAAAGGAATAGATTACAGAGCATAGCTTGAGATAGGAGACCCCAGCTCTGTAATAAGAAGAAAGTTATGTTGGGATGTTGAAGGAGCTTCCATGGATGACTACTATAAAACAAGTTGCTCTTTGCAGAGTTCTCTTTTCTTAGTTTTGTTTTGTCTTTTTAAACAAAAGTATGGTTGAATGAAAAGTAAGAGAAGTTGAGATTTGCTCTAACATTTACACGTGGGAACAAGGACTTTAAGAAAGAAAGCTGTCAAATGAAGTATAAAACATGAGGTGGAATATGGAAAAAAACTGGCTGCAAATAAACAACAAAATCTATTGCTTTCAATGAACTTCCACACTACTTAGTCATTTCCAAAACACTTTGAAAATACATCCCCATAAGGTTTCTATTTTCACCTTATTTCAGAGATGTGGAAAGAAGCAGGTAATAATTCCCATTAATGTTAAGTTTGAAACTTAAAAGAAACTCAGGGTATCCTAGCTCTTCATCAGCTCTTCAGCACTGTTAAATGACAAAAATGTCTTACTGAGGCCCTGGTTTCTTTAACACACCAAATGAACATGTCACCCCAAAAGCTTCCTTTACAATTTGGAACGCTGTAATTTTTTGCAAATGCACCTGAATTGCCCAAAGTCAAGGGATCGTCCTATTCACATGGTTTTCATAAGTAATTTTGTGTAATTCCCACATTTTAGATGACATTTGAGTTATGCGATTCCACTAAATTCATTCTGACATTTGAAAAATCATCATACAATGCTTTCATGGGATAGAACTACATCCTTTAACAGTGTTTATCACAGGCAGAAAGCTTCCTAGTGTGAGCAGGTCTGTCTAATGACCTGGCATTTTGAAAGGCTGATTCCATATTTGCATTTTTAAACCCATCCATGCAACTCTCCATCTTCACTTACTTTAATTCATTTCATTCAGTCTACCATGGATAGATCAAAATTAATGCTTTTAAAATAAAGATGTCAAACCAACCTGACCCAGGGACATCTCCTCTTATAACCCATTTTATGTATTTTGTACTATTATATTCTGGTCTTTTGAAGATGTAAAGTATAGGTGAGAGACAAAATTTTATTCCACATTTTGAATCTCTGTAGCATAGCTGGTTAAATAAAGTCTTGAGTAAATCAAAAAAATCATGTTTTTTTAAAAAAAAAATGGTCTCAAGTTCAAAGCTCTACTATATATGTTCATAATTTATTTTCATACTCCAAATTAACTTTTATTTACTATTTATCCATTTATTTCACAGATATTTATTGCACATTTCATTGGAGCCCACACTAGTAGACTCTGAGTATATAGTGGAGAATAAATCATATATGTTTTCTGCATTCATGGAACTCAGCCTAGTAGAGGAGACAGACATCACCCAAGTGGAGAAGAAAATAACTAAAAGATTGATAGGTAGATAGATAGATACATACATACATACATACATATAGTGATACATTCTATGAAAGTGTTCAAAACAATAGGCTCAAAATGGAGATGCTTATACTAAGCCCTACATCATCAAAACAAGACATACTTTAATTACAGTTTCGTCTCTCCCAGAAATAAAATCAAACGCACTTACATAGAAGGTCTGGGAAGGCTTCTCTGAGGAGGTCGTATATAGCTGAGGATTAAAGGATAAAAGGAAGACAGATATGCAAGGAACTTAGGAGATAGTGTTTTAGGGAGAAGGAATGACCTTTTGGAAAACACCAAATTGAGAAAAAGTTTGTCAATTTGAAGCAGTTAAAGAGGCTTTTAAAACACAGTGATCAAGAGGGAGAATGGCCAAAAAATGTGAGGCTTCAAAGGTAGACATGAGCCATATTTGTCATAGCTTATAGTCATGTTAAGTGTTTTGGAATTTATTAAAAGTTCAAAAAGAACCAATAGAATAATTTTGGAAAGTAATAAAATTTGTGTTTTAAAAATATTGATTTTGATTCTGTGGGGATAACAGATTGAAAGGGGAAAGGAAAATGGAAAATTTTAAGGCAGTTCAGGAAACAGATGATAGTAGCTTGGACTAAGATAATAGCAATAGTAATGGAGAATAGCATAGAGATTCTACAAGGAGACAGATACAAGAATATTTTTGACAACACCATTTGTAAAAGCAAAAAAGAAAAAAAAATCAATTGAAAGGACAATGAATAAATTGGTGTATAATCATAAAATGCAGTATTGTAGAACACTGAAAATGAATGAGCTACAACTACTCACAACTATGTGAATAAGTATTCGTAATAATATGTTAATAGACCAAAAAATTCCAGAAGGCTACATGCAAAACATACACACACACCCCCCCCACACATACACACTTTCATAAAGTTAGAATACAATTTAAACTGATCAATATATTCTTTATGTGTGTCTATGTGTGTAATATGTGATTTCAAAAACTATTTTTTAAAAGACAAGAGATTGGTAAATGATTCATTCAGGCTATCAGTTACTTGTTAGAGAGAGAGAGATGAAAGAAAACAGGATAGGAATGCATTGCATGGGTTATTGTTAACTTTCTCAAATTTAGTGCTGGGCTCACAACTGTTAGAAGTATTAACTGAAAGAATGAAAGAAAGAATGAATGAATAAATAAATAAATGCCATGTATGGGCCAATGATTCTAGTGTGTCATAAATCAAAATATATTATTAATACAATTTTGTATATCTAGAAACTTTTTAAAGGTTAAATACATATACTGAAGATCTATTTTGGAGTTAGAAACCACAGGGTTTGATGTGAAGGATAAGTGAAAGGAAGTAATCAAAGATGTATTCTACATTTCTAGCCTTAGTAAATGGATGGATATCAGAGCCATTTACTAAGACAGAAGCAAAACAGATGAGGATCAGATTTATCTTCTGTAGATATATTGCTTGTGTGGACGAAAACAAACGCCGCCTGTCATTCCCATAGACAATGAATGTTGCCTGCCATCAAGCCATCAGCCACTGCAGCTACCCCCAAAGGTATGCCCTGAGGGGAATTCAGGTTGGAGAAAAAGAGTACAATGGCCCTAGAAAGTTAAGATGCATGTCTAAGGAATAATTTCAATGAGCTCAGACCCTTGCATCTTCCCATACATAGAAAAGGACTAAAATCATTAACTTGGGATGTCTGCTTTTGTGATTAGCAGTAATGTTTTGATGTTTGACTACATTTTTTTTCAGCAAAAACTCCTATATATCCTGGCTCCTCTCTTACCTCTTTGAAATAGTTCCTCAGAGTTATCTGAGAGGCTGTTTCCAGGCTATAGTCCTCAGTAAGGTGCCCAAATAAAACATAACTCAAAACTTTTAGGTTGTGCTTTTTTTTTCAGTTAACAGCTGTGATATTTTTGTGAGACATACAAGTGTAAGTATGAAGTAACAGTTGAATGTAAACATCTAGATCTCAGAGTAGATAGCTGGACTACAGGTAAACAGAAGTCATCAGAATTTATACTGCGCTTGAAGCCATGAAAAAGAATGTAAACACCTAATGAAAAAGTATAGGGAGAACAGAATATTCAGGACCTACTACTGGAGAACCCTTACATTTGCAGACCTAATAGAAAAGGATCATCCTGCAAAGATGTCTATGAAATGCCAGAAAGACAGAAACACTAGCAGGGTATTATGTCAAAAAAAGCAAAAAAAAAGCATTTCAAGAAAGAAGTAGCCCACTGTATAAAACTGTGCTGACAAGTTTCATAATGTTAGGACAAAAGAATGTGTCCTAACCTGGCACTAAGGAGGCCAGCAGAGACATTTTGGCAAGAATAATTTTGGTGGAACAGTGAGGGCAGAATCCAAATTGTAGTTAAGTGAAACTGACAAGCTGACACAGCATGTGAAGATAAATTTCTTGAGTGTGCTCAGTCATAGTAATAATAAAAATAATACCTTATAAACACAAAATGCTTTTAAACTTATATTACTATTTGATCTTTATAACAAGCAGTCCTGAAAGATAGGTCCTGTATCCTCTTTCTACAAAAAAAAAAAATACTGAGTAATCAGTAAAATGTCCAAGATACAAAGCTCATCTAGAATAAAGTTGTGAATAGCACCCAGGTCTTCTGATTTTAACTCTAGTCCTCTTTTCCCCTCAAGAAGAATAAAGGGGTAAAAATGGCCGGATCACTACAGAGCATGTCCAGTGTATCACAGAAAAAATTTGAAAGACATGTTCTACTGATGGTAGACCAGGTACTCATTTGCTTGAAGCACATCATGGCAATTTTATCAATCTCCAATAAGTAAAATATAACATTGTACTTTGAGTTTTATTTTTTCCCCCAATGGGTCTTAATTCTTAAATAAAATTTAAATTTCTGAAAATATTTTAACCACTAGGTGGTGTTAGAATGACATGAGATATTATTGAACAATCTGTCTATAATTGCAATCATCCAACAATACCTCCCCAAAACACCTAAACTCCCCAATCAGGGTCTTAAATGGATTACAGTATTAATCAATGAGAAAATGTAAATATCAAATGATGAAGTCTCTAGGAGTAAGATGCATTTGAACACCTGGAAGAATTGCAAAATTAAAGGAGAACATGAGTATTACTGATAAATTATCAGAGACATTAAGAATTCTAAAAGATATAGGAATTGAAAGTTAATTCTTTAAAATGACTTTGCATTTTGAAGTAACGTTGCGCTACATGACACGTATTAAAGTGAAAATTAGTTAGGGCTTAGATAAAAACACAATTTGATTTGGGACTGGTTTAATACAATTCATTAAGTTTTAAATGAGAAGAAAATAAATGTTCAACCTTAATCAGTCATTTACAAACAAAATATAACAAAACAAAAAATTCAAAGCCTAAGGAACCCATTCTAGAGAAATAATTATTTTGTTTAAGGGAAGCCTGCCAGATTCACATCTTCTGACTTGTCTTATTCCACCACACACACACACACAAATATCCACCATCATTATGCTCGTTAAAACATTTTAGCCAAAATTTGAAATACTATCTCATTAAGTTGCTGAATAGGTTTTTAGACATTTTTTTCAATATTCTTTTGCCCAGCTTTATAAAACTGAAGTGAAATGGCAATTAGAGGGAAATGGTGATATGGAGAGGATAAAGAGATAATTCAAGAGAAAAGCTGCCTTAGAATGAAACTCCTAAAGCATTATATTTATTTCCTCTTCTGTTCTCAACCTCAACCTTACCTTTTTAAGTAGCTAAAATGCAGTCTTTGCTGTAAAGCTATTGGTGTCAACCACTTGAATAAATGGCAATTCTTCCATTCCCCTATTGATTTAAAAATAAATCTCATCTCAAGTTTTGCAAATGTTCTGTTTGAGTTATGGTAGAGACTATTTCACATGCTATAATTGTCTCTCCTAAATATACACTCATTTCAAGTTTCTGAAGGAGAATGTTGGCCCATTCATATCCATCTAAGTGTAAGGTTTCAAATTGCACTACTTTGTTTTGTTTACCTGAGCAATAACAGTAAAGAGGATAACAACTGTGGCTGCTGCAATGAAGAGCTTCTTTCTGGGAAACTCTGGGAGCAGAAAAACAAGGGAGAAACAGATTGCTCCCCTCAGTCCTCCATAGGATATAATAAATGGGTCCTTTCTGGTGACTGTATTCACATGACATTTGTTCACGAAGAAAATCAGCACAAGAACTCCTAAATTTTCCAATAAGTAGAATACTTGAGTAATCAACAGAAGGAAAATGCTACAAACATGTTATAATAAATTAGTGCTAAACTAGATTGGAATTCTAAGGATTTGTGATGAATAGTTTAAAAGCCTAAACTAACTAAACTATTTAAAGGTTTATTTTCTCAGAGAGATTTCTTTAAATAGTTACATTTTATTTTGGTTGTGCTTTGGTTTTTCCTTTGATTTTTCTGTTTTTTAGGATGAAAGCAGTGCAATTCCCTTCCTTAGGCCCATGTGGACTAATCTGGGGCATTCTGCAAAAACGGTCTCTACAAACAGAATGTAACTTCTCTTCAGTCTTATAAATACTAGTGAGGTGACCCAAGCTGGTGAACTAAAAGTTAAGTAATGTGACCTGTGTTGGTTTTAATCTTTGATGAGCCAGGATTCCATGTTCTTCAAGGCTTTGAAAAAAGGTTTCCTTTTACTCCTGTCACCCGGAGTCTAGAGTTCTGAGACTCAAGCCTCAGCCAAAGCTTTTTACTCCTCACATTTGTCTGTAGTCTCAAAAACGAGCCTTAAACATGAGAGAAGTGCTTGCTCAGGTACTAGTACTATTTGAAGGGCACCAGTTAAACCTTTGTCCCATAGATCTTACTCCCAGTGATTATGTTTCGAACATCTTACTGTGAATGAGTTTATCAGATAATTTACTTCAAGACCAGAAAGAGAATGCAAGGTTACTTGACAGATGGGCTGAAAGTGGGGATTCTTACACAAAATTTGAGCTGAAATAAATTGGCTAACAGACAATTTAGCCAAAATTGATTTGTTTGGAAAATATATATATATGGCAATTTGGAGAGCTGTGGGAGTAGTCTGGCAGCCTCTGTATATGACTAAGAATTTTGGTCCATATTACTGTTTTTAAAAAATTTTAATTCAATTTAAATATTTTACACAGTGCCAGAAAATGAAAACTTAGTCAAACTATTAGAGCAGTATGGTTAAAATAATTGAGAGCTAAATCCACTGAAAATTTTAGAGCTTTTAATTTTCTTTTAAAAACTAAGTTTCTTTACCCTTTTAATTTTCTTTCTTATTACTACAAAAGCAAAGGAAGCTCCTAAAGAAAAATACAAATATACAAAGGAAGCATATAACACCCAAAATCCCACCCATCCAGAGAGAAAATTATTGCTAACACTTTGGAACAAAACCTTCCAAAGCCACACATGACTTTATATTATTATTTTTCTAATAATAACTACTTCCCCACTGTTGAATATTTAAGTTGTTCCAATACTGCCTAAAGATGTATAATCAAATTTCTAATCATTCTTATGCTGTATTAAAATTACCAGAACCCAAAGTTAGTGACAGCATATTCATTTGAGGCCAAATTACCATTTGGCTAAATGGAAATTCATCCAGAATACTTTAAGTCAAACTGCATTTTGGCCAGCTTAGGTGTATTGCTTCAGCAATATTGACATATTGCCAGAATGCTGACTTTTCAGCTTTGTTTATTACTTATCCTAAGTGGGTCCCCAAACCAAAAGAATGAGAATATTCTACAGAAATCTTCTAATTTAACAGAATTGCAAATAATTATATCATTTAATATGGCTAAAATCCAAAGGGAAAAAATTCCTAGCCTCATATGGTCTGTATTCACTTCATCTTTCCTATGTATATCTAGGCACAAAATTAAGCTAAATTGTGATGCCAGACTTAAAAGAGGTACAGATACCTCATTGACTATTTTATGATAAGGATCTTTTTCCTTTTCTCATACCAGATGTACTGGTTATCTACACATTATAATTTAGAAATAAAATGGTATTGGAAAGAGGATTTGTTTCAGCTCATGAATTTTCACACGAAACTATACATACAAATATACAGAAATCCTGGCATTCATCTTTAACATTTGCTCTTGCTAGGTCTTAACATATTACTACTCTTTCTTTTTTTTAATTGAAGTATAGTTGATTTACAGTGTTGTGTTAGTTTCTGGTATACAGCAAAGTGATTCAGTTATATGTATACATATATATTGTTTTTCATATCTTTTTCCATTATGGTTTATTATAGGATATTGAATATATTTCCCTGTACTATACAGTAAGACCTTTTTTATCTAGTCTATATATAGTAGTTTGTATCTGCTAATCCCAGTCCCTCCACTATCCCTTTTCGCCTTTGGTAACCATAAGTTTGTTTTCTATGTCCATGAGTATATTTTGTAAATAAGATCATTTGTATCATATTTTAGATGATACATATAAATGATATCATATGGTATTTGTCTTTCTCTTTATGACTTACTAAACTTAGTATGAGAATCTCTAAACCAATCCATGTTGCTGCTGGAAGCAGTAGAGGGGGATATCATTGGAGCAAGTGTACACTCCTCAGTTGTGCCTAAGGAGTCAAAAGACCTGTATGTAGAATACTATAAGATGCTGATGAAGGAAATTAAAGATGATACAAATAGATGGAGAGATAGACCATGTTCTTAGATTGGAAGAATAACATTGTGAAAATGACTATACTACCCAAAACAATCTGCAGATTCAATGCAATCCTTATCAAACTACCAATGGCATTTATAACAGAACTAGGACAAAAAAATTCACAATTTGTATGGAAACACAAAAGACCCCAAATAGCCAAAGAATTCTTGAGAAAGAAAAACAGAGCTGGATGAATCAGGCTTCTGGACTTCAGACTGTACTACAAAGCTACAGAAGTCAAGACAGTATGGTACTGGCACAAAAACAGAAATATAGATCAATGGAACAGGATAGAAAACCCAGAGATAAACCCACGCACGTATGGTCACCTTATTTCTGATAAAGGAGGCAAGAATATACAATGGAAAAAAGACAGCCTCTTCAATAAGTGGTGCTGGGAAAACTAGACAGCTACATGTAAAAGAATGAAATGAGAACACTCCCTAACACCACAGACAAAAATAAACTCAAAATGGATGAAAGACCTAAATGTAAGGCCAGACACTAAGACTCTTAGAGGAAAACAAGCACTCTATGACATGACTCACAGCAAGATCCTTTTTGACCCACCTCCTAGATAAATGGAACTAAAAACAAAAATAAACAAATGGACCTAGTGAAACCTAAAAGCTTTTGCACAGCAAAGGAAACCATAAACAAGACAAAAAGACAACCCTCAGAATGGGAGAAAATATTTGCAAATGAAGCAACTGTCAAAGGATTAATCTCCAAAATTTACAAGCAGGTTATGCAGCTCAATATCATTAAAACAAACAACCCAATCCTAAAATGGGCAGAAGACTTAAATAGACATTTCTCCAAAGAAGATATGCAGATGGGCAACAAACACATGTAAAGATGCTCAACATCACTAATTACTAGAGAAATGCAAATCAAAACTGCAATGCCGTATTACCCTCACACCAATCACAATGGCCATCATCAAAAAATCTACAAACAATAAATGCTGGAGTGGGTGTGGAGATAAGGGAAGCCTCTTACACTGTTGGTGGGAATGTAAATTGATACAGCCACTATGGAGAACAGTATGGGGGTTCTTTAAAAAACTAAAAATAGAGTTACCATACTATCCAGCAATCCTGCTCCTGGGCATATACCCTGAGACAACCATAGTTCAAAAATATACATGCACCCCAATGTTCATTGCAACAGTATTTACAATAGCCATGACATGGAAGCAACTTAAATGCCCATCAACAGATGAATGGATAAAGATGTGGTATATATTTATAATGGAATATTACTCAGCCGTAAAAAGGAACAAAAGTGTGTCATTTGCGGAGACGTGGATGGACATAGAGACTGTCATACAGAGCAAAGTAAGTCAGAAAGAGTAAAACAAATAACGTATATTAACGCATATATGTGGAATCTAGAAAAATGGTATAAGTGATCTATTTGCAAAGCAGAAATAGAGACTCAGACATAGAGAACAAACTTATGGATACCAAGGGGGATAAGGAGGGTGGGATGAATTGGGAGATTGGGATTGACATATATACACTACTATATATGAAATAGATAACTAATGAGAATCTACTGTATAGCACAGGGAACTCTACTCAGTGCTCTGTGGTGACCTAAATGGGAAAGAAATCCAAAAATGAGGGGATATATGTATACATATAGCTCATTCACTTTTCTGTACAGCAGAAACTAACACAACATTGTAACGCTACTATACTCCAATAAAAATTCATTTAAAAAAATCTAAAAATAATTGGGCATCAAAAGCCTTAAGTGAACTCTCAAGTGCTAATTAATCTCCAGATAATATATTTCCTTATTATTTTCACTACGTTTAATAATTTCCAATAAATAGCATTTGGTTACTTAATAATTATCATAAATTTCTTGTTTTCCAACCTGTTACATGCAGGTTTTATTCTCATATCCTACTCTGTAAAAAAAAAAAAAAAATTAAAGCAGCTCTATAACCACAAATGTCCATTCTCTTGGGTCAGTTTGTGATTGTTTGAGAGAAATGGAATAATGAAATCCTCAGGGAGTAAGATTCACATAGAGCATCTGCTGAAATTCCTGAAATACTACATGCTGTCTGGTGTCTTTCAGCACAAGAGAGTTCTACATTTTCATCTTTGAGGATCTTAGAGGTGGTAACTAATTAAAATATTACCCAGAATGTATTATTGCCACCAGACATGCACTATGACCACATCTAAGGCAATTCCCAGTTGATACTGCTTAATATTTTCTGAGCAGTATGGTGCATTGTGTGATTTCTCCCCCATACATAGTTCCTACTCTTTTTTTAATTGAATTTTATTTATTTATTTTTTTATACAGCAGGTTCTTATTAGTTATTTATTTTATACGTATTAGTGTATATATGTCAATCCTAGTCTTGCAGTTCATCCCACTACCACCACCACCCCACTTCCCCCGTTTGGTGCCCATATGTATGTTCTCTACATCTGTATCTCTATTTCTGCCTTGCAAACACGTTCATCTGTAACATTTTTCTAGATTCCACATATATGTGTTAATACACAATATTTGTTTTTCTCTTTCTGACTTACTTCACTCTGTATGACAGTCCCGAGCTCCATTCACGTCTCTACAAATGACATAATTTTCTTCTTTTTATGGCTGAGTAATATGCCATTGTATATATGTACCACATCTTCTTTATCCATTCATCTGTCAGTGGACATTTAGGTTGCTCCCATGACCTGACCTGGCTATTGTAAATAGTGCTGCAATGAACACTGGGGTACATGTGTCTTTTAGAATTATGCTTTTCTCTGGGTATAGGCGCAGCAGTGGGATTGCTGGGTCATATGGTAATTCTATTTTTAGACATGGTTCCTACTCTTAATCACTTTATGATCATAGGTAACATGAAGTCACTCTGACAGTACATACATTAAGCTAGAAATACAATTTGCATATAAACTGATTATTTTCAAAGATTGATTGTAATTTTTCTTTCTATTCTGTTTTCTAACTATAGAAAAACATACATTCATACATCTCATAAAGAAAGACAATAACCAGATAAAAGATGAATGAAGTAGCTGTGGTTTTAAAGTACCCCTCCACAACACTTAGGTCATTTCTAATTCTTTTTTAGAAATGACACCAAAAAGAAGGTATAAAGAGAGGTGAGAGTGAAAGATCAATTACGCAAAACCAGAACTATAATTTGGTCATTTCTTTTAGCTAGGGTAAGAAGAGCTAATGAAGGTGGCAATGTCAGGTAAAGGAAAAGCTATTTAAGTAAAACCTGGGGATAAACCAGGATTAAAATATATTTTCATTTATTAACTATTAAATATAACACATTCCTAATAAAATGGTTATAACTGCTAATATTGAGTGTCTACTACATGATAGTCACATTTCATGAATTATTCCATTTAATCTTCATAACCTCACAAAATACACAAAATGTAAATAAGTTAACTAACTGGTCCAATGTTAAACAACTAGTAAGTTGCAGAGCATATATTTTAACCCAACTCTGACTAATTCCAGTACTTATGGCCTTTCTATCACCCAATGCCACACCATGTTAAAATAGAAAAAATTATCCTGCATAGATCACTTATTTTTCATATAGTAAAATGTTATTAATATCCTTCTCATACAAAAAAAAGTTACTATAAGCACCCCAAGACTGTGCTTCATAAGGAAGAAAAGCCAAAGATCTAAAACACAACAAAATCTAGGTGGAATATAGGCATTCCTCAGTGATATTGCAGGTTCTGTACCAGATCACTCTAATAAAGTGAATATTGCAATAAAGCAAGTCACATGAAGTTTTTGTTTTCCTGGTGCACATAAAATTATGTTTATTCTGTACTGTAATCTATTACATGTACAATAGCATTATGTCTGAAAATCAATGGACATACCTTAATTTTAAAAGTCTTTATTGCTAAAAATGCTAACCATCAACTGAACCTTCAGTGATTTGTAATCCTTCTGCTGGTAGAGGGTTTAAAATATTGCAAGAATTATCAAAATGTGACACAGAGACATGAAGTGAGCAAATGCTATTGGATAAACAGCACCGATACTCTTGCTCAATGCAGGGTTGCCACAAACCTTCAGTTTGTAAAACATGCAACAACTGTGAAGTGTAATAAAATGAATCACAATAAAGTGAGATATGCCTGTACTAAACTCAAAATTTTTCAAGTATTTTTTACTTCATAACTCTGCATACCTTATGATTTCTCTTTACATAACAAACTGTATATGGTGCAATAGTAAATTACTATAAAATTAAGTTGTAACTATTCACCTTTTTGGGTAACGGTTAGGACTAAAATCTACAGTTTAGAACACTTGTCAAAAAAGATCCATGTGAGACCTTTACCAGTAATAATCAGATATGGTTCCTGTAGCTCTCCATGCAAAACAAATCAAGCCTGCCTACATAAGTTAAATTTGTGTTCTTATATTGATAGTCTGGCACACCCCATGTGATAATTTGGCAATAATTCTCACCTACTTTATAAAGTTTCCTGTCCCTACTTCTTTTATTTCTTTTCCCTTCACTATCAGCTGTCACCCAACAGACTTATGGTCACGCATTTTTTCCTTTTCATTTCTTTCTCTTTTCACTGTAAAACTCCAGTTTTAATCCAGCACAACATTTAAAAAAGGGGAGACAAATAGTATTTTTTTGAAGTACAGCCACTTAGGAATCAAATTCTAATACTAGTTTTTTTAAAAACAAATATTATAACAAGGATTTTAAAGTGAGAACAGCTTTCTTTTTAGACCACTTAGACTATCAATTTCAACCACTTATTTGCTTTCACCCTTACTATATAAAGTGTTGAAGTAAGAGCAAGCTCTAATAATTAAAAAAGGGGTTGTATCTCTGTACACAAATTTTGTATGTAGCACCTAGCACTGTAACTTGGGCTACTAAGTATTTAATACACCTATCAAATTGTAAGCAGCTCTTTGCAGGAAACAGATTTTTGCGGGAAGCAGCTCTTTGCAGTAGGCCCTTTGTCCCATCACTTCAGCAGCTGTATTTTAACTTAACCTTACACCAGGTGCCCCCATGCTTCACTAATCTCTGGCCCACGCATATTTCTCAAACCTTTTGATCACATAATGCCTTGTCTAACCTGTTGATTTTTTTTCTTAGACTGAAGATGTAAGAATGAAGAATAAATAATTAACCGATGACTAGATCTTTACCCTATTTTCCCCTTCAGTAACCTCACGAGCAAACTGCATGAACAAGAAAGCATCTAAAGAAAGATCACAAGGAGTCAGTAAGTCTGCACACAGTGAAAGATGACCAAGATTCTGACCCCCTCTCCAAATAATTAACTGCAACTAGCTTCCCCTTTCCCCTTTAAAAACTTTCATGGCTGAGCAGAATCTGTGGAATTGGTTCTTGGTCCACCTTCTCCCCAGGTTGCCAGCCTCCTGAATAAAGCAACTTTTCCTTTTCCAACCAATATTTGTGTCTCCAGTATCAGCTTTCAAGAGGCAAGCAGCTGAACTTGAGTTTGGTAACAAAATAACAATATTTTTACCAGTTCCCAAAGCATTTTACCAGTCTAACTTTTCTCTAGGAGGCACACAAAAGTAAAGTAATAATAATACTAAATAAATAAATTAATAAAACTTATCTTCAATAAATATTTAGCATCTATGGTATGCTAGTTAATTAGTTAAAACAGAAAAGTACAGAGGATATTGTCACTATCTTACAGGAGCTCACAATACTTGGGGGTGGGGATGGATAAAATATGCTCACATATGCATAAGGTAAAAATAATTAAGTACCTTATGGCCACTTTCTGGAAGATTTAGTGAGTATCTGGTTACAAATTGTCCTCACAGTTAAAGCAGTTAATATGAATCAAAAACTGTTCAATATTTAATGGTACTAAAGATTAAAAGAAGTTATTATGGAAGGCAAAAGGAGGAAGCAGGCAGAAAATTCTAGAGCCTCTAGGTCTTCAGTGTTGAGAGAGCCATGAAGCCAGCCTCCCCTTCTCCCTTTTCTACACCCCCCCCAACTCTTGCTTTTCCCCTACGTCTCAGACCTTCCTTCCCTTCTCCACAAGGAACTCTGGCCCAGGCCCAGGCATGACAGCAGATAAGTGCTCTTCATTGTTACCGTACATTTGAGTATTTCCCATCTTTCTTTCTTGTCAACCTATTATTTCATGTGTATGTTTTTCATCATTAAGTAGATTATAAGATCTCTGAATGCAAGAATTTAAAATTTTTAAAAAGTAACTTTTATCACTCCTAACAATGAGAATAGCACTAAACATACAGGAGCTCATAAATACTTGTCTGTTTTTTTGTTTTTGTTTTTGTTTTTGTTTTGCGGTATGCGGGCCTCTCACTGCTATGGCCTCTCCCTTTGCGGAGCACAGGCTCCAGACGCGCAGGCCCAGCGGCCATGGCTCACGGGCCCAGCCACTCCGTGGCACGTGGAATCCTCCCAGACCGGGGCAGGAGCCCGCGTCCCCTGCATCGGCAGGTGGACTCTCAACCACTGCGCCACCAGGGAAGCCCCTTGTCTGTTTTTTTTAATTAAAATGTCTCTCAGGGACAATGGAAAAAGATTGACTGGAATTCATTCTAACCTGAGAGACCCGCTGTTTCTTTCAGGACTCAACACAGACATGGCAATACTCTCCACATTGCAAAGTTCTTTAAAAGTCCAGGGTGCTCAGAAGAAGGAAGCCACTTAAAAGATACTGTATTCAAAGCTTTGGAAAATGCCCTGGATTAGAAGATTTAAATTTCCTAATCCAATTCCTTTATTGGATTTTTTAAACATGTCTTTCATTAATAGGTAACGCGAACAATAAAAATCAAAGACAATTTAAGCACAAACTACATTCCTCAACAAGTTAAAATGCAATCACCCAGACCCTAGACAGAATCCTTGCTTTCAACCTAGAACATTTTATTTAAAACAGACTAATTTCAAGGACTATACTGTGACATTTATCATGTACAGTAATTCCATTTAGAACTTAGAGCAACCTAAAATCAAATGGCATTATCTCTATAGAACTTAATTTAAAAATCAATCTTTTCGGGCTTCCCTGGTGGTACAGTGGTTGAGAGTCCGCCTGCCGATGCAGGGGTCACGGGTTCGTGCCCTGATCGGGGAAGATCCCACATGCCGCGGAGAAGCTAGGCCTGTGAGCCATGGCCGCTGATCCTGCATGTCCGGAGCCTGCAACATTTAAAAAAAAAAGCATTCTATTTCTTTTAAAAACACAGAATGGGATGGTCTGTCTGAACCCTAGTACAAAAGCATTTTGGTGTTAATACTTACCATGTGGGCATTTAGCCTTACAAGCTAATTACTAGATATGAGGTACTATCATCATTGGTTAAATGCCAGTGATGGATAAGAAAAAAAATGCCATATGGTTTACAAAAGAAGTAATAAAATTACTTAATTGTTATGGCAGAAAGTTCATCTATACAAGGACTAATGCCAAGCTTATTTATATGCTGGGCCATCTAATTACTTACCACTGGAATGCTACTGGGCTCAGATAACTAATCCATTAGGAGAAATGATTCTCCCCTGCGAAGACAGAGAATTGCCCTAGGTAGCCCCATGCCAAATTCTCAGCATTTTTGTTTTACAATGAAAGAGTCATACTGACCCCCACCCCAAAATAGGAAAGGTAGTTGGGATGTAGTCATTTAGTCTCTACAGGGAGCCCATGAATTTGACCACAATAACACTTGCAGTGCTATGACTAAGTGACTATTAGAGATAACAGGAAACCCTAGAAGAACATAAAGGGAGGGTCCTTCTCCCATATCTAGGAAATGCAATTTCCTAGATTTCTAGTGGGGAATCAGACTCAATTCCTAAAAGAAATTCAATAAATCAAAGACTTTTCCAGATACTTATGTCACAATCCCTGAGAGATGGAACATTTCAGCTGTCAGGTAGGAGAGATAGCTATATAAGAAGATAGAGAAGTTCGATGACCCAGCTGGTCTTGGTAAAGCGTGTGGTAAAGGCAGCAACCATGCCAAACAGGAGCCCAGTGAAAATGCCTCCTATTCCAACCAAAAAATACTTCCCTACCCCAGCCAAAATATCCAATGGTTTGATAGATGGCATTTCAGAGAAAGATTTGAACAACTTATAGAGCACCTTCATAAAAAAAGATTAGAGTGAATTTACCAATCAGAAAAGTCTCAACTTATGCCCTATGTATCCTTCTATTTTGAGGCTTCTCAACTTTGAAGTCCTCCAACTCCCCATTTCCTTCTCAACATGAGTTCCTAGAAATCTTCCCTACATCAAAAGATATTTCTATAAGTCAATATCAAATTATTTATGATTCTGTTTGAAAATTGTCTGTGAATATATGCTTCATGGCTAAAATATTCTTATTTGACATGACTAGAAAGACTGTGGCCCCCAGAAGTTTTACCCTAGTTTTCACTTAATAAACTGATACAAGATTAGTATAGTAACAAAAAAGCATGGTCATTTTTGAAAACATATTAATGACCAGTAAATCATATTCTCTTGATTCATAAACTTATTCCTAGAACTAAATTGCTCAATCATGGTCTAAACCAGAATTCAATTCTTATTTAAATTTCAAGGGTGACCATAAGAGAACCTAATTAATTACCATGGAAGCTCATGCTTCAGATACTTACAACAGTAACAGCATCATTAAGGAGGGATTCTCCGAACACCAAAATATGAAGCTTTCCATTCACATGAATTTCTTCAAATACAGAGAGTACAGCCACAGGATCTACTGCAGCAATCAAACTACCAAACCAAAAGTTATGGAGCAATGACACATCTTGAAGTTCGAAGTACTTCACCTGACATATGCCATAGAGGAAAAGGCCTATCCCAAATGCCTTCCACATGGTTCCAACTACAGCATATGACAGAATGGTCCCTATGTTTTCAAAAAATGGCCAACTAGGCATAAAATATCCTGCATCAAGGACTATTGGTGGAAGTAAATACAAGAAAAAATATATCACTGCTTATGACTGGTGGGGATTTGTCATTTAAACTGTAAATTAGTCCTCCCATGATGAGACCTACAAATATCAAGAGGCAGCTTTCAGGTACAACTGCGGGTAATTTATTATAGAGGTGAAATCCTAGAAAAGAGAAAAAAGATAGACTATTATAACATCTTTATTATCAGTCATCTCTATATGTCAGCCTTCTTCTCAAGCCTCGTGATTTCAGGAAAATACCTTTTCGTCATTTTACATTTTACATTTTAATAATGACTTGATAAAGATGCAGAGGCATGAGTGGAGACAATTTTCTTTATAATGGAAAATATTTTTTTCAGTGTCCACTGAATCATTTTCAAACGTGAGTACATGTTTTAAAATGGAAACAATGCATTTATCAGCTAGCAATATTCTTCTGCTCTTCTCATGATCATAGTCAAAGATATCAGAAACTTAAAAATATAGAAATGACAACCATAATTCAAATGTTTGCTTTGAATAATAAGAGTTGAAAAGGGCTTTAGTAATAATAACTAACTCTTCATTGATGAGGAATCATAATTACTTATAAGGAAATTGAGGCCAAAGAAGTAAAGTGACTTTTTATGGCTAAATGGTAATTATGTGGCAGAACTGAGGTGACAACCCAGCCAGGTCTCCTGACTTCTAGCTCAGTGTTCCTATAATTACCCCAAACTGTCACTTGGTATGATTGACAGATATGGACTTAACACTAATGCATACTACTGAATTATCAAAATACAATCCCAACTATAAAGTTAGTTTTTTCTCATACAATGATATGAGTCTTTCATCCCATGAGGGAAATGCAGCCATCTCTAGCAACCCACATAGCAGCAGTTCTCTGTTTTATCCTGTATTCTTTTACCTTTGCCCACATTATATGCCACATCATCATGCTCTAGCTTACATGAAGCCTATAAATAACAACTCTAATTGTCATCAATCCTCTCTGCTATAGAAAGGACCTTAATGGTCATCTGAGCTAATCCATCCCCTTCCTCTCTGCCCCAGTCACCACTAATACACTGCTGAGATCCCTTTCTAAAATATTTGTTAATTAATTTGACTACAACTTTCTCAAGGATTGAAGCTAGTTTTTACATTAATCCCCTAGCACATTGATAGCACATAGAAACAGCTCAACAGATACTTATCAAATAAATAATAAATATATTTTTAGAAAAGAAAGCCAGTTGGTTCCTAAGCTAGATTTTAAATAGTTTCAAAAGTGCTTTCACATATACTCTTCTATTTGATTTTCTCATCATACCAACACAGCAATGTAAGTACTGTTATGGCCAAAGAAGTACTTCAATCATCTAACACATACTGATTGCCTATATGCCAGGCACTGGCTCCTAAATTTGAGCAAATATTAAATAGCTCAAAGTCATCTTATCTTTCCACTAAACCATGCTAGGTCTCTCTTTATCCTCTGCAGAACCACTTATTTCCTCTAGGCATTGAAATAATTTGAAAACTCCTCATGGGAAAGATGGGGTCTTATTCATCTCTGTAGCCCATGGGCCCAATATAATGCTCCACACATAATATGTGCTCAAAAATATTTGTTGAATGAATGCTAACAAGGATTTTTTTTTAAATTAACATTCTCTTACAAGGTCACAGCAAAAAAATTGTCTGTCAGTGATGGCTCAATAAAGTCCTACTTAAACATATTGGGATGGAAGACCTACTGGGAAGTCCCTTTGCCCTGTTATCCTGAAATTAACATTTAATTAGACTATTTATTACAATCAATATATCTAGTACTGAAAAAATAATTTAAAAGAAACCTAATCCTAATAACCTTAATTATTAACCCTAATAATTTAAAAGAATCCACAAATGTTAATTAATATCACCCAAAGCAGCATGTATTTCTAATCAAGGAAGCATGAGACTAGCATTCTAGTTCTGATTTGTTGAACTTCACAAAGCATCTTCTCTCCCTGGGCCTCCAATTTCCTATCTATAAAATAAAGGAGTTGGATAAGACTGATATCTATGGTTTTTCCAGCTCTGACAATCTATTGTGCTATGAATCTATGGATTTTCTGTGTCATCATTAAATATTATATTTCATGAATGATAAAGCTTTGGTATCTATAAAGTCACTTAAATAACACTTTGAAATGCTGAACATGATTTATTTTAGAATAAATTCATTTTAAAATGACAAAATTCTACAGTCTTTTATGTTTTCCTGGCATTGTTTTTGGTTCTCAACTTACTTAAAAATGTTAATTCCATCATAAATACTTTGAACTGTTAAAGGACTCTCATAATTTTAATACCACCAAGGCAAAGGTCTGATAAATTATTAAAGAACATAAGAGGAATAACTGATAATAAATCTCCTTAGGAGAATCACAACACTAGTAAATCAGGGTGTTCATAACGGTGAAATAGTTAAAACATAGCAGCTTTTCTTTTCTTGCTGGATTTAGTCTTTGTGTTTCCACTTAATTTCTGAGTGGTGACAAAAAGGCCTATCTTTTAAAAAATAGGAAATGGACTTGTTCCACTTTCTCACTACCTGGCAACTATAATAAGCATCCTGTGAGGAAATAAGGTCATCTAAAGACTCAGATCAGCTAGAATCATTCTATTAAGATTTCTCTGTTCTCCCTTTTAAAGTTATGCCTCATCTTCTCAACCCTTGAACAGCCGGGACCCTTTGCAGTCTAAGTTTCTGTGCTGAGCCCACTCATTCCACCTCCTTCTGCTGGGATACCACCAACATTTGAACATAATCACTGCAAGAGGGTTTGAGGTATGAAGATAAAGATCCTTGTGACAGAGCTCAGGAGGGAAATATTCCACTTTGCCTTTCTATAGTCTATTAAGGAAAAGGTGCCCTTCTTAACATCTGGAAAGACCCTGAAAGTCCCCTCCCCCATTACGCAAATCCCTGGGAGAGCCTTGGGAAGTTCCTGGATTATCTTTTTTTTTTTTTTTTTTTTTTTCGGTATGAGGGCCTCTCACTGTTGTGGCCTCTCACTTTGTGGAGCACAGGCTCCGGACGCGCAGGCTCAGCGGCCATGGCTCACGGGCCCAGCCGCTCTGCGGCATGTGCCTCTCACTGTTGTGGCCTCTCCCGTTGCGGAGCACAGGCTCCGGATGCGCAGGCTCAGCAGCCGTGGCTCACAGGCCTAGCTTCTCCGTGGCATGTGGGATCTTCCTGGACTGGGGCACAAACCCGCGTCCCCTGCATCGGCAGGCGGACTGTCAACCACTGTGCCACCAGGGAAGCCCACTCACTTACCTATCTTTGCCAGAGAGGCTAACATAATCCAGAGTGTGATCTCGAAAGGAATTTGCACATGCTGGTAATCCAGGGAAAAGAGGAGTGTGTGAGCAGACACCATCGAGGCATTTTCCTGTGTTCTTTTGGGTTCCCAGCTGCTATTTTTTGCCATCTGGTCCCCGTAGTACAGCATGTTACCCCCAGAGGTTCCCAGAAGCTGGGAGCAGAGCTGCCCCAGTAACAGAGGTAAGAGGAGGCCCAGCCAATGGGCCACCACCAGCTCTGCCAGCTGTGCTTGCTAAAGTACTTAATCTCCCCCCACCCCAGCTGCAGTTGCTCACAAATGCAGTTTGCTGTCCCTGACCCTTAGTCCTGCTGTCTAGCATTTAATGGATCAGTGAAAATTCCAGCAGCTCCATGGATTCCTAGAAGAGAAATACTGGGCTGTTATGCCCTGTAATGAAATTAGAGCCGGAGCCAGCAAAGGGAGGAAGCTGGGACAAATTCATTGATTGACATGGAAAAGGATTTTACCCCCAGTCCTAACTCTCAAGGGAAGAAATTCACTGGGAACTGGATTCTGGCCACTTAGCAATCTATTTTCTTACTAAAGATAACTCCAATTCAGAATGGATATGGAAAACTATTCAAGAAGAATTCCTAAATCTCCAGAGACTATCAAGACTTTTGAGTACGAGAATCCTAACTAGGATGCCAAATTCAAGCTGTTTTTTGGGGAAAACTCTAGAGGTAGAGCTCCTTATTTCCACAGAGAGAGGCGAAGGGGTCGACAAAATTAAATCAGCTGCTCCTGGAAATTCTAGGAGAAAAGCCTTTTCTTTTTTCTGAATAAATGGCCTAGTACTTAAGAGGGGAATAGAAATACTATTTTTATTTTTTTTACCATAATTCCTATCTTCCATGTGATATCTTTCAATAGAACTTCTAAAAAAGGACAAGCACCTTCTACTCCAACTTCCACTCCATGTAAATTATGCCTACTTTACTTGTTAATCAATTTTCTCAGGTTTCACCATGAAAAACATGTATTGATTGCTTATAAACTCAGTGAGATTTCATTAGAGAGGCCAATCTCCAGAATAGTTACATATCCTTTTGTATCGCTGTGCCCTTTTCATTTTTATTATCCTCAAATTAGGCATGATTTTAAACCTGGTGTCTTTTCTGTTGCTGTCCTTTGTGAAACTCTTTAGAGGACATCTTGTTACATAGATTACCAAATAGAATAGCATCAAAAATTTAATACTTACATATTTATTTTTTTTGTGGCAATTGGGGAAAAATGTAATTAAAAGTGAAATGTGATGAAATAAATTTTCACATATTGAGGTATGGGGAAGTCATTCTGTCTTATACATAAGTAAACTTGAATTTTATGCTAATTAAAACAGGCTGTTTGTGGCCTATCAAACATACATTGTACATCTGCTTTAATTATTAAAGAAAAGGGCACATTAACCAGAAGTAAAGAATGTCCATGTTAGAAATAAACATTAGCCTCCTTTCCTGAACACTAATGCTGGTACTCCTTTGATTATAAGACTCCCTACCCAGGTGCCAAAGTCATAGTGGCTCACTGTGTACAGTAGATCTGCTTTTGTGAAACTTTGAAGGAATGTATCCCTGACTTGTTTAATGTTCTTTGTTCTGAAAAGATATAAAACTGTACTGAAAACCATGCTTCTCTGGAGCATTTCCTCAGAGTTATCTGAGAGGCTGTCTTCTGGGCTATAGTCCTCAGTTTGGCTCAAATAAAACTCTTTTCAATTTCTAATATAAATTGCTTATTCATTATTTTCATCAACAAATGTATTGTGTTATTAGTTTCAGAGAAAGAATAGAGCCAATCTAAAAAAAGAAAAAGTTTTCCGAAATTTCCATGTGATTTTTTTCCTTGAGCTTTCAATGCTAAGCATCCACATCACATTGTCCATATAACTAACTGTTAGTATGAATAATATACATATGAATCCTGTGACAAGTTGATAAAGATGGTGAATTTTCTCTACTATTGCATTTTTAACTACATATTTGTATTTGTTCTGTATTATTATAAAATCCTTTATTAGTATTGTTTCTTAATTATAAATATTTTGTACTTTCAGCCTATGAAATTAAATAGACCAGAATAGATCCCCATTTTCTCAGGGTAAAGATATTGCATTATAGACATTGCTTATATAAAGACATATGTTTATATAACAAAGCTTGCAATAGCTACTCAATAAAAATAATTCATGGGGGAAGGTGATAAGTCTATTTTAAAATGATGTACATTTTGAGTATTATAGCAAATATAAATAGTTGTGATACCAAGGAAAATTATTTTTTCTTGTTTTCTTTGTGCTCAAAATTACACAGTAAAAGTAGAAAAGTATTTTCCTGGTAAATTCTTCTTTTTAATAATAATGATCCTTGCCTTTCTGACAGAAAGCAAAAACTATATATACATATACACACATAGAAAGGGAGGGAGGAAGAAACTAAGGAAGGCCAAAATAAGTAAATAAGTACTTCACAAAACAGGATGTAGGACTGCTATCATATTTGACTATTCACAGAGAACACAAGTAATTAAAATACGGGAGCCCTAGGCTATTAGATAAACCGATGACCCATTTTCTTTTCTTAGTTGCTTAAACACCATCTATCCTAACAGCTAATGATAAATCAATGACCCATTTTTCAACAAAAATGAATAATTTGGAGACACAAACTCACCAATGCATAAGGCTTTGGTATGTCAACAAGCAGTCTTCTTGAAAATAAATCTAATTTTTTAAAGTGGGGTATAAGTTAAAAATCTGACAACTTAAAATTTAATTTCCCTGTAAATTTCTCCATTTGCAATTTCATTTACCATGATCTTGTACACAGCATTTAGCTATTTACTTTATTTTTAGATCAGAGACTGCAAATTTGACACTAACCACTATTCTCAGTAATTATTTTCCAAGTTTACATTAGACCAAGTTCTAGAGTAATCATATTAGGTGTGGAATATTCAATATTGGTGTCCATTATTATCTAGGTCTAGATTTTTATATAAGAGGCATATAATGTGATTTTAGGATCTAAGGAAGGTTATTCCATGAAAAGAAAAAACACCTCTCCATTCTTTTCTCTTTTTATTGATTATAATTTATATTTAATAAAATGCACAGTTCTTAAGTGTTCAATGTTTTGGAAATTTATATACACCTTCATAACTACTACCCAAAGAAAGATATTGAACCTTTGTCTCATGCTCCTTTTCAGCTTATCCCCACCTTAACACACAGACAACCACTGTTCTGATTTTTTTTCAATAGATTAGTTTTTGCCTATTATTGAACTCCATATGAATTGAATCATAAAATATCTACTCTCTTGTGTCTGGCTTCTTTCGATCATCATAGTATCTGTGGTAATTATCCACATTGTTATATGTATCAGTTGCTCAATCCTTTTTACTGTCAAGTGCTGTTCCATTGTACAAATATCCCACAATTTGTTTATCCATTCTTATGTTGATGGACATTTGTGTTGTTACTAGTTTTGGCGACAGTGAAAAAGGCTGCTATGAATATTATTGAACAAGCTTTGTGTGAACACATGTTTTTATATATTTTGGGTAATTGTTTATGCATGTAATTGATAGGTATTTCCCTCCTTTTAAAAAAATATATGACAAATATTTAATTCTATAACCCATTGTTATTAAGACATATAATGTAAATCTGTAAAGAACATAATTATTAACTTAAATTCATAATATGTGGACTTTTCTGGTGGCACAGTGGTTAAGAATCTGCCCGCCAATGCAGGGGACACGGGTTCAAGCCCTGGCCCAGGAAGATCCCACATGCCGTGGAGCATATAACCCCATGCACCACAACTACTGAGCCTGCACTCTAGAGCCCGTGAGCCACAACTACTGAGCCTACGCGCCACAACTACTGAAGTCCACATGGCTGAACCCATGCTCCGCAACCAGAGACACCACCACAATGAGAAGCCCTAACACCACAATGAAGAATAGCCTCTGCTCACCACAACTAGGGAAAGCCAGTGCACAGCAATGAAGACCCAATGCAGCCAAAAACAAATTAATTAATTAATTAATTTTAAAAAATTCATAGTATGGGATAGATGACTGAACTCAGAAGACTTGGTAAATATAAAAGTGCAATAAACTATGAATTAGAAGACCTCGATTCTAGTGCCACCATTAGGTGCTAATTCTGATTTCGGACGCACGCAGCAGGAAGCAGCAGCTTGCAGCAAGCAGCAGTGAGTAGTAGCTGGAAGCAAGATCCTAGTTCCCGGACCAGGAGTCCTAACTGCTAGACCACAGAGGCCAGTGGCTAGTGCCTGGATCCCCCAGTTCTTGCCTGCCTTGTCAGGAAAGAATTTGGGTGAAGAGACAGAAGGTAAAGAGAAAAGTTAAAAGTTTATTGGAAAAGTAGAGTACATGTGGAAAGACACACGGGCAAACTCAGAGAGAGAGAGTCACCCCTTTGGGAAGTTTAAATTCTTTATAAAGGGTTTGCTGGGTTTTTGTCTCCCATCTGGCCAATCATCTTGTTTTGTCCCCCTTGCTAATTTGTCTCAGGACCCTCCCCTTAGGTGTGCACGCACCTCTCAGCCAAGATGGATCTTGACGTGAAAGGGTCTGGGAGAATCAAGACTCACTATGGCCTGGCAGTGTCCCCTTACTTTTGACCCCCAAGGACCCCTTCTGCACATGTGCAGTGTCTCTCTTATCTCAAGGAAGGGAAATATATAACCTCTTGATCTTTACTCAAATGGGGTTTAGCCCCTCTCTGTCCCTGACATGACTGTTATCTTAAGGTGTCCACAGGAGACAAAGGCTGGCTATTTACTCTGTTTCTGTTGTTACTTCCATTTTAGAGAGCAAACAGGAGGCTGATTGCAAATGCCTAATCTGGAGCCCACCTATCTCCTGTCTCAGGAAATGCAAACAGGAGGTTAGTTGTAAGTGCCTGGCCTGAAACCCATCTTTTTCTCACCCCAAGAAATGTAAATAGGAGGCCAGTTGTAAATGCCTAGTCTGGAGCCCATCTATCTCCTACCTTAGTTCTATCACCTTAGACAGTTTACTTAACCTTTGTGAACTTCTATTCACTCCTCTTCAAAAATAAGTTTTAGTGTTCTAAATCATTTGTATCTTCTATGCACCTATTATGCTATGTGGGGATAGAACTAGATGCTGTAGACATGAGGGATAACACTGATTCCCTGCAATCAAGGAGCTTATGAGTTAGTGGGAGAAATAGACACATCGACCTGAAAAGTCATTAGAATATAATAAGTGAGGTTCATTCAACAATAACAATATAACCAATAGGTATCTATTGAGTGTCTACCTTGTATTTCCTGCTAGGTATTTGGCATATGATGCTAAATACTTCCAATATACGTTTGGCCTTTGTGGTACAGACTAATGGGAGATACAAATTAAAAATCCAATCCTAATGTAGTACAACTAGATACTGGGGGAATACACAACACATGGGAGTACAGAACCAAGGTTCTTAACCCAGACTAAAAGAAGAAAGAAGACAGAGAAAACGTTCTGGAAAAAATCTGAACTGAGACTCAAAGGAAGAAAAGTTGGAGATAGTCTGACAAAAAGGGATGTGTTTCACTAGCAAAGCAAAATAGAGACATAAACAAACAGAGAAAGATCATGGCAAATTCCAGGAATGAAAAAAATTGTGTGACTGCATCTTAATTGAGTGGCATGAATAAAGACTTTGAGACCAATTAGGAGATGACAGTAAACTGAAATAGAGACACAACAATGAAAACATAAAGTTAACAGATTAGAAAGATTAGCAGCAACAAGAAGCTGCTACTACCCCTAGGCTGAAGAGACAGAGAGGAGATGGAAACCTATCACAGAGGACAGAATAACCTGGCAGAAACTAAAACATTAACAGTAATGTTCAATGAGAGCTTGAGTCATGAACAGTTGCTGCCAGAGACCTCCCTAAGGAAAATAAGAGAGAGAGAGAAATACTCTGGCCTCTCTCTTCTCTCTCTCCCAATTCTCATCAGTACCTACAATTGTACGAGTCCACCAGGAAGCCAGCTGACACAGGAGCCTGAGAAACACAACCTAGAGGAGTCTGCCACTCTGCAAACAGAGCAAAGCAAGCAAATGTCAAGGAATGGATCTGAGAGCAAACAGGTCCAAGACTGGCACACAGTTTTAATTACTATATACTAATACAAATACAAATGCAAATACAAATACTAATACTATCCCAGCTGCATGTGAGAAAAAAAAGGAGAAAAAAGAAGAGAAGACATCAAAAAAATAGGGAACACACAAGTAAAAAGTGAAAGCTTTCAATCTCTTCACTTCTTTGAATAGGAGAGGCCTGAGTGTACCCACACATAGACTGAAATCTTTATTTCTACACCCAATCAGTTAAAAATATGACACATCCCATCCAAATGTGTGGCTCAGCAGAGTAGTGATTTGCAAACAAGGGAGTGGAGATGGAAATATTAGGTATTCCAGAGGTTATGTGTAGTTTGAAGTGCCTCCCCAGCTTTGATGCATGCACTTACACACACATGTGCACACACACACACACATGCACACGCACTCAGAATCACTACACTTTTTTATTGATAACATCCACATTATTAAAGAGGTCAGTATCAGAAAATCCCCGCCTGTACTTTTTCAGAGTCCTTTTGTTATACCAAGAGATATTCCTGCCTGGAGAAATGACTCTTTTCTAAGAAAATAAGATGGAGCAACTATTACTGACAGAAATAGAAAAGAAGAGGAAATTGATAAGTAGTCAGCCACAGGGGCATATCCCAGACATAGGAATGTACAGGAACTGTAATATCCCTAAAGCAGATGAGCTTTCCCAAGAAGTCACAAAGGGGAATAACCATGGAGAAAAAGTTTGCATTTGCACATATGACACATCATGAGGGCATTCGGTGCCAAAATACACTGGAGCATTCCAGTAAGATATATTTTCTTCCCCTCAACTCCCCTTCAAACACCAACCCTCCTGCATGAGCTAGAGGCAGCCAAACAAGCAGGGAAGAAAGGCATAAAAAGGAATTTAAAGTAATAGGAAAGAAGCCACCTACACATAACCTCCTCTCTACCACCACTTCTCACTGCAGGCTTCCAATCATGAGTCAGATCCAAATACAGGAAGAGAGAGAGAGAGATTAAAAATATAGTAATAGACTAGATTGATGTTTGTCATACCTAAAATTAGACTGTTGATCCCTGAAAGTGACCAGTAAAGCAATGAGATATGCCCAAGATATAAACCATAAGCAGAATATGGATATTCTACAGAACTTAGTTAAAAAGTAATAAGGATAATAAAATAGTGGAAGAAAAATAGATCAAAGAAAACTCAGTCAACCTAATGAAGATTGTCAACAAAGATCAAAAAAGATAGGAAAAAACTCTAGAAACTGCAAATAGGAAGACACAAAATAATATATAGGAATAGGTCTAAATAAAATCATGATAGGCAATGTAAGTGGGATAAACTCATTATTAAATGGCAGATGCTCTCAGATTGGAGTTGCTAAATCCAGCTATATGTTGTTAACAAGAGATAAACCTCAAAAGTTGCAAAGAAAAAGATAGAAAAAATATACAAAGCAAATTGCTTTAAAAATGAAATATAGCAATATTAATATCTCACAAAATAGATTCAAGGGAAAAACTATTTGATATAAAGCTGGAGATGACACTGATATTGAAAGACCTGAAATGCTGTCATTGTTCTCTGAATAAGACAGGAGCTTAAGGAGACCAGGATGATATGTGGAGTACTGGCCTAAGTCCGTCTGTAAATGGGTCCAAAGTTTCTATGGACCTACGTTGTTATTTCTCCAGTCCCTGGGTAATAATTGGGTTGGAATATTCAACATTTGGCAGAAATCTTATATTGGATCCCCTTCCAATATAAAAACAATGCAGTGATCGGTGGTCCTCATTGAACGTTGGATGCAGTAGTATATCACACTTGGAAATATTGTCCTTACCCATTTATCAAGAGATTTAAAAGGCACAGTTTTGAGTAGGGCTCTGAGCAGTAAGAGAGGGTGTTTTAATTGTTTCCCATTCACCCCATTGGTGATAAACACCCTAGAGTTATGGCAATGACCAAAAATACAACAACCAACACTGGACAGATGAAATCAACAGCAGTTTAAGAGTCATATATACTCACAGCCCAGGGAAGGAGGACACCATATGCCACATAAGACCACCTGAGTGTTGCAATCTGGAATGTAGTGAACAAGAAAGGGCTGTGGAAAACAGGCTTTATAGTATCAAGAGAGTGAGGTGCTGCCTAGTTCCTGTCAGAAGATGAAATTGGCTTGTTTGAATAATTCTATAGGCTGGTGAAGAACTGAAACCCACTACCCAGAGATAAGCAGGACTTGTGCCTGGCACCCTTGATAAGGAGGGTGGACTAACTAGGAGACCTTATCCACAAGGCAGAATACAGAGGGGAACTTTGCATTTAAGCCAAAGGGGCCTTTCTCGTTTCAGATATCAAGGCAGCATATAATATTGGGCCTTAATTTTAGACTTTATATCACAGAAGCTATGAAAAAGATCCAGGTGAAAGCAGCCCTTTTCTCAGGTCATATGACCTAGCAGATTTGATGGTGTGAGAGGTATCTGTAGTGGATGGGATGCTGTGTGCACTCTATAGCCCCCATTAGAGAGTTATAACACAGACTCCAGGGGTTATGGAACAAGGTCGTGCCTTCTGCAGCAGATAACTCCTTGATGTTTGAAAAGAAGACCTAGATGTGCTACTAAACCCTAGTAGAGACTAAACACATGACTAAGGGACAACAGTGACTACCACTAGAGCTGACCATCATGAGCTGGTTATTATCAGATCCACCAAGTCAATAGCAATCCATCATTCAATAGACTGGTCCCAAAATAAGTTGCACAAACAGAAGGCCTAGACTTCTTGTCACTTATCTGTGTTGCACTGATGTCTCTCCCTTGTCTAGGGTACCCTATGACCAGCTGTAAAAAAAATAGACAGAGAGAGAGAGAGAGAAAATATTCCAGGGCCTGGTTCACATATGGTAGGCTCAGTATACTGTTGTAAACCAAAAGTAACCTGTTACTGCATCTATCAGCCACATATATAGATGTCCTTAAAGGGGAGAAATAAATGAAAATCCTCCAACTTGGCAAAGTTTTATATAGTATACCTGGTTATCAATTTGATGTGTATAATACATTAATTATAAAAATGTCTGCAATTCTTTACCCTGTTCTTTCTGACTTTTCAACTCCTCCCATTAAGAGGTAAAGTCTATTTCTCCATCCCTTGAGAATGGGCTGGCCTTATGATTTGTTAGACCCGTTGCATGAAGCATTAAGTAACAATTCAGGGCCTAGAACTCAAGAGGCTTTCTATTCTTCCCCTCTCTCTCAAAACCCTTATATGATTATATGAACAAGTCCAGGATAGTTTGCTGGATGATGTGTTGCATGTGGCCCCCAATTATCCTAGCCAATAGGCAACAAATTACCATACATGTGAGAAAAGCCCTTTTAGACCAGCCATCTCCCAGCTGATGTAGTAGTTGATCACAGATGCATGAACAAGCCCAGCTGAGATCAACCAAGCATGATCTAGAAAAACAGAATCATCCAGCTGACAAAAATCTCATGAGCAAAAATATGTCGATTGTTTTAAACAGCTGAATTTGGGGGTGATTTATTATGTAACAATAGCTAACTGATACAATGTGGAAGGAGAGCTAGATGGAAATATGGATACCCATGGATTTCTGGGCAGTGATAATGGCTTGGCCAGCTGGTCAGAGGCCTGGAAATAGCAAGATTAAAATATTGGAGACAATGAAGTCTAGGGTAGAGGTATGTGAATGACACATAGGAATGGGCAAAACATGAAAAAGTTTGTAACACACGTTAATGTTGAGGATGTCCTCAACATTTAAGTGAATTGGATAATTCACCCTATAGCTATCATCCAACCTCTCTTCTAGGCTATTCCAGTGCTCTTGCAATGGAACCATGAATAAAGTGGCTACAATAGTAGCATTGAGAGCTAGGCAAAGGCTTTTCTTAACCAAGGCTGATATAGCTACCTCTACTTCTGAATAACCAATATACCAGCAGCAGAGACTGATATTGAACTCTTGATATAGTATGATCCCTTCAAAGAGACCAGCCAGCCACTGTTGTTGGTTAATGACATAATTCTTCTTCCATCTGAAGTCTACTAGTTCTACCATATGCCACATCATCTGAGATCAGTTAGCCTAATTAAAAAGCCTAGTAGATGTTCAATGAATGTTCCATTTGGAAACTACACCACAAAAGGTTGTGGCGCAATCCTCTAGTATAAAGCATATTCCTTGAACAAATAGCTGATATATGGTTCTTATCCTCAATACTAGAATAAATTGGTTCAGTGAATAATGGGATTGGCTCCTCTCTCCAACACTTGTGGGCTGACTTTCTATTCTTAAATTCTTAGGTTCTGCCAGGTTCAAAGCCCTGGTTTCAACTGGGAAACAATGCTTCTAAAAAAGAGGAGAGTGTAGGGTGCCACTGAACATGAAACTACAACCCCCACCTAGTCAGTTAGGACTTCTGATAAAAGTAGACCAGCAGGCAAAGGAAGAATTTAACATTAATGGTGGAAATTGACCATATTACTATGAAGAGCTAAGGTTACTTTTATATGAGTGAGGTAGGGAGAAATTTCTAGAACCCAGGGAATTTTACTAGGGTGTCTCTCTGTGTTTCCACACCTCATAATGATGATTAATAGACAATTACAGTTATTATAATCAGGCAAGGGCAAGTCAACTAAGGATTCAGACCTCTTAAGATTGAAAGTTTGGATAATCTCACCAGACAAGCAACCTATCCCAACTAAAATACTGACTGAGAGTGAGGGAAAAATAGACTGCAGGTGGAGGAGTGAGACAGTAAATATCAATACGGACTTGGGACCAATTGTAATGGCATGGACAGTAGTAGCATGTTCCATTAACCTCCCCCATGTATTGTCACTTTTAGAGAATGCAATTGGCCACTGCATTAAAAACTTAAGGGAGAGAATGAGAGACAGAGAATGCAAAGGGTGGACTCTATAGGACACACCTTGAGCACTATGTTGCAGAATCTCACCCTCAGGTCTGATTCCAGCCACATACTGACAAAAAGTGTTTTGCAAGCTTTGATCCCACTTCATGCTGACAGTACCTCATCTCAATAGCATAATCCTCAACTAAATTAGGACCAGGAGTCAATGGAAAGATGATACCCCTTAGACAGGTGGTCATTCTGAAGTGTGTTCTATATATCTCCTCAGAATGGTCTATCTAAATTGAATATCAACTATCCACAGTAGTAACCAACTTGATTCCACATAATTTGATTTTTCTCCTTCCCTGTTTTACTGTCTCTGGTTCCTCATTCTCACTGCCCAGAATCACTTCCCAAACAAACTATCTGCATGAAAAAGCTTTTGAATCAGGCTCAGCTTTCAAGGTAACCCAGGATAAGGCATATGTATTTCGTTCTTGCTGTATTTTTCCCTTTCTTGGTCCTTGTAGTCTCAAGGAAGTGTTGGCATTCAGTGTTAAACACAGAAGTTGCTTTCAGAAATTATAACATTCATAGTTTTTGTTTTCTAGAAGCCTAAGTAACCTGAGGTAAGTAGGCTTGGAAACAAAAAATAGAATGTATAAATTTGAGGAGAGAGAAGCATAAGCAGTGAAAGAGAATAAAATTTCCCAAGACCAGAAAGGGATTATGGTTTGGAGTTCTATAAGCAGCAGAGGACTTATGCCCTGAATCTGATGCTTTAGAAAGATGCCATTACTTCTTGGGAGTAGGGGTGTGATAGAACAATCTAGGGAAGCTGGATCATAGACAGGACAGCTTCCAAACTTGGCAAATAAAGTCAGGCCAAATCTTGGCACAAATGCAACAGTTCTTCAAGGTATCATGTAGATTCAGATGATGAACAAGTCAATAACATCAACATTGCAGCAAAAACAAGATTTCCAGGAAACATATATAACCTACAGAATTTTATGAGATTCTAAAGAGGGGGAAAGGTCCTCAAACACACACACACACACACACACACACACACACACACACACACACATGCATTCATACATGCAAACCACAGTGACTGAGAATGAAACACCAGTTGATTAGTATGTGTCCTCAAAAATCAACTTTAGTTTGACTTTTTAAAGTAAGTAGTATGACATTTATGGCATGCCCAAGACTGTATTTGCAATTTCACACAACTATATATCTCTCCTAGCTCAGTGCAGGGCTTAGGCCTTCTTTATATATGCTGTTTCTACAAACATGTGAACATGCTTCTGTACACATACACACACACACCCCATCTGTCCCAACCTTCCACATGGACCAAAAAGAAGTCTAAATGCATTCAAATGTTCCCCTCAAAAAGGATCAAGACTGAAATGGAAACATTTATATCCAAAGAGCTATATCATTTAAAAAAAATACTCATTTCTTAAAACATACTACAATGTTTATAAACTCCACCCTCCAACTCAACCTGTTCAGAACTGGATATATTACCTCATATTTTCTTACTCTAACAAGATTTTCTTCCTGTATTCCCTAGATCAGCTACCAGTACCACCATGTCAAACATGCTAGAAACCTGGGAGTTATTCTTTACATTTCTCCCTTATCTTATATATC
The DNA here is from genome assembly GCF_000442215.2 of Lipotes vexillifer. Taxonomy (NCBI): domain Eukaryota; kingdom Metazoa; phylum Chordata; class Mammalia; order Artiodactyla; family Lipotidae; genus Lipotes; species Lipotes vexillifer. The sequence continues at coordinate 921,998 of NW_006771059.1, forward strand.
TAACCTATTACAAATCCTGTTAATTTCATTTCCTATCCCTTTCTTATATATTTATCCTCTTCTCTATTTTCACTGTATCAGTTTGTGACCTCAACATCTCTCCCAGGACCAGTGTAATGGCCTCTTAACAGCTCTTCCTATATCTGGTCTCATCATCATCCAAACCATTCAATATATTGCTTGCCAAAATTATCTTTCTAAAATATCAAATTGATAATGTCAATCCCTGTCTAAAACACATCACTGACTCCCAACAATGAAAAGAATAAAATTCAAACATATGAAAAATATTGGTCATTACTTCACTCATACACAACTATCCACTATCATTTTCTACCAATTTCTTTCTCTAATTTCATGCTTTAGTGACACCAAAATATTTGTGGTTGCTTTTATAGAATATGGTATTCCTCACCTCTGTGCTGTGGTCATATGACTATTTGTTTCCAGAAAGCCATTCCTACCTTTCTTCTCTGGATATTTTTTATTCCTCCTTCAAGATGTAATTCAGATGTCATTTTCTCCAGGAAATTAAATTGTATTAAGTACTCCACCTCAATGCCCCATATGACACCATGCCTCTATCACTGTATTTTATTTGTCATGTTGAAATTATTTTTATTCTCTACTGTCCCTTACACTATACTGTGAGCACCTTCAGGGCAATAACTTATTAATTTATAGATCTCTTGTTATTAGCATTGTGCCTGGCACATAGGAGTGTTTATCAATATTTACTGAACTAAATAGTTAAGTGACCTACCTCTCCAGACTTATGCTGTACCATCACTTTCAATATACAGTGTACTCTACTTTTGATAAACTACTTTCTGTTTTCTAGACTTGGAATACAGAGCATCACAAGCTTCTGGAGCAAAAATTCACAAGCAGAAAATTTTCCTGGGGCAAATACCAGGGTAGGAAAATGTAAACTTCAATTGACAAATTCCTAGAGGATCAGTGTGGATACGTTTAAAATTTTAAAACACTTGTTGGGGGGGAGTTATAAAGGGATTCCCATGATTTAACTCCAGAAGATCTACAAGGTTCTCACAGTGAATATGGAAGAAGAGAAAAATCCTCCTGTGCTACCTGCAGGGCGAAAGGGAAAAAAAAAATCATTTTGAAATACACCAGAACATTCTGTTCTTTAAAACAAAGCCTGTCCTTAGGAGAAATTATTTTACCAAAGCCTAAGCTATTAGGAGACTAACTGACCTGGGGAAACTCGAGTCCTCTCTAGTCTTCCTCAAGGGGGAAGAGAAATACCCAACTTCTGCCCATGCTAGTTATCCTGTCCCACGTAAGAAGGAGAAGAAACTGATAAGTACTTGTGAGGTGCATAGCCCAGAGACACACACTCACTGAAAGACTGAGACCTAATCATAGAACTACAGACTGCTTCCCTCCCCCCATACCTTACCACTGTACCACCAAAAACCTATTTACCACAATATGTCAACCCTAGTATATCATGTCTGGCTTTCAAAAAAATTAAAATACATACTAAAAGGCCAAAAACACAGTTTGAAGAGACAGAGGAAACATTAGATCCTAACTCAGATGTGGCAGGGATGTTGGAATTATCAGACTGAGAATTGAAAACAACTATTATTATTTTGCTAAGGGGGCTAAAGAAAAAAGTAGACAATATGCAAGAAGAGTTAGACAGTATAAGCAAAGAGATCAAAATTGAAAGAAACAATCAAAAAGAAATGATAGAGATAAAAAACAGAAATGAAGGATACATTTAGTGGGCTAATTAGTAGAATGAGCACAGCTGAGGAAAGAATCTCTGAGCTTGCCAATATGACCGCAATAGAAACTTCCAAAACTGAAAAGCAAAAGTACAAAAACTGAAAAAAATGGAATAGTATATCCAAGAACTGTAGAACAGATACAAAAAAAAAATGTATCATATGCATAACAGGAATAAAAGGAGAATAGAGAAAATAACATAAGAATTTTTGAAACAATAATGAAGAAGAAGAATGAATAATGAATAAATAAGAATAATGAAGAATTAATGTCACACATTAATTCAATAGATCCATGAAGCACAGAGAATACAAAGGAGAATACATGCCCAAAACCTAAACCTAGGCATAGAATATTCAAACTGCATAAAATCAAAGATAAAGAAAAAATCTGGGAATAAGCCAAAGGAATAAAACATCTTAACTATATAGGAGCAAAGAAATAAGAGGAGTATTACATCCTACTTCTCCTCAGAAAACATGCAAGCAAGAAGAGAGTGGAGCAAAATATTGTGTCGAGAGGAAAAAAAAAACACCCACACACACAAACATAAAATTCTGTATCCTGCAACATCATTCTTGAAATTTGAAGAATAAATAATTTCTAACACAAATAAAAATTGAGAGAAACTGTTGCCAGTACACCTGTCTTGCAAGAAATGTTAAAAGACATTCTTCAGAGAGAATAAAATGATATATGTCAGAAACTCATATCTATATAAAGAAAGAAAGAAAACTGGAGAAGGAATAAAAGAAAACCTTTTTTCTTATTCTTAATGGATCTAATGGGTAACAGTTTGTTCAAAATAATAATAACAACAGTGTATTCAATTTTGTATGCTTATGTATATTTATATACCTATGTATTTTATGTATAAGTAAAATGAATAATAGCAATGATGCAAAAAATGAGAGGGAGGAATTAGGAATGTTTTTAAGTGAAAAAAGGAAGTATAATTAACATGTTAAGAAAGGAAAGTAAATGGAATCATACAAAATTTTCAGTTAAAACCCACAAAAGTCAGAAAAAGAGTAAAGAGTGAAAGAGAAAAATAAGAATAAAGAACAAAGACAATAAATAGACAACAATATTAAATATGGTAAATATTAATACAGATATATCAATAATCATTTTAATGTTAATGATCTAACACACCAAATAAAAGATAGAGGTTATGAGAGTGGGCCAAAATAAAGATCCAGATATATGCACCAAACAACAGAGCATCAAAATATGCAAGAAAAAAAAAATGATAGAACTGAAAGGAAAAATAGCAAAATTCACTATTATAGTTAAAGACTTCAGCACCCCTCTATCAGAAATGACTGATCCAGGAGGCTGAAAATCAGTAGGGACATAATTGAACTCCACAGCACCATCAATCAACTGAATATAATTGACATCTATAGACTACTTCATCCAACAACAGCAGAATACACATTCATCTCAAACTCATATGGGACATTAATCAATATAAACCACATTCTGAGCCATAAAACATACCTAAAATATTTTAAAATAATATATATCATACAATGTCTCCTTTTAATCACAGTGGAGTTAAACTAGAAATCAATAACAGAAAGACAGGTGGAAAATCCTCAAATAATTGGAATTTCAACAACACACTTCTAAATAACACAAGTCAGGGGCAGAGTCAAGATGGCAGAGTAGGAAGACATGGAGTTCACGTCTCCACACAAGTACAACGAGAATTCATCAGAGCAATTCTCACAGGACACCTACTGGACACTTGTGGGGTACCTCAGACACCTAAGGGGACTAGAGGAATCCCTGTGTGACCAGGTAAGACATGGGAGGGAAGGCTGAGGGTGAAAAGTGGAAGCAGGATGGGACTGGCGACCCTCAGGGGTGGCTGGGGCAGAAGAGGTTTTCCCACACTCAGAAGGGCCCACTCATGGCAGAAGGGATCAGCAGGGATGAAGAGGAGCCTTCAGGGGATCAGAAGGAATATGACTGGGGTCTCCCCTGCCCACTTGGGCTCTGGCGAGGCTGCTAGGGTCCTAGGCCTAAGACCCCAGGCCTGAGCTCTGCCCCCACCATGGCCTCTTCCAGCCACACAGGTCCCAAGCCTGCCATACCCCCAATGCCCCCTCTGGCCACCCAGGTCCTGGGCCTGAACCCGGGCCCTGCCAACATCTCTTCCAGCCATGAAGGTCCTGGGCCTGAGCCCCCACCCCAAGGCCTCCTCTAGCTTTGCAGCTCCTGGACCTAAGCCCCAGCCCTGCCAAAGCCTCTGTTGGCCACGTGGGTCCTGGGCATAAAACCCAACCCTGCCAATGCCTCCAAGGGCTGCACAGGTCTGGGGCCTGAGCCCTGCATCTGGAAAATCTTGCTCTGGTTGCACGGGTCCAGGCAGCCCAAGGCTGCCCCTGACAGGCCCTGATCTGCCACACAGGGCCAGATGGGTAGAGTGCTTCCCCGCTCTGAGACCTCCTCAGGCTACACCAGCCCCTGAAGGCATCCCTGTGGAGGAATGTGCCCCAGCTAGCCTGCACAGTCACATGTGCTCCAGGCCATCTTCAGGAGCAGACGCTGGTGAGAGGAACAAGTGCAGAGGTGGGGCTGACACAGCGGGTCCAGAGACCTACCTAGACTTCTTGGAGGACACACTGGGGAGGTGGGGATTGGCATTGGATCACCGCAGAGACAAGGAAACTGATATTGGAGGCACCAGGGAAATTTTTATTTTTTTATTCTTACCTTTTAATTTTATTTTTTATTTTCTTGCTGCTGTGGTTCTGTCTTGTTTCGTTGTTATTTAATTTTCATTAATTTTTATTATTTTTCTAATTTATTTTATTTGTTATTCTTTGTTAATTTTATGCTCTTTAAAAGCCCCCCTGACCCCTGGGGGTCAGGCCTGAGTTCCTGTGGTGGGAGTGCTGAGTCCAAGCTGTTGGACTAACAGAGACTTCAGGCCCCAGGGAATATTCATAGGCCTGAGCTCTCCCAGAGGCCCTCATCTCAGCACCAAGACCCAGCTCCACCCAACTGCTTACAAACTGCAGTGCTGGATGCCACAGGGAAAAAAACCAGCAAGACAAGAACACGGCCCCATCCATCAAAAAAAAAATGAGACAACAAAAAACTATGTTACAGGGGCTTCCCTGGTGGCACAGTGGTTAAGAGTCTGCCTGCCGATGCAGGGGACACAGGTTTGTGCCCTGGTCCGGGAAGATCCCACGTGCCATGGAGCAGCTGGGTCCGTGAGCCATGGCCACTGCGCCTGCACATCCGGAGCCTGTGCTCCGCAATGGGAGAGAGGCAACAACAGTGAGAGGCCTGCGTACCGAAAAAAAAAAAAAAAAAAAAAA
>NW_006771059.1:927171-970463 GCF_000442215.2 Lipotes vexillifer
AAAAAAAAAAAAAAAAAAAAAACTATGTTACAGACAAAGGAGCAAGGTAAGAACCTGCGAGACCAAATAAATGAAGAGGAAATAGGCAACCTACCTGAAAAAAATTCACAGTAATGATAGTAAAAATGATCCAAGATCTCAGAAATAGAATGGAGGTATGGATCCAGAAGATAAAAGAAATGTTTAACAAGGACCTAGAAAAACTAAAGAACAAACAGTGATAAACAACACAATACCTCTAATGAAAAATACACTAGAAAGAATCAGTAGCAGAATAACTGAGGCAGAAGAAAGAATTAAGTGAGATGGGAGATAGAAAGGTGAAAATAACTGCCAAGGAGCTGAACAAAGAAAAAAGAATGAAAAGAAAACAAGACAGTCTCAGAAACCTCTGGGGCAACATTAAAAGCACTAACATTCGAATTATACGGGTCCCAAAAGAAGAAGAGACAGAGACAGGATCTGAGAAAATATGTGAAGGATGATATTCGAAAACTTCCTTAACATGGGAAAGGAAATAATGTCCTAAGTCCAGGAAGCACAGAGAGTCCCATACAGGATAAACCCAAGGAGAAACATGCTGAAACACACATTAATAAAATTTAAATTAAATTAAATTAAATTAAATTAAATTAAATGCAACAAGGGAAAAGCAACAAATAACATACAAGAGGATTTCCATAAGGGTATCAGCTGATTTTTCAGCAGAAACTCTGAAGGCCAGAAGGGAGTGACATGATATATTTAAAGTCATGCAAGGGAAAAACCTACAACCAAAATTACTCTACCCAGCAAGGATCTCATTCAGATTTGACAGAGAAATCAAAAACTTTACAGGCAAACAAAAGCTAAGAGAATTCAGCACCACCAAACTAGCTTTGCAACAAATGCTAAGAAACTTCTCTAGGCAGGAAACACAAGAGAAGAAAAAGACCTACAAAAACAAATCCAAAACAATTAAGAAAATGATAATAAGAACACACATATTGTAAAGCAATTATACTCCAATAAAGATGTTTTAAAAAAGAACACAAATATTGATAATTACCTTGAATGTAAATGGATTAAATTCTCCAACAAAAAGACACAGACTGGCTGAATGGATAAGAAAACAAGACACATATATAAGCTGTCTACAAGAGAACTACTTCAGACCCAGGGACACATGCAGTCTGAAAGTGAGGAAATGGAAAAATATTCCATGCTAATGTAAATCAGAAGAAAACTGGTGTAGCAATACTCATATCAGATAAAATATACTTTAAAATATAGACTGTTACAAAAGACAAGGAAGGACACTACATAATGTCAAGAGATCAATCCAAGAAAAATATATAACAATTGTAAATATTTATGCACCCAATTTATGACCACCTGAATACCTAAGGCATGTGCTAACAGCCATAAAAGGGGAAATTGACAGTAACAAAATAATAATGTGGGAATTTAACATCCCATTTACACCAAAGGACAGCTCAGACAGACAGAAAATTAATATGGAAACAAAAGCTTTAAATGACACAATAGACCAGATAGACTTAATCGATATTTCTAAGACATTCCAGCCAAAAGCAGCAGAATATGCTTTCTTCTCAAGTGCACTCAGAACATTCTCCAGGATAGAACACATCTTGAGTCACAAATCAAGCCTCAGTAAATTTAAGAAAATTGAAATTGTATCAAGCATCTTTTCTGACCAGAAAGCTATGAGATTATAAAATATTTATAGGCAAAAAACTGTAAAAAACACAAACCAATGGAGGTTAAACAATATGTTACTAAATAACCAAGAGTTCACTGGAAAAATCAAAGAAGAAATCAAAAAAGTACATGGATACAAATGACAATGAAAACACGATGATCGAAAACCTACAGGATGCAGCAAAAGCACTTGTAAGAGGGAAGTTTATAGCAATACAATCCTACCTCAAGAAACAAGAAAAATTTCAAATAAATCACCTATCAGTACACCTAAAGCAACAAGAGAAAGAAGAACAAACAAACCCCAAAATTAGTAGAAGAAATAAAACTATGAAATTCAGAGCAGAAGTAAATAAAATAGAAATAAAGAAAACAACAGCAAAAGAATCAATGAAACTAAAACTTGGTTCCTTGAGAAGTTAAGCAAGATTGATAAGCATTTAGCCACACTCATCAAGGAAGAAAAGGAGAGGACTCAAATCATAAAATTAGAAATGAAAAGGAGAAATTATAACAGACACTGAAGAAATACAAAGAATCATAAGAGACTACTACAAGTAATTATATGTCAATAAAATGGAAAACTTGTAAGAAATGGACAAATTCTTATAAAGGCAAAACCTTCCAAGACTGAACCAGGAAGAAATAGAAAATATGAAGAGACCAATCACAAGTAATGAAATTAAAACTGTGATTAAAAATCTTCAAAAATGTAACTGTTTGCAGATGATATGATACTCTACATAGAAAATCCTAAAGGTGCCAACAGAAAACCATTACTGCTAATCAGTGAATTTGGTAAAGTCACAGGATATGAAATTAATACAGAGAAATCTCTTGCATACTTATAGACTAACAATGAACAATCAGAAACAGAAATTAAGGAGACAGCAAAAAGAATAAATTACTTAGGAATAAACCTACCTAAGGAGACAAAAGATCAGCACACAGGAAACTAAAAGATACTGATGAAAGAAATCAAACAGAACACCAACAGGTGGAGAGATATACCATGTTCCTGGATTGGAAGAATCAGTAATGTGAAAAAGACTCTACTACCTAAAGCATTCTACAGATTCAATGCAATTCCCATCAAACTACTAATGGCATTTTTCACAGAACTAGAACAAAAATTTTCAGAATTTGTGTGGAAACAAAAAAGACCCCAAATAGCCAAAGCAGTCTTGAGAAAGAAAAATGGAGCTGGAGGAATCAGGCTCTCAGACTTCAGACTATACTACAAAACTACAGTCATCAAGACAGTAAGGTATTGGCACAAAAACAGAAATATAGATCAATGGAACAGGATACAAAGCCCAGAGATAAACTCATGTACATATGGTCACCTTATCTTTGATAAAGGAGGGAAGAATATACAATGGATAAAAGGCAGCCTCTTCAATAAGTGGTGCTGGGAAAACTGGACAACTACATATAAAAGAATGAAATTAAAACAATCTGCAGTACCATACACAAAAATAAACTCAAAATGGATTAAACCAAAATGTAAGGCCATAAACTATAACACTTAGAGGAAAACATAGGCAGAACATACTTTGATATAAATCACAGCAAGATCCTTTTTAACACACATCCTAGAGTAATGAAAATAAAAATAAAAAATGGGACCTAATTAAACTTAAAAGCTTTTGTACAGCAATGGAGACCATAAATCTGATGAAAAGACAACCATCAGAATTGGAGAAAATATTTTCAAATGAAACAACTAACTGAGGTTTACTCTACAAAATGTACAAGCAACTCATGCAGCTCAATATCAAAAAATAATAATAATAAGTGACCCAATCAAGAAATGGGCAGAAGATCTAAACAGACTTTTCTCCAAAGAAGACATACAGTTGGCCAACAAACTGAAAAGCTGCTCAACAACACTAATTATTAGAGAAATGAAAATCAAAACTAAAATGAGGTATCACCTCACACCCACCAAAATGACCATCATAGAAATTTCTGTCAAAAATAAATGCTGGAGAGGGTGTGGAGAAAAGGGAACACTTTTACACTGTTTTTGGGAATGTAAATTGATAGAGCCACTATGCAGAAAAATATGGAGGTTCCTTAAAAAGCTAAAAATAGAACTATCATATGACCCAGTGATCACACTGTTGGGCATATACTCATAACTCAAAAATATACATACACTCCAATGTTCATAGAAGCACTACTTACAATAGCCAGCACATGAAAGCCACCTAAATATTCATTGACAGATGAATGGATAAAGAAGATGTGGTATATATATATATATATATATATATATATACACAATGGAATATTATTCAGGCATTAAACTGAACAGAACTGAGTCATTTGTAGAGAGATGGATGGACCTAGAGACTGTCATACAGAGTGAAGTTAGTCAGAAAAGAAAAACTAATATCATATATTAATGCACATATGTGGAATCTGAAAAAATTTGTACAGATGATGTTATTTACAAAGCAGAAATAGAGACACAGACATAGACAACAAACATAGGGATACTAAGGATGAAAAGAGGGGTGGAATGAATTGGGAGATTGGGATTGACATGTATACACTATTTATTTTTGGAATTTTATTTTATTATATTTTTTATACAGCAGGTTCTTATTAGTTATCTATTTTATACATATTAGTGTGTATATGTCAATCCCAATTCACTATTGATACTATGTATAAAATAGATAATTAATTGAAACCTACTGTATAGCTCAGGGAACTCTACAAAATGAACTACTAGAGCTCCTCAATGATTTTGGTAAAGTTGCAGGATACGAAATTAATGCACAGCAATGTCTTGCATTCCTACGTACTAACAATAAAAAAATCAGAAAGAGAATTTAAGAAATCAATCCCATTTACCATTGCAACCAAAAAAATAAAATACTTAGGAATAAACCTACCAAAGGAGGCCAAAGACCTGTACTCAGAAAACTAACATACTGATGAAAGAAATCAAAGATGACACAAACAGATGGAGAGATATACCATGTTCTTGGATCAGAAGAATCAATGTTGTGAAAATGACTATACTACCCCAAGCAATGTACAGATTCAATGCAATCCCTATCAAATTACCAAGGGAATTTTTCACAGAATAAGAACAAAAAATTTAAAAACCCCAAATATCCAAAGTAATCTTGAGAAAGAAAAAGGAACAGAAGGAATCAAGCTCCCTAACTTCAGACTATGCTATAAAGCTACAGTCATCAAGACAGTATGGTACTGGCACAAAAACAGAAATATAGATCAATGGAACAGGATACAAAGCCCAGAGATAAACCCATGCACGTATGGTCACCTAATCTATGAAAGAAGAGGCAAGAAAGTACAATGGAGAAAACACAGCCTTTTCAATAGGTGGTATTGGGAAAATTGGATAGCTACATGTAAAAGAATGAAATTAGAACAGTCCATAATACCATACACAAAAATGAACTCAAAATGGATTAAAGACCTAAATGTAAGGTCGGACATTATAAAACTCTTAGAGGAAAATGTAGGTAGAACACTTTAACATAAATTGCAACAAGATCATTTTTAACCCACCCCCTAGTGTAATGGAAATGTAAACAAAATAAACAAATGGGACCTAATTAACCTTAAAATATTTTGCACAGCAAAGGGAACCATAAACAAGATGAAAAGTCAACCCTCAGAATGGGAGAAAATAATTTCAAATGAAGCAACTGACAAGGTATTAACCTCCAAGTATATACAAAATGCTCATGCAGCTCACTATCAAAAAATACCATTAATAACTGGGCAGAAGTCTTAAATAGATATTTCTACAAAGAAGGCATACAGCTGGCCCACAAACACATGAAAAAATACACAACATAACTAATTATTAGAGAAATGCAAATCAAAACTGCAAAGAGGTATCATCTCACACCCATCAGAGTGGCCATGATCAAAAAATCTATGAACAATAAATGCTGGAGAGGGTGTGGAGTAAAGGGAAACCTCTTACTCTGCCACTGGGAATGTAAACTGTTATAGCCACTATGTAGAAGAGCATGGAGTTTCCTTAAAAAACTAAAATTAGAGTTACCCTATGATCCTGCAATCCCACTCCTGGGCATACACTCGGAGAAAACCATAATTTAAAAAGACACATGAACCCTAATGTTTATTGCAGCACTATTTACAATAACCAGGTCATGGAAGCAATCTGAATATCTGTCAACACATGAATGGATAAAGAAGATGTGGTACATATGTGCAATGGGATATTACTCAGTGATAAAAAGGAAAAAAATTGAGTCATTTGTAGAGACATGGATGGAGCTAGAGACTGTCATACAGAGTGAAGTAAGTCAGAAAGAGAAAAACAAATATTGTATATTACCACATATATGTGGAATCTAGAAAAATGTTATGGATGAACCTGTTTACAAAGCAGAAATAGAGAAACAGATTTAGAGAACAAACATATGGGTACCAAGGGGGGGAAGTAGGCATTGGGATCAATTGGGAGATTGGGACTAAATGTACACTAGTGTGTATAAAGTAGATAACTAATGAAAAACTGCTGTATAGCACAGGGAACTCTACTCTGTGCTCTGTGCTGACCTAAATTGGAAGGAAATCCAAAAATGAGGGGATATATGTACACATATAGCTAATTCACTTCGCTGTACAGCAGAAACTAACATGACATTGTAAAGAAACTATACGCCAATAAAAGGAAAGAGAAGGAAAGAAAGAAAGAAAGAAAGAAAGAAAGAAAGAAAGAAAGAAAGAAAGAAAGAAAGAAAGAAAGAAAGAAAGGAAGGAAGGAAGGAAGGAAGGAAGGAAGGAAGGAAGGAAGGAAGGAAGAAAAGAAGGAAAGAAGGAAGGGAGGAAGGAAGGAAGGAAGGAAGGAAGGAAGAAAGGACATGTGGGTCAAAGAAGAACTCTGAAGAGCAATTTTTTTTAAATTTTTTGAAATAAATAACTATGAAAATAAGCTCACCAAAATTTGTGGGATGCAGTGAAGGCAGTGCTTAGAGAAAAATTCATATCATCAAATGCATATATTAGAAAATTAGAAAGCTCTAAAATCAATAACCTAAGCTTCTACCTTAGAAAACTAGAAATAAAAGAGCAAATTAAATTCAAAGTATATATATATATATATATATAAAATTTTTAAATGTTAGAGTAGAAAAAAATGAAATTGGAAAAAAAGAAATCAATATAGTAAATTTAAAAAAACCTGGTACTTTCAAAATATTATTAAATTGAAAAAGCCTCTAGAAAGACTAAGAAAAAAAAATAAAGACACAAATTACTAATAATAGAAATGAAAGCCAATACATCATTACAGATCCTATGGATAGGATAATAATGGAATAACATGAACAACTCTATGCCCACAAATTTGATAAGCTAGTTGAAATGGACCAGTTCCTTGAAAGACACAATCTGCCAAAATTTATGCAAGAAGAAAGAGACAATCTGAATAAGTCTATATCTATAAATAAATTTAATCAATAATTAATAAGATTTCAAAACAGAGACGACCAGCCCCAATTGTCTTCACAGGTGAATTTTACCAAATATTTAAAGAAGGAACTATATCCAGTTCTCTGTAATCTCTTCTAGAGGATAGAAGCAGAGGGAATATCTCCTAATTCATTCTGTGAAGCCAGTATTACCTTAATGTCAAAACCAGAAAAAGACATTGTAATAAAACAAAACTGGTGATCAACATATCATAAACACAGATGCAAAAATCTTTCATAAAATATTTGCAAATTGAATCAACAATGCATTAAAAAAAAAATACAGCACAAAAAAAACCAAGATTTTTTCCCGATACTCAAGCCTTGTTCAGCATTGGAAAATCAGTTAATGTACAGGCATACCACTTTTTATTGTGTTCACTTTACTGTGCTTTGCAGATATGCGGCAGCCCTATTTCAAGCAAGTCTATTGATACCATTTTTCAAACAAACTTGCTCACTTTGTATCTCTGTGTCACGTTTTGGTAAATTTTAAAATATTTCAAAGTTTTGCATTATTTTTATATTTGTTATGGTGATCTGTGATCAATAATCTTTGATGTTACTATTTTAATTATTTGGGGGTGTCATGAACCATGCCCATATAAGCTGACAAACATAATAAATGGGGTGTGTGTTCTGACTGCTCCACCAACCACTTTCCCCCATCTCTTTTCCTATCCTCAGGCCTCCCCATTCCCTGAGACACAACAATATTGAAATTAGGCCAATTAATAACACTACAATGGCCTCTAAATGTTCAAGTGAAAGGAAGAGTCACACATCTCTCACTTTAAATCTAAAGCTAGAAATTATTAAGCTTAGTGAGGAAAGTATGTCAAAAGCCTTTTTTTTTATGATTCCATATATATGTGTTAGCATACGGTATTTGTTTTCCTCTTTCTGACTTACATCACTCTATATGACAGACCCTAGGTCCATCCACTTCACTAAAAATAACTCAATTTCATTACTTTTTATGGCTGCGTAATATTCCATTGTATATAAGTGCCACATCTTCTTTATCCATTCATCTGTTGATGGGCACTTAGGTTGCTTCCATGTCCTGGCTATTGTAAATAGAGCTGCAATGAACGTTTTGGTACATGACTCTTTTTGAATTATGGTTTTCTCAGGGTATATGTCCAGTAGTGGGATTGCTGGGTGGTATGGTAGTTCTATTTTTAGTTTTTTAAGGAATCTGCATACTGTTCTCCATAGTGGCTGTATCAATTTACATTCCCACCAACAGTGAAAGAGGGTTCCCTTTTCTCCACACCCTCTCCAGCATTTATTGTTTGTAGATTTTTTGATGACGGCCATTCTGACCAGTGTAAGATGTTATCTCATAGTTTTGATTTGCATTTCTCTAATGATTAATGATGCTGACCATTCTTTCATGTGTTTTTTGGCAATCTGTATATCTTCTTTGGAGAAATGGTCATGAAGAACCTAGGGGCAAGATGGGAATAAAGACACAGACCTACTAGAGAATGGACTTGAGGATATGGGGAGGGGGAAGGGTAAGCTCTGACAAAGTGAGAGAGTGTCATGGACATATATACACTACCAAACATAAAATAGATAGCTATTATGGAAGCAGCCACATAGCACAGGGAGATCAGCTCGGTGGCTTGTGACCACCTACAGTGGTGGGATAGGGAGGGCGGGAGGGTGGGAGACAAAGAGAGAAGAGATATGGGGACATATGTATATGTATAACTGATTCACTTTGTTATAAAGCAGAAACTAGCACACCATTGTGAAGCAATTATACTCCAATAAAGATGTTAAAAGAAAAAAAAAAAGCCGAGGTAGGCTGAAAGTGAGGCTTCTTGTGACAAACACCCAAGTTGTAAATGCAAAGAAAAATTTCTTGAAGAAAATTAAAAGGCCCTAACTCTTTCAATTCTATGAAGGCTGAGAGAAGTGAGGAAGCTGCAGAAAAATGTTTGAAGTTAACAGAGGTTCGTTCATGTGGTTTAAGGAAATAACCCATCTCCATAACATAAAATTGCAAGGTGAAGCAGCAAGTGCAGATGTAGAAGCTGTAGCAAGTATCCAGCAGATCTAGCTAAGATAATTACTGAAAGTGGCTACTCTCAAAAATAAATTTTAAATGCAGATGAAACAAACTTATATTGGAAGAACATGCCATCTAGGACTTTCATAGCTAGAGAGAAGGCAATGTCTGGCTTTCAAAGCCTCAGAGCACAGGCTGACTCGCTTACTATGGGCTAATGCAACTGGGAACTTTAAGTTGAAGTCAATGCTCATTTACCATTCTGAAAATCCCTGAGGCCCTTAAGAATTATGCTATATCGACTCTGCCTGTGTTCTATAAATGGAACAAAAAAGCCTGGATGGCAGAACATCTGTTTACAACATGGTTTATTTACTGAATATTTTAAGCCCAATATTGAGACCTACTGCTCAGGAAAGAACATCCTCTCAAAATATTGTTCATTGACAATGCACCTAGTCACCCCAGAGCTCTGATGGAGATGTACAATGAGATTAATGTTGTTTTCCTGCCTGCAAACACAACTTCCATTCTGTAGTCCATGGATCCAGGAATAATTTTGACTTTTAAGTCTTATTCTTTAAGAAATACATTTCATAATGCTATAGCTGCCATAAAGTAATTCCTCTGAGGCACCTGGGAAAAGCAAGTTCAAAACTTTCTGGAAAGGATTCACTATTCTAGATGACATTAAGAACATTCATAATTCATAGGAAGTGGTCAAAATGTCAACATTAACCAGAGTTTAGAAGAAGTTGATTCCAAATCTCATGGATGACTTTGAAGGGTTCAAGACTTAAATGGAGGAAATAACTGCAGATATAGTGGAAATGGCAAGAGAACTAGAATTAGAAGTGGAGCTTGAAGATGTGACTGAACTGCTGCAATCTCATGATAAAATTTTAGTGGATGAGGGGGTGCTTCTTTTGGACGAGCAAAGAAGTTGGCTTCTTGAGATGGAACTTACTCCTGGTGAAGATACTGTGAAGATTGTTGAAATTACAACAAAGGATTTAGAATGTTACATAAAGTTAGTTAATAAAGCAGCAGCAGGGTTTGAGAGGATTGACTACAGTTTTGAAAGAAATTCTACTGTGGGTGAAATGGTACCAAACAGCATTGCATGCTACAGAGGAATCATTCATGAAAGGAAGAGTCAATCAATGTAGCAAAATTTATTGTTGTCTTATTTTAAGAAATTGCCACAGCCACCAATCTTTAGCAACCATCACTCTAATAAGTCAGTAGCCATCAACATCAAGACAAATCCTCCACCAGCAAAAGGATTATGACTCACTAAAAGCTCATATGATGGTTAGCTTTTTAAACAATAAAGTAGGTTTTAATTGAGATGTACATTGTTTTTAGACATAATGCTATTGCACACTTAATAGACTACAGTATAGTATAATCATAATTTTTTATGCACTAGGAAACCAAAAAATTCATGTGACTCACTTTATTACAGTATTTACTTTATTGTGCTGGTCTGGAACCAAACTTACCATATCTCCAAGGTATGCCTGTAATCCATCATGTCAACAGGTAATAGAAGAAAAATCAAATGATATGATCATTTGACAAAATGCAGATGTGGAGAATTCATTCGGCCAAATCCAACACCCATTCATGATAAAAACTCTCAGAAATCTAGGAATAGAGGGCAACTTTCCTAACTTAATAGAGAATATCTACAAAAAAACTAGTTAACATCCTACTTAATCATGAGAAACTCAAATCTTTCCCACTAAGATCAGGAGCAAAGCAAGCATATTCCTCTCATCACTTTTTTTCAACACTCTATTGGAACTTCTATCTAATGCAATATGACAAGAAGAGGAAATAAAAGGTATACAGATTGAGAAAGAAGAAATAAAACTGTTTCAGTTCACAGGTGTCATAATTGTCTGTGTAGAAAATCTAAAAGAATTGGTGAAAAAACTCCTGGAACTATGAAGTGATCATAGCAAGGTTGTAGGATACAAGATTAATATACAAAAAACAATCTCTTTCCTACTCTAGCAATGAATTAGTGGAATTTGAAATTAAAAACACAATACCATTTTCTTAAAAAATGAAAAAAATACATATAAATATAACAAATTATGTACAAGTTTTATATGAGGAAAACTACAAAAGTCTGTTGAAAGATATCATAGAATAACCAAATAAATGGAGATATAGTTCATGTTCATAGATAGGGAAGACTCAATGTTGTCAATCTGCAAGCTCTTCTCAATCTGATTGATAGATTCAATGCAATTCCAATCAAAATTCCAGCAAATTCTTTGGTATCAGAAATTGATTCCAATGTTTATATGGAGACAAAAGATACAGAATAGTTAATACAATATTGAAGGAGAGTAAAGTTGGAAGACTGACACTACTTGACTTCTAGACTTAATACAAAGGTATGGCAATCAAGACACTGTGGTATTGGTGAAAGGAAAGACAAATAGATCAATGAAGCAGAATAGAGAGCCCAGATATAGATCCACATAAATATAGTCAACTGATCTTTTGACAAAGGAGCGAAGGCAATACAATGGGTAAAAGATAACTTTTTCAACAATAGGTATGGGGACAACAGGACATTCATGACAAAAAAAAGAAAAGAGAAGAATCTAGATGCAGACCTTAAACTCTTCACAAAAATCAACTCAAGATTGATCATAGACCTAAATGTAAAATGAAAAACTATAAAACTTCTAGAGGCTAACATAGGATAAAATCTGGACAATTTTGGTTATGGTGATGACTTTTTTAGATATAACACCAAAGGCACAGTCCATGAAAGAAAAAGATTTATAAACTGAACTTAAGTAAATTTAAGAACATCTGCTATGCAAAAGACATTGTCAAGAAAATAAGACAAGTGGCAGACTGGGATAAAATATTTGCAAAAGACATCTCTCACGAAATATTGTTATCTGAAACATACAAAGAACACTTGAAAATGAGATTGAAGGAGAAGAGTCAAGATTGCAGAATAGGGAGATGCAGAATTTGCCTCTCCTCACAAGTACATCAAGCATACATCTACAAATGGAACACTTCTCACAGAGCTGAACACTAATGGAAGACCTCAGACACCTAAAAGAACAAGAAAAATCCCCATGCAACTGGGTAGGATGAAAGAAATGAAAAAAGGAAAAGAGTAAACCGGAAGGAACCAGCACCCCTGGTGGGGACCTGAAAGTGAGGAGTGGTTCCTGCACTCACAAACGCCCCCTCACAGCAGGGAAATCAGATGGGGCAGAAAGGGACCTTCAGGGGATTGGAGGGGAACACAGCAACTGGTCTGTGGAAGGCAGGACAAAGTAAGCACTGCACCCATGGTCTGTGCCACAGCCCTGTGCACCCCAGCCTGAGTCGTGGGTCTCCTGGTGAGAAGGGGGGCTGGCAGCTGGAAAGTGGGGTTTGGAGAGCCAACCCAGTGAGGGGACAGCTGTTGGCTGTGAAGAGACAGCCTGAAGGAACAGGAGTAAGAAGCTCCACAACCAGGAATGTTTGTGGAAGAAGCCTGGGACACCATAGAAGCAAGGTGTCATTGTTGAGTAGTGCACAAGGGGTGGGGCTGCCTTTGCAACTCCCCTCTCCACCCGCTGGTTCCTGTTTCCACAGGCACTGGGAGGAGCACCCATCTGAGCAGGCTTGCCCACCCTTCAGGCCAAACATTCCTCAACCCACGCAGGCTCCAGTGTAATGAGGGCCACCACTGCCAAAGCCTACTTTGGCCACGCAGACCTCGGTGGGCCTGTGTGCACCACCCATGCCAAAGCCTCCTTGGGAATCAGCCCTGGGTGCTCCAGCCAAGACAGGAATCTGCCAATGCTGGCAAGGCCTGAGTGCTAAAGCGTGAGGTTGGGAGAGCAGATCCAGGGAGAGGACTGCTGTTGGCTGTGTGGAGACAACCTGAGGAGATGGGAGTGAGGGGCTCCATGGCCAGGAATGCTCCTAGAGGAGGCATGGTCTGCCTTGGAAAAGAAGCAGCATTGTTGAGTGTCATGCAAGGGGTGGGGCTGCCATCACGACTCTCTCCCCACATACCAACTTCTGTGTCCATGGACACTGGGAGGGATTCCCACCAGAGTGAGCACACCCCAGTCTGTTGCAAATTCTTGCCAGTCCTGCCACCACAGGCACTTCGCACATGCCCCAGTTGTGGCCACCCTAAACTTCCCCGGCCTGAATGAGTAAGTGTGCACCAATCAGCTGCTGCTTTGACTTGCTCTCGCCTGGGTGGGGAACAGATGCCTGTGGGTGGCCCACATGCAGAGGTGGGGTGAAAACAAAAGCTGAGCCACAGGGGTTATGACTATGGAAGAGGAATGAAAATCTCTCTGTGCAGCGGCATGAGACATAAATTAAATCTCCGTGATCAGCTTGGTAGACCCTGCATTTGTGGAATATCTGAATGGACGAGTGCTCCAACAACTGAGACTGGTCTAGCTTTAGCAGCTGTGGAATTTGGAGGCAAGTACACATGGGAGTTGGGCCAGATCAGAGTCTAAGCTGCAACCACAGTGCCCATAGCAGGTCCAGAGACCTACCTAGAGGTATTGGACGGCCTCCTGGGGGCACAGAGTTTGGCTGTGGCTCACTGTGGGGGTAAGCACAATGATAACAGAGGCCACAGGAAGTGTTATAATAACTATTATTTTTGCTTTGTTTTGTTTTGTTGTGGCTTTATTTTCTATTATTTATTATTTTTTAATTTATTTTTTCTATTTATAATTTTTAATATTTTTTTTATTTTTCTATTTTTACTCTACTTTTCTACTCTTTTGTGTTTTTTCTTGTTTTTGTTTCTGTTCTTTGATATGTTTTGTTTTGTATTGTATTGTTCATTTGTTTGTTTTTGCGGTACTCGGGCCTCTCACTGTTGTGGCCACTCCCATTGCAGAGCACAGGCTCCAGACACACAGGCTCAGCGGCCATGGCTTACGGCCCCAGCCACTCCACGGCATGTGGGATCTTCCTGGACTGGGGCATGAACCCATGTCCCCTGCATCAGCAGGCGGATTCTCAACCACTGAGCCACCAGGGAAGCCCCATGTTTTGTTTTTTTATTATCTTTTTTGTCTGTTTTTTGTTGTGTTTTGTCATTTGTCTTGAGTTTTGTTTGTCTGTTTGTTTTTTTTTTTCATTTTTTTTTGTTCCTGCTGTTTGTTTCTTTTTTAAATTTTTATTTGTCTTGACATTTTTGTCAGTTTTCTTTACCTTTCTGTTTGTTTGTTTGTTTGTGCTGCACAGCTTCTGGGGTCTTGGTTCCCCAGCCAGGGGTTGGGACTGAGCTTCAGGTGGGAATCCTTCAGTCCAGGACAGTGAACCACCAGAGAATTCCTGGGCTCAGGGAATATTAATTGGCATAAGCTCTCCCAGAGTTCTCCATCTCAACACCAAGACCTGGTTCCACCCAACTGCCTGCAGGCTCCAGTGCTGGACACTTCACAACAAACAACAAGCAAGACAGGAACACAAATGAAACCATCAGCAGACAGGCTGCCTAAAGTCATACTAAGCTCACAGACACCCCAAAACACACCCTGTGATGCAGCCCTGTCCATTCGAAGGACAAGAGTAAGCTCCAATCATCAGAGCACAGGCACGAGTCTCTCCCACCAGGAAGACTAAACAAGCCCCAGGACCAACCTCACCAACCAGGGGGCAGACACCAAAAGCAAGAAGAACTACAACCCTGCAGCCTGTGGAAAGGAGACCACAAAGAGAGTAAGTTAGACAAAATGAGATGACAGAGAAATATGTTGCAGACAAAGGAGCAAGGTTTTTACACAAGACCAAATAAATGAAGAGAAAATAGGCAATCTGCCTGAAAAAGACTTCACAGTAAAAACAGCAAACATGATGCAAGATCTCAGAAATAGAATGGAGGCATGGATCCAGAAGATATATGAAATGTTTAAAAAGGACCTAAAAGAACTAAAGAATAAAGAGTAATAGACAACAAAATAACTCAAATGAAAAATACAGTAGAAGGATATAATAGCAGAATAACTGAGGCAGAAGAAAGAATAAGTGAGATGGAAGATATAAAGGTGGAAATAGCTGCCAAGGAGCAGAATAAAGAAAAAGGAATGAAAAGAAATTAAGACAGTCTCAGAAACTTCTGGAACAACATTAAACTCACCAACATTTGAATTACAGGGGGTCCCAGAAGAAGAAGAGAAAGGGAAAGGGTCTGGGAAAATATTTGAAGAGATTATATTCAAAAACTTCTCTAACATGGGAAAGGAAATAGTCACCCAATTCCCAGAAGTTCACAGAGTCCCATACAGGATAAACAAAAGGATAAACATGCCAAAACACATATTAATAAAAAAATAATAAATTCAAAGAAAAAAAAGTTAAATTCAGCAAGGGAAAAGCAAGAAATAACATCCAAGGGATTCTCATAAGGTTTTCAGCTGATTTCTCAGCAGACACTCTGCAGGCCAGAAGGGAGTGGCATAATATACTTAAAGTCAAGAAAGGGAAAAACCTACAACCAGGATTACTCTACACAGCAAGGATCTCATTAAGATTCAACAGATAAATCAAAAATTTTACAGGCAAGCAAAAGCTAAGAGAATTCAGCAACACCGAATCAGCTCTACAACAAATGCTAAAGGAACTTCTCTAAGTGGGAAACACAGGAAAATAAAACGATTTACAAAACAAACCCAAAACAATTAAGAAAATGGTAATAGTAACATACATATCAAAAATTACCTTAAATATAAAAGGATTAAATACTCCAACCAAAAGATAAAGACTGGCTGAAGGGACACAAAAACAAGATGCATATGTATGCTGTCTACAAGAGACTCACTTCAGACCCAGTGACACATATGGACTGAAAGTAAGGGGATGGAAAAATATATTCCATGTAACTGGGAATCAAAATAAAGCTGGAGCAGCAATACTCACATCAGACAAAATAGATTTTAAAATAAAGACTATGACAAGAGGCAAGGAAGGACACTACATAATGATCAAGGGATCAATCCAAGAAGAAGATAAAACAATTATAAATATTTTTTCACCCATCGTAGGAGCATTTCAAAACTAACAGCCATAAAGGGGAATGCTAATAGACATAAAGGGGAAATTGATAGTAACACAATAAGAGTGGGGGACTTTAATACCCCACTTACACCAATGGACAGATCATCCAGATAGAAAATTAATATGGAAACAAAAGACATAAATGACATATTAGACCAGGTACACCTATATTGCTAAGACATTCCACATGAAAGCAGCAGAATACACTTTCTTCTCAAGTGCAGATGGAGCTTTCTCCCGGGTAGACCACATCTTGGCTCACAAACCAAGCCTTGGTAAATTTTAGAAAATTGAAATATCAAGCATCTTTTCCAACAGCAACACTATGAGATTACAAATCAGTTACAGGAAAGAAATGTAAAAAATACAAACATGTGCAGGCTAAAAAATATGCTACTAAATAACCAAGAGGTCACTGAAGAAATCAAAGGGAAATCAAAATTACCTAGAAACAAATGACAACAAAAACACGAAATGACCCAAAACATATGGGATGCAGCAACAGCAGTTCTAAGAAGGAAGTTTATAGCAATAAAATGCTAATTCAGGGAACAAAAAAATCTCAAAGAAACAACTTAACTTACACCTAAAGCAACTAGACAAAGAAGAACAAAAAAAAAGTTAGTAGAGGGAAAGAAATCATAAAGATCACATATCCTTCTCAAACTTTTCCAAAATATAGCAGAGGGTGGAACACTCCCAAACTCATTCTACAAGGCCACCATCACCTTGATACCAAAACCAGATAAGGATGTCACAAAGAAAGAAAACTACAGGCCAATATCACAGATAAACATACATGCAAAAATCCTCAACAAAATACTAGCAATCAGAATCCAACAGCACATTAAAAGGATCATACAACATGATCAAGTGGGGTTTATTCCAGGAAGACAAGGCTTCTTCAATATACACAAATCAATCAACATGGTACACCATATTAACAAATTAAAGGAGAAAAACCATGTGATCACCTCAATAGATGCAGAGAAAGCTTTTGACAAAATTCAACACCCATTTATGATAAAAACCCTGCAGAAAGTAATCATAGAGGGAACATGCCTCAACATAATAAAGGCCATATATGACAAACCCACAGACAACATCATCCTCAATGGTGAAAAACTGAATGCATTTCCACTAAGATCAGGATCAACACAAGGTTGTCCACTCTTATTCAACATAGTTTTGGAAGTTTTAGCCACAGCAATCAGAGAAGAAAAGGAAATAAAAGGAATCCAAATCGGAAAAGAAGAAGTAAAGCTGTCACTGTTTGCAGATGACATGATACTATACATAGAGAATCCTAAAGATGCTACCAGAAAACTACTAGAGCTAATCAATGCATTTGGTAAAGTAGCAGGATACAAAATTAATGCACAGAAATCTATGGCATTCCTATGCACTAATGATGAAAATTTCTGAAAGTGAAATAAAGAAAACACTCCCATTTACCATTGCAACAAAAAGAGTAAAATATCTAGGAATAAACCTAACTTAGGAGACAAAAGACCTGTATGCAGAAAATTATAAGACAATGGTGAAAGAAATTAAAGATGATACAAATAGATGAGAGATATACCATGCTCTTGGACTGGAAGAATCAACATTGTGAAAATGACTCTACTACCCAAAGCAATCTATAGATTCAATGCAATCCTTATTAAATTACCACTTGCATTTTTCACAGAACTAGAACAAAAAATTTCACAATTTGTATGGAAACACAAAAAATCCCAAATAGCCAAAGCAATCTTGAGAACAAAAAATGGAGCTGGAGGAATCAGGCTGCCTGACTTCAGACTATACTACAAAGCTACAGTAATCAAGACAGTAAGGTATTGGCACAAAAACAGAAAGATAGATCAATGGAACAGGACAGGAAGCCCAGAGATAAACCCACACACATATGGTCACTTTATCTTTGATAAAGGAGGCAAGAATATACAATGGAGAAAAGACAGCATCTTCAATAAATGGTGCTGGGAAAACTGGATAGGTGCATGTAAAAGTATGAGATTAGATCACTCCTTAACACCATACACAAAAATAAGCTCAAAATGGGTTAAAGACCTAAATGTTAGGCCAGAAACTATCAAACTCTTAGAGGAAAACATAGGCAGAACACTCTATGACATAAATCACAAGATCCTTTTTGACCCACCTCCTAGAGAAATGGCAATAAAAACAAAAATAAAAAAAATGGGACCTAATGAAACTTCAAAGATTTTTCACAGCAAAGGAAACCATAAACAAGACCAAAAGACAACACTCAGAATGGGAGAAAATATTTGCAAATTAAGCAACTGGCAAAGGATTAATCTCAAAAATTTACAAGCAACTCATGCAGCTCAATTACAAAAAAAACAAACAACCCAATCCAAAAATGGAGCAGAAGACCTAAATAGACATTTCTCCAAAGAAGATATACAGACTGCCAACAAACACATGAAAGAATGCTCAACATCATTAATCATTAGAGAAATGCAAATCAAAACTGCAATGAGATATCATCTCACACCAGTCAGAATGGTTATCATCAAAAAATCTAGAAACAATAAATACTGGAGAAGGTGTGGAGAAAATGGAACACTGTTGCACTGCTGGTGGGAATGTGAATTGGTACAGCCACTATGGAGAACAGTAGAGAAGCTCCTTAGAAAGCTACAAATAGAACTACCATATGACCCAGAAATCCCACTACTGGGCATATATCCTGAGAAAACCATAATTCAAAAAGTGTCATGTACCAAAATATTCATTGCAGCTCTATTTGCAATACCCTGGAGATGGAAACGACCTGTGTCTGTCATTGGATGAATGGATAAAGAAGATGTGGCACATATATACAATGGAATATTACTCAGCCATAAAAAGAAATGAAATTGAGCTCTCTGTAATGAGGTGAATAGACCTAGCATCTGTCATACTGAGTTAAGTAAGTCAGAAAGAGAAATACAAATACCGTATGCTAACACATATATATGGAATTTAAGAAAAAAATGTCATGAAGAACCTAGGGATAAGACAATAATAAAGACACAGACCTACTAGAGTATGGACTTGAGGATATGGGGAGGGGGAAGGGTAAGCTGTGACAAAGTGAGAGAGAGGCATGGACATATATACACTACCAAACGTAAGGTAGATAGCTAGTGGGAAGCAGCTGCATAGCACAGGGAGATCAGTTCGGTGCTTTGTGACCGCCTGGAGGGGTGTGATAGGGAGGGTCTGAGGGAGATAGACAGAGAAGGGAAGAGATATGGGAACACATGTATATGTAAAACTGATTCACTTTGTTATAAAGCAGGAACTGGCACAACATTGTAAAGCAATTATACTCGAATAAAGATGTAAAATATTATATAAAATAAATAAATAATTAAATAAATGAAATAGAAATGAAGAAAACAATAGCAAAGATCAATGAAGCTAAAAACTGGTTCTTGGAGAAGAAAAACAAAATTAACCAAGCTTTATCCAGAAACATCAAGAAAAATGAGAGGACACAAATCAATAAATAAGAAATTAAAAACAAGTTAAAACTGGTACTGCAGAAATACAAAGGATCATACGAGACTACAAAAAGCAACATATATGTCAATAAATTGGGTAATCTGGAAGAAATGGACAACTTCTTAGAAAGGGACAACCTTCCATGACTGAACCAGGAAGAAATAGAAAATATGAACAGACCTATCAGAAGTAATGAAATTGAAACTGAGATTTAAAATCTTCCTACAAAAAAAACACCAGGACCAGATGGCTTCAAATGCGAATTGTGTCAAACATTTAAAGGAGAGCTAATGCCTATTCTCCCATACTCTTCCAAAAAATTGCAAAAGGAGAAACACTCCCAAGTTCATTCTGCAAGTCAACCGTGATACCAAAAGCAGGCCAAGATATCACAAAAAAAGAAAATTACAGGCCAGTAACACTAATGAACATAGATGTAAAAATCCTTAACAAAATACTAGTAAACAGAATCCATCAACACATTAAAGGATCATACACCATGATCAAGTGGGATTTATCCCAGGGTTGCAAGGAGTTTTCAATATATGCCAATCAGTCAATGTGATATACCATACTTAAAAATGGAAGAATAAAACCATATGACCATCTCAATAGATGGAGTTAAAGCTTTTGAAAAAATTCAACATGCATTTATGATAAAATCCCTCCAGAAAGTGGGGATAGAGGGAACAGACCTCAGCATAATAAAGGCCATATATGACAATCCAGAGCAAACATCATTCTCAGTGTTGAAAAACTGAAGGCATTTCCTCTAAGCTCAGAAACAAGGCAAGGAAGGATGTCCACTCTTTCCACTATTATTCAACATAGTTTGGGAAGTCCTATCCAGGGCTATCAGAGAAGAAAAAGAAATAAAATTAATCCAAATTGGAAAAGAAGTGAAACTTATTCAACAGTTTGGGAAGTCCTATCCAGGGCTATCAGAGAAGAAAAAGAAATAAAATTAATCCAAATTGGAAAAGAAGTGAAACTGCCACTGTTTGCAGATGATATGATACTATACATAAAAACTCCTAAAGATGCCACCAGAAAACTACTAGAGCTACTCAATGAAATTGGTAAAGTCACAGGATACAAAATTAATGCACAGAATCTCTTGCATTCCTATACACTAACAAAGAAAGTTCAGAAAGAGAAAAAAAGGAAACAATCCCATTTATCATTGCAACCAAAAGAAAAAAATACCTAAAAAATACCTAATCTCCTACCTAAGGAGACAAAAGACCTGTACTCAGAAAACTATAAGATGCTGATGAAAGAAATCAAAGACGACACAAACAGATGGATAGATACCATGTTCTTGGATTGGAAGAATCAACATTGCGAAAATGACTCTACTACCCAAAGCAATCTACAGATTCAATGCAATCCCTATCAAATTACCAAGGGCATTTTTCATAGAATTAGAAAAAAGATTTTTATAATTTGTATAGAACAGAAAAGACTCTGAATAGCCAAAACAATCTTAAGAAGGAAAAATGGAGCTGGATGAATCAGACACCCTGACTTCAGACCATTCTATAAAGCTACAGTAATGAGGACAGAATGGTACTGGCACAAAAACAGAAATATAGATCAATGTAACAGGATAGAAACCCATGCACCTATGGTCACCTACACTATGACATAGGAGGTAAGAATATACAAAGGAGAAAAGACGTTCTCTTCAGTAAGTGGTGCTGGGAAAGCTGGACAGCTACATATAAGAGAATGAAATTAGAACACTCCCTAACACCATACACAAAAATAAACTCATAATTGATTAAATACCTAAAAGTAAGGCCTGATACTATAAAACTCTTAGAGGACAACATAGGCATATGATGTGACATAAATCACATCATATTTTTTTTGACCAACATCATAGAGTAATGAAAATAAAAACAAAAATATAAAAATTGGAGCTAATTAAACTTAAAACCTTTTTCACATCAGAGGAAACCATAATCAAAGATGAAAAGCCAACCCTCAAAATGGGAGAAAATATTTGCAAACAAAGCAGCTGACAAGGGTTTAATCTCCAGAATATATAAACAACTCATGCAGCTCAATATCAAACAAATAACCCAACCAAAAACTGGGTGGAAGACCTAAATAGCTATTTCTCCAAAGAAGACATACAGATGGCCAAAAAACACATGAGAAGATGTTCAACATCACTAATTATCAGAGAAATGCAGATCAAAGCTACAAGGAGTTATCATCTCATGCCTTTCAGAATGGCTATCATTAAAACTCTATAAACAGGGGCTTCCCTGGTGGCGCAGTGGTTGAGAATCTGCCTGCTAATGCAGGGAACACGGGTTCGAGCCCTGGTCTGGGAAGATCCCACATGCCACGGAGCAACTGGGCCCGTGAGCCACAACTACTGAGCCTGCGCGTCTGGAGCCTGTGCTCCACAACAAGAGAGGCCGCGAGAGTGAGAGGCCCGCGCACCGCGATGAAGAGTGGCCCCCGCTTGCCACAACTAGAGAAAGCCCTCGCACAGAAACGAAGACCCAACACAGCCATAAATAAATAAATAAAGCAAACTGTCAACAAGTAAAAATAAACACAATTATTAAATAAATAAATAAATAAATACACATGTATGAATTGACATATAAAATACCATTAAAAAAAAAAACTCTATAAACAGTAACATGCTGGAGAGAGAGTGGAGAAAAGGGAACCCTCTTACACTTATGGTGGGAAGGTAAATTGATACAGCCACTATGGAGAACAGTATGGAGTTTCCTTAAAAAACTAAAAACAGAACTACCATTCGATCCAGCAATCCCACTCCTGGACATATACCTGAAGAAACCCATAATACAAAAAGATACATGCACCCCAATGTTCATTGCAGTGCTATTTACCATAGCCAGGACATGGAAACAACCTAAATGTCCATCAACAGAAAAATGGATAAAGAAGATGTGGTACATATACACAATGGAATATTACTCAGCCATAAAAAGGAACAAAATTTTGCCACTTGCAGAGACATGGATGGATGTAGAGACTGTCATACAGAGTGAAGTAAGTCAGAAAGAGAAAAACAAAATTCATATAATACCACTTATATGTGGAATCTACAAAAATGATAAGATGAACTTATTTTCAAAGCAGGAATACAGACACAGACACAGGGAATGCACATATGGATACCAAGGAGAAAGGGGGTTGGGATGATATGAGAGATTGGGGTTGATATATAAACATTATTGATACTATATATAAAATACATAACTAAATGAGAACCTACTGCATAGCACTGGGAACTCAGCACTCTACAGTGACCAAGAACGAAAGGATATCCAAAAAAGAGGGGATATATGTATACGTATAGCTGATATACTTTGCTGTATAGCAGAAATAACACAACATTGTAAAGCAACTATACTCCAATAAAATTCAATTTAAAAATGAGATTGAGGGCTTCCCTGGTGGCGCAGGGGTTGAGAGTCCACCTGCTGATGCAGGGGACACACGTTCATGCCCTGGTCTGGGAGGATACCACATGCTGTGGAGTGGCTGGGCCTGAGAGCCATGGCCGCTAAGCCTGCACGTCCAGAGCCTGTGCTCCACAATGGGAGAGGCCACAAAAGTGAGAGGCCTGCATACTGCAAATAAATAAATAAATAAATAATAAAAAATAAATAAAAATAAGATTGAAAATCGTGATATTTTTGGCCAAAAATTTTCATTACAACAAATGACAAGTTTAATATCATTTTTCATTCTACTTCTCCACCCTCATAAAGACTGATATTGCCCCCTGTTCTATCTCCCTAACCTTGCACACTCCTGAAAGGAATGAGCATAGTCAATTTGTTAAGAGTATCTGTTTTGGAGCCAGGAAGAGAGAGATTCAAATGTTCGAACTGAGGATTGTCTTTTCGTCCTGTTTATGGTTTCCTTTGCTGTGTGAAAGTTTTTAAGTTTCATTAGGTCCCATTTTTTTTTTTTTATATTTTCATTTCTTGAGGAGGTGGGTACAAAAGGATCTTGCTATAATTGATGTCATAGAGTGTTCTGCCTATGTTTTCCTCTAAGAGTTGTATAGTGTTTGGCCTTACATTTAGGTCTTTAATCCATTTTGAGTTTATTTTTGTTTATAGTGTTAGGGAGTGTTCTAATTTAATTATTTTACATGTAGTTGTCCAGTTTTCCCAGCACCACTTATTGAAGAGGCTGTCTTTTCTCCATTGTATATTCTTTTTGTTTTTTTTAACATCTTTATTGGGGTATAATTGCTTTACAATGGTGTGTTAGTTTCTGCTTTATAACAAAGTGAATTAGTTATACATATACATAAGTTCCCATATCTCTTCCCTCTTTGTCTCCCTCCCTCCCACTCTCCCTATCCCACCCCTCCAGGCAGTCACAAAGAACCGAGCCGGTATCCCTGTGCCATGCGGCTGCTTCCCACTGGCTATCTACCTTACGTTTGTTAGTATATATATGTCCATATCTCTCTCTCGCCCTATCACACCTCACCCTTCCCCCTCCCCAAATCCTCAAGTCCGTTCTCCAGTAGGTCTGTATCTTTATTCCTGTTTTATCCCTAGGTTCTTCATAACATTTTTTTTCTTAAATTCCATATATATGTGTTAGCATATGGTATTTGTCCTTCTCTTTCTGACTTATTTTACTGTGTATGACAGACTCTAGGTCTATCCACCTCATTACAAATAGCTCAATTTCGTTTCTTTTTATGGCTGAGTAATATTCCATTGTATATATGTGCCACATCTTCTTTATCCATGCATCTGATGATGGGCACTTAGGTTGTTTCCGTCTCTGGGCTATTGTAAATAGAGCTGCAATGAACATTTTTGTACATGACCCTTTTTGAATTTTCGTTTCCTCAGGGTATATGCCAAGAAGTGGGATTGCTGGGTCATATGGTAGTTTTATTTGTAGTTTTTTAAGGAACCTCCATATTGTTCTCCATAGTGGCTGAACCAATTCACATTACCACCAACAGTGCAAGAGTGTTCCCTTTTCTCCACACCCTCTCCAGCATTTATTTTTCTAGATTTTTTGGTGATGGCCATTCTGACTGGTGTGAGATGATATCTCATTGTAGTTTTGATTTGCATTCCTCTAATGATTAATGATGTTGAGCATTCTTTCATCTGTTTGTTGGCAGTCTGTATATCTTCTTTGGAGAAATGTCTATTTAGGTCTTCTGACCGTTTTTGGATTGGGTTGTTTATTTTTTTGTTATTGAGCTGCATGAGCTGCCTGTAAATTTTGGAGATTAATCCTTTGTCAGTTGATTCATTTGCAAATATTTTCTCCCCTTCTGAGTGTTGTCTTTTGGTCTTGTTTATGGTTTTCTTTGCTGTGCAAAAGCTTTGAAGTTTCATTAGGTCCCATTTGTTTATTTTTGTTTTTATATCCATTACTCTAGGAGGTGGGTCAAGAAGGATCTTGCTTTGATTTATGTCATAGAGTGTTCTGCTTATGTTTTCCTCTAAGAGTTTGATAGTTTCTGGCCTTACATTTAGGTCTTTAATCCATTTTGAGCTTATTTTTGTGTATGGTGTTAGGGAGTGATCTAATCTTAGACTTTTACATGTAGCTGCCCAGTTTTCCCAGCACCACTTATTGAAGAGGCTGTCCTTCCTCCACTGTACATTTCTGCCACCTTTATCAAAGATAAGGTGTCCATATATGCATGGGTTTATCTCTGGGCTTTCTGTCCTATTCCATTGATATATCTTTCTGTTTTTGTGCCAGTACCACACTGTCTTGATTACTGTAGCTTTGTAGTATAGTCTGAAGTCAGGCAGCCTGATTCCTCCAGCTCCATTTATTGTTCTCAAGATTGCTTTGGCTATTCGGGGTCTTTTGTGTTTCCATACAAATTGTGAAATTTTTTGTTCTAGTTCTGTGAAAAATGCCGGTGGTAGTTTGAGAGGGATTGCATTGAATCTATAGATTGCTTTGGGTAGTATAGTCATTTTCACAATGTTGATTCTTCCAATCCAAGAACATGGTATATCTCTCCATCTATTTGTATCATCCTTAATTTCTTTAATCAGTGTCTTATAATTTTCTGCATACAGGTCTTTTTTCTCCTTAGGTAGGTTTATTCCTAGATATTTTATTCTTTTTGTTGCAATGGTAAATGGGAGTGTTTTCTTTATTTCCCTTTCAGATTTTTTATCACTAGTATATAAGAATGCCAGAGATTTCTGTGAATTAATTTTCTATCCTGCTGCTTTACCAAATTCGTTGATGAGCTCTAGTAGTTTTCTGGTAGCATCTTTAGGATTCTCTATGTATAGTATCATGTCATCTGCAAACAGTGACAGCTTTACTTCTTCTTTTCCGATTTGGATTCCTTTTATTTTCTTTTCTTCTATGATTGCTGTGGCTAAAACTTCCAAATCTTTGTTGAATAAGAGTGGTGATAGTGGACAACCTTGTCTTGTTCCTGACCATAGTGAAAATGCTTTCAGTTTTTCACCATTGAGGATGATGTTGGCTGTGGGCTTGTCATATACGGCCTTTATTATGTTGAGGAAAGTTCACTCTACGCTTACTTTCTGCAGGGTTTTTATCATATATCAGTGTTGAGTTTTGCCAAAAGTTTTCTGTGCATCTATTGAGATGATCATATGGTTTTTCTCCTTCAATTTGTTAATATGGTTTATCACATTGTTAGATTGACGTATATTGAAGAATCCTTGTATTCCTGGAATAAACCCCACTTGATCATGGTGTATGATCCTTTTAATGTGCTGTTTGATTCTGTTTGCTTGTGTTTTGTTGAGTATTTTTGCATCTATGTTCATCAGTGATATTGGCCTGTAGTTTTCTTTCTTTGTGACATCCTTGCCTGGTTTTGG
The DNA here is from genome assembly GCF_000442215.2 of Lipotes vexillifer. NCBI lineage: Eukaryota > Metazoa > Chordata > Mammalia > Artiodactyla > Lipotidae > Lipotes > Lipotes vexillifer. Next base: position 953,838 of record NW_006771059.1, read on the forward strand.
TATCAAGGTGATGGTGGCCCCGTAGAAGGAATTTGGGAGTGTTCCTCCCTCTGCTATATTTTGGAAGAGTTTGAGAAGGATAGGTGTTAGTTGTTCTCTAAATGTTAGATAGATTTCGCCTGTGAAGCCATCTGGTCCTGGGCTTTGGTTTGTTGGGAGATCTTTAATCACAGTTTCAATTTCAGTGCTTGTGATTGGTCTGTTCATATTTTCTATTAATTCCTGATTCAGTCTTGGTAGTTTGTGCATTTCTAAGAATTTGTCCATTTCTTCCAGATTGTCCATTTTATTGGCATAGAGTTGTTTGTCGTAATCTCTCACGATCTTTTTTATTTCTGCAGTGTCATTTGTTACTTCTCCTTTTTCATTTCTAATTCTATTGATTTGAGTCTTCTCCCTTTTTTTCTTGATGAGTCTGGCTAATGGTTTATCTATGTTGTTTATCTTCTCAAAGAACCAGCTTTTAGTTTTATTGATCTTTGTTATTGTTTCCTTCATTTCTTTTTCATTTATTTCTGATCTGATTTTTATGATTTCTTTCCTTCTGCTAACTTTGGGTTTTTTTTGTTCTTCTTTCTCTAATTGCTTGAGGTGCAAAGTTAGGTTCTTTATTCGAGATGTTTCCTGCTTCTTAAGGTGGGCTTGTATTGCTGTAAACTTCCCTCTTAGAACTGCTTTTGCTGCATCCCATAGGTTTTGGGTCGTTGTGTCTCTATTGTCAATTGTTTCTAGGTATTTTTAAATTTCCTCTTTGATTTCTTCAGTGATCACTTCTTTATTAAGTAGTGTATTGTTTAGCTTCCATGTATTTGTATTTTTTACAGATCTTTTTCTGTAATTGATATCTAATCTTATGGTGTTGTCAATGGAAAAGATACTTGATACAATTTCAATTTTCTTAAATTTACCAAGGCTTGATTTGTGACCCAAGATATGATCTATCCTGGAGAATGTTCCATGAGCACTTGAGAAAAACGTGTATTTTTTTTTTTTGGATGCAGTGTCCTATAAATATCAATTAAGTTCATCCTGTTTAATGTATCATTTAAAGCTTGTGTTTCCTTATTTATTTTCATTTTGGATGATCTGTCCATTGGTGAAAGTGGGGTGTTGAAGTCCCCTATTATGAATGTGTTACTGTCGATTTCCCCTTTTATGGCTGTTAGTTTTTACCTTATGTATTGAGGCGCTCCTATTTTGGGTGCATAAATATTTACAATTGTTATATCTTCTTCTTGGATCGATCCCTTGATCGTTATGTAGTGTCCATCTTTGTCTCTTCTTATAGTTTTTATTTTAAAGTCTATTTTGTCTGATATGAGAATTGCTACTCCAGCTTTCTTTTGGTTTCCATTTGCATGGAATATCTTTTTCCATCCCCTTACTTTCAGTCTGTATGTGTCTCTAGGTCTGAAGTGGGTGTCTTGTGCACAGCATATATATGGGTCTTGTTTTTGTATCCATTCAGCCGATCTGTGTCTTTTGGTGGGAGCATTTAGTCCATTTACATTTAAGGTAATTGCCGATATGTATGCTCCTATTCTCATTTTATGAATTGTTTTGTGTTTGTCATTTTAGCTCATTTCATTCTCTTGTGTTTCTTGCCTAGAGAAGTTCCTTTAGCATTTGTTGTAAAGCTGGTTTGGTGGTGCTGAACTCTCTCAGCTTTTGCTTGTCTGTAAAGGTTTTAATTTCTCCATCAAACCTGAATGAGATGCTTGCTGGGTAGAGTAATCTTTGCTGCAGCTTTTTCTCCTTCATCACTTTCAGTATGTCCTGCCACTCCCTTCTGGCTTGTAGAGTTTCTGCTGAGAGATCAGCTGTTAACCTTATGGGGAGTCCCTTGTGTGTTATTTGTTGTTTTTCCCTTGTTGCTTTTAATATGCTTTCTTCGCATTTAGTTTTTGACAGTTTGATTAATATGTGTCTTGGCGTATTTCTCCTTGAATTTATCCTGTATGGGACTCTCTGTGCTTCCTGGACTTGATTAACTATTTCCTTTCCCATATTAGGGAAGTTTTCAACTATAATCTTTTCAAATATTTTCTCAGTCCCTTTCTTTTTCTCTTCTTCTTCTGGAACCCCTATAATTAGAATGTTGGTGCGTATAATGTCGTCCCAGAGGTCTCTGAGACTGTCCTCAGTTCTTTTCATTCTTTTTTTCTTTATTCTGCTCTACAGTAGTTATTTCCACTATTTTATCTTCCAGGTCACTTATCCGTTCTTCTGCCTCATTTATTCTGCTATTGATCCCACCTAGAGTACTTTTCATTTCATTTATTGTGTTGTTTATCATTGTTTGTTTCATCTTTATTTCTTCTAGGTCCTTGTTAACTGTTTCTTGCATTTTGTCCATTCTATTTTTAAGATTTTGGATCATTTTTACTATCATTATTCTGAATTCTTTTTCAGGTAGACTGCCTATTTCCTCTTCATTTGTTACATCTGGTGCATTTTTATATTGCTCCTTCATCTGCTTTGTGTTTTTAGGTCTTCTCATTTTGCTTATCTTACTGTGTTTGGGTTCACCTTTTTGCAGGCTGCAAGTTCGTAGTTCTCGTTGTTTTTGCTGTCTGTCTCCAGTGGCTAAGGTTGGTTCAGTGGGCTGTGTAGGCTTCCTGGTGGAGGGGGCTAGTGCCTGTGTTGTGGTGTATGAGGTTAGATCTTGTCTCTCCAGTGGGCAGGTCCACGTCTGGTGGTGTGTTTTGGGGTGTCTGTGGACTTATTATGATTTTAGGCAGCCTCTCTGCTAGTGGGTGGGGTTGGGCTCCTGTTTTGCTAGTTGTTTGGCATAGGTTGTCCAGCAGTGTAGCTTGCTGGTCGTTGAGTGAAGCTGGGTGCTTGTGTTTAGATGGATGTGTCTGGGCGATTTTCGCCATTTGATATTATGTGGAGCTGGGAAGTCTCTTGTGGGCCAGTGTCCTGAAGTTGGCTCTCCCACCTCAGAGGCAGAGTCCTGAATCCTGGCTGGAGCAGCAAACACCTTTCATCCACACGGGGCAGAATAAAAGGGAGAGAAAGTAGAGAGAATTAGTAGAAGTAGAAAGAAAGAAACAAAGAAAGGAAGGAAGGAAGGAGGGAAGGAAGGAAGGAAGGGGGAGCGAAGAAAGAAAGAAAGAAAGAAGGAAAGAAAGAAAGAATGAAAGAAAGAAAGAAAGAAGAAAGAAAGAAAGAAAGAAAAGAAGGAAAGAAGGCAAGGAGGAAAGAAAGGAGGGAGGGAGGGAAGGAGGGAGGAAGGAACGAATGAAGGAAGGAGGGAAGGAAGGAAAAAAGACAAAGAAAGAAGATACAGTAAAATAAAATAAACTATAATAAAGTTATTGAATTAAAAAATAATTATTTGGAGAGAAAAAAAAAGGGACGGATAGAACCTTAGGACAAATGGTGGAAGCAAAGCTATACAGACAAAATCTTACATAGAAGCATACACACACACCCTCACAAAAAGAGGTAAAGGGTAAAAAATCATAAAACTTGCTCTCCAAGTCCACCTCCTCAATTTGGGATGATTCGTTGTCTAAAGGAGGGAAGGAAGGAAAGAAAGATAGAAAGAAGGTAAAGTATAATAGAGTTATTTAAATTAAAATTAATTATTAAGAAAAAAATTAAAAAGAAAATCAATGGACGGATAGAATGCTAGGACAAATGGTGGAAGCAAAGCTATACAGACAAGATCTCACACAGAAACATACACATACACATTCACAAAAAGAGGAAAAGGGGAAAAAATCATAGATCTTGCTCTAGAAGTCCACCTCCTCAGTTTGGGATGATTCGTTGTCTATTCATATATTCCACAGACGCAGGGTACATCAAGTTGATTGTGGAGCTTTAATCTGCTGTTTCTGAGGCTGCTGGGAGAGATTTCCCTTTCTCTTCTTTGTTCTCACAGCTCACAGGGCCTCAGCTTTGGATTTGGCCCTGCCTCTGCGTGTAGGTCACTGGAGGGCGTCTCTTTCTTGGTCAGACAGGACGGGGTTAAAGGAGCTGCTGACTTGGGGGCTCTGGCGCACTCAGGCCGGGGGTGGGAGGGAGGGGCACAGAGTGCGGGGCGGGCCTGCGGTGGCAGAGGTCGGCGTGACGTTGCACCAGCCTGAGGCCCACTTTGTGTTCTCCCTGGGAAGTTGTCCCAGGATCCCAGGAACCTGGCAGTGGCGGGCTGCCCAGGCTCCCCGGAAGTGGTGTGTGTATAGTGACCTGTGCTCGCACACAGGCCCCTTGGTGTTGTCAGCAAGAGCCTTAGCATCTCGCACCCATCTCTGGGGTCCGCGCTTTTAGCCGCAGCTCGTGCCCATTTCTGGAGTTCCTTAAAGCAGTGCTCTTAAACCCCTCTTCTCGCGCACCAGGAAACAAAGAGGGAAGAAAAATTCTCTTGCCTCTTCGGCAGCTCCAAACCTTTTTCCGGACTCCCTCCCGGCTAGCCGTGGTGCACTAACCCCTTCAGGCTGTGTTCACGCAGTCAATCCCAGTCCTCTCCCTGCGCTCCTACCGAAGCCCAAGCTTCAGCTCACAGCCCCGCCCGCCCCGGCGGGTGAGCACACAAGCCTCTCGGGCTGGTGAGTGCCGGTTGGCACCGACACTCTATGCGGGAATCTCTCCGCTTTGCCCTCCGCACCCCTGTTGCTGTGCTCTCCTCCGTGGCTCCGAAGCTCCCCCCTCCGCCTCTCACAATCTCTGCCTGCGAAGGGGCTTCCTAGTGTCTGGAGACCTTTCCTCCTTCACAGCTCCCTCCCACTGGTGCAGGTGTCGTCCCTATTCTTTTGTCTCTGTTTTTTTTTTTTCTTTTGCCCTACCCAGGTATGTGGGAAGTTTCTTGCCTTTTGGGAGGTCTGAGGTCTTCTGCCAGCATTCAGTAGGTGTCCCGTAGGAGTTGTTCCACATGTAGATGTATTTCTGGTGTATCTGTGGGGAGGAAGGTGATCTCCACGTCTTACTCCTCTGCCATCTTCCCAGCACCCACCTCCATTGTATATTCTTGCCTCCTTTATCAGAAATAAGGTGACCTTATGTGCATGGGTTTATCTCTGGGCTTTCTATCCTGTTCCCTTGACCTCTATGGAGAAAATATTTGCAGATGAAGCAACAGACAAAGGATTAATCTCCAAAATTTACAAGCAGCTCATGAAACTCAATATCAAAAAGACAAACAACCCAATCCAAAAATGGGCAGAAGACCTAAATAGACATTTCTCCAAAGAAGGTATACAGATGGCCAACAAACACATGAAAGAATGCTCAACATCACTAACCATAAGAGAAATGCAAATCAAAACTACAGTGAGGTATTACCTCACACCAGTCAGAATTGCCGTCATCAAAATATCTACAAACAATAAATGCTGGAGAGGGTGTGGAGAAAAGCAACCCTCTTGCACTGTTGGTGGAAGTGTAAATTGATACAGCCACTATGGAGAACAGTACGGAGTTTCCATAAAAAACTAAAAATAGAACTACCATACCACCCAGCAATCCCACTACTGGGCACATACCCTGCGAAAACCATAATTCAAAATGAGTCAGGTACCATAATGTTCATTGCAGCTATATTTACAGTAGCCAGGACATGGAAGCAACCTAAGAGTCCATCAACAGATGAATAGTTAAACAAGATGTGGCACATATATACAATGGAATATTACTCAGCCATAAAAAGAAACGATATTGAGTTATTTGTAGTGAGGTGGATGGGCCTAGAGTCTGTCATACAGACTGAAGTAAGTCAGAAAGAGAAAAATAAATGCCATATGCTAACACATAAATGTGGAATCTAAAAAAAAATTTGTTATAAAGAACCTAGGGGAAGGCAGGAATAAAGACGCAGAAGTAGAGAATTGACTTGAGGACACAGACGGGGGAAGGGTAAGCTGGGATGAAGTGAAACAGTGGCATGGACTTATACATACTACTAAATGTAAAACAGATAGCTAGTGGGAAGCAGCCAAGCAGCACAGGGAAATCAGCTCAGTGCTTTGTGACCACCTAGAGGGGTGGGATAGGGAGGGTGGAAGGGAGATGCCAGAGGGCGGAGATATGGAGATATATGTATAGCTGATTCACTTTTTTATAAAGTAGAAACTAACACACCATTGTAAAGCAATTATACTCCAATAAAGATGTTTAAAAACATGTTCAAACTGCAACTTCTTACCTTAGAGCTTTGGTTTCATATGGTATTACCTTACAAGTTTAGATAAGATGATGCATTGTAAATACACAATAATTGTAGCTATTATTGTGTACCATGTATAACCCTGTGTACTCATAGAGACAAAGAGTGGATTTCATTATGAAAAGCAGAGAATACTATAAATCATATGAAATGCAGTTTCAACATGATGGCTAATGGAAACCCTAATGGAAACAAAACTGGTGAAAATAGGTCATATATTTATCTTCATTCATATTCCTGTTTGGTTTATTTGTCTGAATTTAAAAAGTAATATATATTTATCATGAATAATTTACAAAGAAGAATAAAAGATTACTCACTAGCTTCTAAGGATTTTAAGTACAAACCCACAATTTCCACTTTTTTTCCACTAGATGACACTAGCGGGCAAAATAGAATGGTGATTTTGCCAATCTTTCCTAAAGTGAGGCATGCGTCCAGATTATTTTCTGGTATCGGATCAAATCTAAGAAGGAGAGAGCAAGAGAGAGAGAGAGAAATGCATAGCTTTAAGGTACAATCAAATTAGTGCATCTACAAAGTTTGAAGAAGCAAAGTAGAAAATGTCTGCTTAATATAGATTAGGAGAGGAATCAATATATTTTAGGCATGTATTTGTGGATTTTCAATTGAGCATACAGCAACAAAAATCATAACTTCAAAATTTCTTGAATATGTGTTTCAAACATATGTTTGAAAATATATTACCAGATACTAAAACTTTAGTAATCTAAAATGTTTCTCTTTATCATTTGGCTGCCAGAATGCTCAGAGCAAAATTTAATAGCAGTAACTATCCCCATTCCTTTTTTCTGTTTTCTTTGTTATATCTCTTTTAAGCTTCTTTGTAACATTCAATGTTTGTGACATTCATTTTAAGCCATCTCCAGTATTATCATAAGTGCTTGGAGGAGAAATTACAGGCTTAATATATTGCAATTATACATAAAAATGATAAAGATTACTATATAAGTCAGACTCTAAATGCCAAGAAGACAATTTTCTCAGATTTTTTTTTCCTTTACACTTAAATAATGTCTTGTTATTTTATACTCATTATGCTGATGTATTTTTTTTTAAAGTCAGTAATACCCAATACCTTTTATGAGTTTGGGGTAACAATGGTACATTGCTGGTGGCACTATAAATATGTACAATTTTTATTCAGACCAATATGATAATATGTATCAGGAACTATTAAATATTCATTACTGATGTACCTGGAGCAGATACAGACTTGAGAAAATTTGGAACCATATATACAATATAGAGGCAAAAATTGTAGTAGAGAAAGTGGAAACTGTGTGTAGCAAAAAACTTGGAAACTAAGTTAGTTGCAAAGGCTGATCCAAGCAAGAGCATATAAATAGTGTTTGATCAGAGAGGATCCATTCTGCTGAACAGAGTCCAGCAATGGAGATGTGGTAGTAACAGGCAATAACACAGCAGGAGTATGGATATATACTAGTTATGGAAGGGTTCCCAATGTCCTCATGGGAAAATTTCCCAACTAATAAGTAGCATGAGAGATGAGGAATAGAATTCATACCCTCAGTCAAGGAAAGCATTAGCACAAGCTAGACAATGTATCAGGAAACCCCAAAGAGATGGGATCCTAAGAAAGGTTCGTTTCCTAGAAGAAAACTAGAATGCTGAACAAGACAAATTACATAGTTGGGTTCAGAACAAACCCCAATTCTACGGACTGAAAAAATTGGACACGAGTTATGCTGCAATTTGTTTGTTGACAGAATGTCTAGGACTTGGCCTTTACCAACTTAGAGCCTGTCCAGCCACATTACCACTTAAGGCCCTACCAAATATTAGAGCTGAGGTTATTTAGATAATTTCTGATTCCATTGTAATAGACTCAGATGGGGGAATAGAGACATCACTCTTAAAGGGCAAAAGGCACACACAAAATCTCACAAACTCCAGGTCCCTGAGCAGAAGTAGTAATTTGATAGAAGCCTGGGTCAGACTTACCTGCTTATGTAAGAGAGTAACCTGGAGAGGGAAGGGACAACTGCAGCTGACCTTGGGGACATAGACACTGGAAGCAACCATTTATGTGAGCTCCTTCTACAATGTGGACACTGGTGCTAGCAAGCGCCCCTGTGGAATCCTCCCTCTAGCTTACTAGCCCCAGGACCCAGCATTGCCCTGGCCCAACAGCCTGTATGTGTCAGTGTTAGAATGCCTCAGAAAAAGCAACAAACTGGGTGGGGACACAGCCCAAGCCATCAGCAGACAGGTTGCCTCAAGACCCTATGAGTCCACAGCCACCTCTAGACACAGCCCTGCCCGCCATAGGGCCCAGGACCCAGATCCACCCACTAGTGGGCAGGTACCAACCCCAAAATCTTCTGAGCCCTGACCCTTCCCTCCAGGGAGACTATTATGGACCAACCTCATCTGACAGGGTGCAGAAACAAGACACAAGAAAATCACAATCCCACAGCCTGCAGACCTGGCCCGCCCACCAGCAAGCCAACACAAGCTTCAGGACACCCCAAATCCTGTACCCAAATGTGTCAGGAACTGGCGCCACCATCAGTGATCCAACACCAGCTCTGGGACCCCGGGTCCTTGCAACCAGACTCCAGGACACAGCTCTGCCTGTCAGTAAGCTGGCACCAACACCAGGACCTGGCTTCACTCACCAGTGGGGAGGCAACAGCCCATGAGTTCTTCTGGACCCTGACTCCATGCACCATTGTATCAGAAGCAATAAAATGCCTAGGAATAAACTTACCTAAGAAGGTAAAAGACTTGTACTTGGAAAGCTATAAGACACTGAGGAAACATTTGAAGACAACACAAACAGATGGAAAGATACACCATGTTCATGGACTGGAAGAACTAACATTGTTAAAATTACCATACTATCCAAGGCAATCTATAGATTCAGTGCAATCCCTATCAAAATACCAACAGTAATTTTCACAAAAATAAAACAAATAATTGTAAAATTTGTATGGAAACACAAAATACAATGAATAGACAGAACAATCTTGAGGAAGAAGAACACAGCTGGAGGAATCATGCTCCCTGACTTCAACTATACTAAAAAGCTACAGTAATCAAAACAGTATGGTACTGGCACAAAAAACAGACACATAGATCAGTGGAACAGAATAGAAAGCCCAGAAATAAACCTATGTATATGTGTTCAATTATGTACAACAAAAGAACCAAGAGTATACAATAGGGAAATAACAGTCTCTTCAATAAATGGTGCTGAGAAAACTAGACAGCTAGTCTAGTTTGAAGCTGGACGACTATCTTACACCACATACAACCTTAACTCAAAATGAATTAAAGACTTTAATGAATGATCTGAAACCATAAAACCCCTAGAAGAAACATAAGTCCTTGACATCAGCCTTGACAATATTTTTTTTTGGATTTGATACCCAAAGCAAAGGTAACAAAAGCAAAAATAAAAAAGTGAGACTACTCAAATGGAAAAGCTTGTGCACAACAAAAGAAACCATCAACAAAATGAAAAGACAATTTATTTTTATTTATTTTTTTTGCATCTTTATTGGAGTAAAATTGCTTTACAATGGTGTGTTAGGTTCTGTTTATAACATAGTGATTCGGTTACACATATACATATGTTCCAATATCAATTCCCACTTGGATCTCCCTCCCTCCCACCCTCCCTATCCCACCCCTCTAGGTGGTCACAATGCACCAAGCTGATCTCCCTGTGCTATGAGGCTCCTTCCCACTAGCTATTTATTCTATGTTTGGTAGTGTATATATGTCCATGCCACTCTCCCACTTTGTTACAGCTTACACTTCCCCATCCCCATATCCTCAAGTCCATTCTCTAGTAGGTCTGTGTCTTTATTCCTATCTTACCCCTAGGTTCTTCATCACATGTTTTTTAATTCCATATATATGTGTTAACATATGGTATTTGTCTATCTCTTTCTGACACACTTCACTCTGTATGGCAGACTCTAGGTCCATCCACCTCATTACAAATAGCTCAATTTCATTTCTTTTTATGGATGAGTAATATTCCATTGTATATATATATGCCACATCTTCTTTATCCATTCATCTGATGATGGACACTTAGGTTGTTTCCGTCTCCTGGCTATTGTAAATAGAGCAGCAATGAACATTTTGGTATATGATTCTTTGAATTATGGTTTTCTCAGGGTACATGCTGAGTAGTGGGATTGCTGGGACATATGGTAGTACAATTTGTAGTCTTTTAAGGAAACTCCATACCATTCTCCATAGTGGCTGTACCAATTATATTCCCACCAGCAGTGCGACAGTGTTCCCTTTTCTTCACACCCTCTCCAGCATTTATTGTTTCTAGATTTTTTGATGATGGCCATTCTAACTGGTGTGAGATGATATCTCATTGTATTTTTGATATGCATTTCTCTAATGATTAATGATGTTGAGCATTCTTTCATGTGTTTGTTGGCAGTCTGTATATCTTCTTTGGAGAAATGTCTATTTAGGTCTTCTGCCCTTTTTTGGATTTTTTTTTTGTTTTTTGTTATTGAGCTGCATGAGCTGCTTGTACATTTTTGAGATTAATCCTTTGTCAGGTGTTTCATTTGCAAATATTTTCTCCCATTCTGAGGGTTCTCTTTTGTTCTTGTTTATGGTTTCCTTTGCTGTGCAAAAGCTTTTAAGTTTCATTAGGTCCCATTTGTTTATTTTTGTTTTTATTTCCATTTCTCTAGGAGGACGGTCAAAAAGGATCTTGCTGTGTTTTATGTCATAGAGTGTTCTGCCTATGTTTTCCTCTAACAGTTTTATAGTTTCTGGCCTTACATTTAGGTCTTTAATCCATTTTGACATTGTTTTTGTGTATGGTATCAGTGAGTGATCTAATCTCATACTTTTATATGTACCTGTCCAGTTTTCCCAGCACCACTTATTGAAGAGGCTGTCCTTTCTCCACTGTATATTCCTGCCACCTTTATCAAAGATAAGGTGTCCATATGTGCATGGGTTTATCTCTGGGCTTTCTATCCTATTCCATTGATCTATCTTTCTGTTTTTGTGCCAGTACCATACTGTCTTGATTACTGTAGCTTTGTAGTATAGTCTGAAGTCAGGCAGCCTGATTCCTCCAGCTCCATTTTTTGTTCTCAAGATTGCTTTGGCTATTCGGGGTCTTTTGTGTTTCCATACAAATTGTGAAATTTTTTGTTCTAGTTCTGTGAAAAATGCCAGTGGTAGTTTGATAGGGATTGCATTGAATCTATAGATTGCTTTGGGAAGTAGAGTCATTTTCACAATGTTGATTCTTCCAATCCAAGAACATGGTATATCTCTCCATCTGTTTGTATCATCTTTAATTTCTTTCATCAGTGTCTTATAATTTTCTGCATACAGGTCTTTTGTCTCCTTAGGTAGGTTTATTCCTAGATATTTTATTCTTTTTGTTGCAATGGTAAATGGGAGTGTTTTCTTGATTTCACTTTCAGATTTTTCATCATTAGTATATAGGAATGCCAGAGATTTCTGTGCATTAATTTTGTATCCTGCTACTTTACCAAATTCATTGATTAGCTCTAGTAGTTTTCTGGTAGCATCTTTAGGATTCTCTATGTATAGTATCATGTCATCTGCAAACAGTGACAGCTTTACTTCTTCTTTTCCGATTTGGATTCCTTTTATTTCCTTTTCTTCTCTGATTGCTGTGGCTAAAACTTCCAAAACTATGTTGAATAAGAGTGGTGAGAGTGGGCAACCTTGTCTTGTTCCTGACCTTAGTGGAAATGCTTTCAGTTTTTCGCCATTGAGGATGATGTTGGCTGTGGGCTTGTCATATACGGCCTTTATTATATTGAGGAAAGTTCCCTCTACACCTACTTTCTGCAGGGTTTTTATCATAAATGGGTGTTGAATTTTGTCAAAAGCTTTCTCTGCATCTATTGAGATGATCATATGGTTTTTCTCCTTCAATTTTTTAATATGGTGTATCACGTTGATTGATTTGCATATATTGAAGAATCCCTGCATTCCTGGAATAAAACCCACTTGATCATGGGGTATGATCCTTTTAATGTGCTGTTCAATTCTGTTTGCTAGTATTTTGTTGAGTATTTTTGCATCTATGTTCATCAGTGATGTTGGCCTGTAGTTTTCTTTCTTGGTGACATCCCTGTCTGGTTTTGGTATCAGGGTGATGGTGGCCTCATTGAATGAGTTTGGGAGTGTTCCTCCCTCTGCTATATTTTGGAAGAGTTTGAGAAGGATAAGTGTTAGCTGTTCTCCAAATGTTTGATAGAATTTGCCTGTGAAGCCTTCTTGTCCTGGGCTTTTGTTTGTTGGAAGATTTTTAATCACAGTTTCAACTTCAGTGCTTGTGATTGGTCTGTTCATATTTTCTATTACTTCCTGATTCAGTCTTGGCAGGTTGTACATTTCTAAGAATTTGTCCATTTCTTCCAGGTTGTCCAGTTTATTGGCATAGAGTTGCTTGTAATCTCTCATGATCTTTTGTATTTCTGAAGTGTCAGTTGTTACTTCTCCTTTTTCATTTCTAATTCTATTGATTTGAGTCTTCTCCCTTTTTTTCTTGATGAGTCTGGCTAATGGTTTATCTATTTTGTTTATCTTCTCAAAGAACCAGCTTTTAGTTTTATTGATCTTTGCTATTGTTTCCTTCATTTCTTCATTTATTTCTGATATGATCTTTATGATTTATTTCCTTCTGCTAACTTTGGGGTTTTTTTTGTTTTTTTTGCTCTGATTGCTTTAGGGGCAAGGTTAGGTTGTTTATTCGAGATGTTTCCTGTTTCTTAAGGTAGGATTGTATTGCTGTAAACTTCCCTCTTAGAACTGCTTTTGCTGCATCCCATAGGTTTTGGGTCGTTGCGTCTCCATTGTCCTTTGTTTCTAGGTATTTTTTGATTTCCTCTTTGATTTCTTCAGTGATCACTTCGTTATTAAGTAGTATATTGTTTAGAGTCCAAGTGCTTTTATTTTTTACAGCTCTTTTCCTGTAATTGATAACTAGTCTCATAGCGTTGTGGTCAGAAAAGATACTTGATACAATTTCAATTTTCATAAATTTACCAAGGCTTGACTTGTGATCTATCCTGGAGAATATTCCATGAGCACTTGAGAAAAGTATGTTTTGTGTTGTTTTTGGATAGAATGTCCTATGTATATCAATTTAGTCCATCTTGTTTAATGTATTAATTAAAGCTTGTGTTTCCTTATTTATTTTCATTTTGGATGATCTGTCCATTGGGGAAAGTGGGTTGTTAAAGTCCCCTATTATGAATGGGTTACTGTCAATTTCCCCTTTTATGGCTGTTAGTATTTGCCTTATATAATGAGGTGCTGCTATTTTGGGTGCATAAATATTTACAATTGTTATATCTTCTTCTTGGATCAATCCCTTGAACATTATGTAGTGTCCTTCTTTGTCTCTTCTAATAGTCTTTATTTTAAAGTCTATTTTGTCTGATATGAGAATTGCTACTCCAGCTTTCTTTTGGTTTCCATTTGCATGGAATATCTTTTTCCATCCCCTCACTTTCAGTCCATATGTGTCTCTAGGTCTGAAGTGGGTCTCTTGTAGACAGCATATATATGGGTCTTGTTTTTGTATCCATTCATCCAGTTTGTGTCTTTTAGTGGGAGCATTTAGTCCATTTACATTTAAGGTAATTATCAATATGTATGCTCCTATTCCCATTTTCTTAATTGTTTTGGGTTTGTAATTATAGGTCTTTCCCTTTTTTTGTGTTTGTTGCCCAGAGAAGATCCTTTAGCATTTGTTGTAAAGGTGCTTTGGTGGTCCTGAACTCTCTCAGCTTTTCCTTGTCTGTAAAGATTTTAATTTCTCCATCAAATCTGAATGAGATCCTTGGTGTGTAGAGTAATCTTGGTTGTAGGTTTTTCTCCTTCATCACTTTAAATATGTCCTGCCAGTCCCTTCTGGCTTGCAGAGTTTCTCCTGAAAGATCAGCTGTTTACCTTATGGGGATTCCCTTGTGTAATTTGTTGTTTTTCCCTTGCTGCTTTTAATATGTTTTCTTTGTATTTAAATTTTGACAGTTTGATTAATATGTGCCTTGGCGTGTTCCTCCTTGGATTTATCCTGTAGGGGACTCTCTGTGCTTCCTTGAGTTGATTAACTATTTCCTTTTCCATATTAGGGAAGTTTTCAACTATAATCTCTTCAAATATTTTTTTTAGTCCCTTTCTTTTTCTCTTCTTCTTCTGGAGCCCCTATAATTCGAATGTTGTTAAGTTTAATGTTGTTCCAGAGGTCTCTGAGACTGTCCTCAGTTCCTTTAAATAATTTTTTTCTTTATTCTGCTCTGCAGTAGTTATTTCCAGTATTTTATCTTACAGGTCACTTATCTATTCTTCTTCCTCAGTTATTCTGCTATTGATCCCTTCTAGAGTATTTTTAATTTAATTTATTGTGTTGTTCATCACTGCTTGTTTAGTCATTAGTTCTTCTAGGTCCTTGTGAAATGTTTCTTTCTTTTTATTTTATTTCCATGATTTTGTATCATCTTTACTATCATTATTGTGAATTCTTTTTCATGTAGACTGCCTATTTCCTCTTCATTTGTTATGTCTGGTGGGTTTTTATCTTGCTCCTTCATCTTCTGTGTGTTTTTCTGTCTTTTCATTTTGCTTATATTACTGTGTTTGGGGTCTCCTTTTTGCGCCCTAAAACTCTGGGTAGTGTCAGATGGCAAGAGGACCGGGGAGCACTCAGGGGGGGAAGGAGGTGGCAGAGAAGGGCTTGCCCAGGCCTGCATCTGCCACAGCTCCAACCCCTCCACGAGGAAGGGCTTGTCTGAGGAGAGTCCTTCCACTCTGCTGGCAGCTGGGAGACCAAGATAATTTATTAAAGGGAAAAATATTTGCAAATCATATATCTGATAAAAAGCTAATAGTCAAAATATATGAAGGATGCATAGAACTCAGAAATTAAAAAAAAGGAAATCTGATAAATAAATGGGCAGAAAATCTGAATAGACCGTATTCTAAAGATACAGATGTTCAACAGGTACATGAAAAGGTGCTCAACAACACTAATCATCAGGGAAATGTGAATCCACACCACAATAAGATATCACTTCACATTTGTTACAATGGCTAGTATCAAAAAAGACAAGAAATAAATGTAGGAGAGGATGTGGAGAAGAGAGAAATATTGTACACTGTTTGTGGGAATTTAAATTACTAAAGTCACTACGGAAAACAGTGTGGAGGTTCCTCAAAAAAATAAAAATGGCTGGATGTAACAATGCGTGATCACAGCTAGTCTGTGTCTCCTACGCCATGACTTATACATCCACAGGACACTTCCACATCCCTGAAATTGTTATCCATGCAGACACTAGGTTTTGCCTTGTTTGGCAATAAATATCCAGCACTGCCTGAGGGCAACTTTCACCAAAATAAATAAATAAAAAAAATAAAAACATAACTATTGTATGATCTTGCCATTTCACTTCTGGGTATTTATCTGAAGGAAATAAAAACACTAACTTGGAAAAGATATCTATATGTTCAGATACTCCCATGTTCATTGCAGAATTATTTACAATAACCAAGACATAAAAACAACTAGGGGAAAGTTGGCGGAGGAGTAAGACATGGAGATCACCTTCCTCCCCACAAATACACCAGAAATACATCTACATGTGGAACAACTCCTACAGAACACCTACTGAATGCTGGCAGAAGACCTCAGACCTCCCAAAAGGCAAGAAACTCCCCACGTACCTGGGTAGGGCAAAAGAAAAAAAATTAATTAAAAACAGAGACAAAAGAATAGGGACGGCACCTGCACCAGTGGGAGGGAGCTGTGAAGGAGGAAAGGTCTCCACACACTAGGAAGCCCCTTCGCGGGCAGAGATTGTGAGAGGCGGAGCGGGGAGCTTCGGGGCCACGGAGCAGAGCACAGCAACAGGGGTGCGGAGGGCAAAGTGGGGAGATTCCCGCATAGAGGATAGGTGCCGACCGGCACTCACCAGCCCGAGAGGCTTGTGTGCTCACCCGCCGGGGTGGGCAGGGCTGCGAGCCGAGGCTCGGGTTTCGGTCGGAGCTCAGGGAGAGGACTCGGGTTGGCGGCTTGAACATAGCCCGAAGGGGTTAGTGCGCCATGGCTAGCCGGGAGGGAGTCTGGGGAAAAGTGTGCACCTGCTGACGAGGCAAGTGACTTTTTCTTCCCTCTTTGTTTCCTAGTGCGTGAGGAGAGGGGTTTTAAAAGCGCTGCCTAAAGGAACTCCAGAAACAGATG
This sequence comes from Lipotes vexillifer, assembly GCF_000442215.2. Classification (NCBI taxonomy): domain Eukaryota; kingdom Metazoa; phylum Chordata; class Mammalia; order Artiodactyla; family Lipotidae; genus Lipotes; species Lipotes vexillifer. The sequence goes on from NW_006771059.1 coordinate 970,271, forward strand.
TGAGCCCCGGCAAGCCGCGGCTAAAAGCGCAGACCCCAGAGATGGGCACGAGCCTTGGCTAAAGGCACGAACCTCAGAGACGGGCGCGAGCCGCGGCTAAAAGCGCGGACCCCCGAGACGGGCACGAGACGCTAAGGCTGCTGCTGCCGCCACCAAGAAGTCTGTGTGCGAGCACAGGTCACTACCCACACCA
>NW_006771059.1:970554-1011679 GCF_000442215.2 Lipotes vexillifer
CCTCAGGCTGGTGCAACGTCACGCCGACTTCTGCCGCCGCAGGCCCACCCCGCACTCCGTGCCCCTCCCTCCCCCCGGCCTCAGTGCGCCAGAGCCCCTGAGTCAGCGGCTCCTTTAACACCATCCTGTCTGAGCAAAAACCAGACGCCCTCCAGCGACCTACACGCAGAGGCAGGGCCAAATCGAAAGCTGAGCCCCTGTGAGCTGTGAGAACAAAGAAGAGAAAGGGAAATCTCTCCCAGCAGCCTCAGAAACAGCGGATTAAAGCTACACAATCAATTTGATGTACCCTGCCTCTGTGGAATACATGAATAGACAGCGAATCATCCCAAATTGAGGAGGCGGACTTCTAGAGCAAGATCTATGATTTTTTCCCCTTTTCCTCTTTTTGTGAATGTGTATGTGTATGCTTCTGTGTGAGATCTTGTCTGTATAGGTTTGCTTCCACCATTTGTCCTAGCATTCTATCCATCCATAGTTTTTTTTTTTTATTTTTTTCTTAATAATTAATTTTAATTTAAATAACTCTATTATACTTTACCCTTCTCTCTATCTTTCTTTCCTTCCTTCCCTCCTTTAGACAATGAAACATCCCAAATTAAGGAGGTGGACTTGGAGAGCAAGTTTTATGATTTTTTACCCTTTATAACTTTTTGTGAGGGTATATGTGTATGCTTCTATGTAAGGTTTTGTTTCTATAGCTTTGCTTCCACCATTTGTCCTAAGGTTCTATCCGTCCCTTTTTTTTTTCTCTAAATAATTATTTTTTTAATTCAATAACTTTATTATACTTTATTTTATTTTACTGTATCTTCTTTCTTTCTGTATTTTTTCCTTCCTTCCCTCATTCCTTCCTTCCTTCCCTCCTCCCTCCCTCCCTCCTTTCTTTCCTTCTTGCCTTCTTCCTTTCTTTTCTTCTTTCTTTCTTTCTTCCTTCCCTCCTTCCTTCCTTCCCTCCTCTCTTTCTTTCTTTCTTTCTTTCTTTCCTATTTCCTCCTACTTATACTAATTCTCTCTACTTTCTCTCCCTTTTATTCTGAGCCAAGTGGATGAAAGGCTCTTGCTGCTCCAGCCAGGAGTCAGGACTCTGCCTCTGAGGTGGGAGAGTCAACTTCAGGACACTTGTCAACAAGAGACCTCCCAGCCCTACATAATATCAAATGCCAAAAATCTCCCAGAGATCTCCATCTCAACACAAGCACCCAGCTTCACTCAACGACCAGCAAGCTACAATGCTGGACCACCTATGCCAACCATATAGCAAGACAAGAACACAACCCCACCCACTAACAGAGAGGCTGCCTAAAATCATAATAAGTCCACAGACACCCCAAAACACACCACCAGACGTGGACCTGCCCACTAGAGAGACAAGATCTAGCCTCAAACACCACAACACAGGCACTAGTCCCCTCCACCAGGGAGCCTACACAACCCACTGAACCAACCTTAGCCACTGGAGACAGACATCAAAAACAACGGGAGCTACGAACTTGCAGCCTGCAAAAAGGTGAACCCAATCACAGTAAGATAAGCAAAATGAGAAGACAGAAAAACACACAGCAGATGAAGGAGCAAGATAAAAACCCACCAGACATAACAAATGAAGAGGAAGTAGGCAGTCTACCTGAAAAAGAGTTCAGAATAATGATAGTAAAGATGATCCAAAATCTTGGAAATAGAATGGACAAAATGCAAGAAACAGTTAACAAGAACCTAGAAGAAATAAAGATGAAAAAGACAATGATGAACAACACAATAAATGAAATGAAAAATACTCTAGATGGGATCAGTAGCAGAATAAATGAGGCAGAAGAACGGATAAGTGACCTGGAAGATAAAATAGTGGAAATAACTACTGCAGAGCAGAATAAAGAAAAAAGAATGAAAAGAACTGAGGACAGTCTCAGAGACCTCTGGGACAACATTAAACGCACCAACATTCAAATTACAGGGGTTCCAGAAGAAGAAGAGAAAAAGAAGGGGACTGAGAAAATATTTGAAGAGATTAGAGTTGAAAACTTCCCTAATATGAGAAAGGAAATAGTTAATCAAGTCCAGGAAGCACAGAGAGTGCCATACAGGATAAATTCAAGGAGAAATACGCCAAGACACATATTAATCAAACTGTCAAAAACTAAATACAAAGAAAGCATATTAAAAGCAGCAAGGGAAAAACAACAAATAACACACAAGGGAATCCCCATAAGGTTCACAGCTGATCTCTCAGCAGAAACTCTACAAGCCAGAAGGGAGTGGCAGGACATACTGAAAGTGATGAAGGAGAAAAACCTGCAACCAAGATTACTCTACCCAGCAAGGATCTCGTTCAGATTTGATGGAGAAATTAAAACCCTTACAGGCAAGCAAAAGCTGAGAGAGTTCAGCACCACCAAACCAGCTTTACAACATATGCTAAAGGAACTTCTCTAGACAAAAACACAAGAGAAGGAAAAGTCCTATAATAATGAACCCAAAACAATTTAGAAAATGGGAATAGGAGCACGCACATCGATAATTACCTTAAATGTAAATGGACTAAATGCTCCCACCAAAAGACACAGATTAGATGAATGGATACAAAAACAAGACCCATATATATGCTGTGCACAAGACACCCACTTCAGACCTAGAGACACATACAGACTGAAAGTAAGGGGATGGAAAAAGATATTCCATGCAAATGGAAACGAAAAGAAAGCTGGAGTAGCAATTCTCATATCACACAAAATAGACTTTAAAATAAGTACTATCAGAAGAGACAAAGAAGGACACTACATAACAATCAAGAGATCGATCCAAGAAGAAGATATAACAATTGTAAATATTTATGCACCCAACATAGGAGCACCTCAATACATAAGGCAAAAACTAGCAGCCATAAAAGGGGAAATCGACAGTAACACATTCATAGTAGGGGACTTCAACACCCCACTTTCACCAATGGACAGATCATCCAAAATGAAAATAAATAAGGAAACACAAGCTTTAAATGATACATTAAACAAGATGGACTTAATTGATATTTATAGGACACTCCATCCAAAAACAACAGAATACACATTTTTCTCAAGTGCTCATGGAACATTCTCCAGGATAGATCATATCTTGGGTCACAAATCAAGCCTTGGTAAATTTAAGAAAATTGAAATTGTATCAAGTATCTTTTCCGACCACAACGCCATGAGACTAGATATCAATTATAGGAAAAGATCTGTAAAAAATACAAACACATGGAGGCTAAACAATACACTACTTAATAACGAAGTGATCACTGAAGAAATCAAAGAGGAAATTAAAAAATACCTAGAAACAAATGACAATGGAGATACAACGACCCAAAACCTATGGGATGCAGCAAAAGCAGTTCTAAGAGGGAAGTTTATAGCAATACAAGCCCACCTTAAGAAGCAGGAAACATCTCGAATAAACAACCTAACCTTGCACCTCAAGCAATTAGAGAAAGAAGAACAAAAAAACCCCAGAGTTAGCAGAAGGAAAGAAATCATAAAAATCAGATCAGAAATAAATGAAAAAGAAATGAAGGAAACAATAGCAAAGATCAATAAAACTAAAAGCTGGTTCTTTGAGAAGATAAACAAAATTGATAAACCATTAGCCAGACTCATCAAGAAAAAAAGGGAGAAGACTCAAATCAATAGAATTAGAAATGAAAAAGGAGAAAGTAACAACGACACTGCAGAAATAAAAAAGATCATGAGGGATTACTACAAGCAACTCTATGCCAATAAAATGGACTCTCTGGAAGAAATGGACAAATTCTTAGAAATGCAAAAACTACCAAGCCTGAGTCAGGAAGAAATAGAAAATATGAACAGACCAATCACGAAAAGTGAAATTGAAACTGTGATTAAAAATCTTCCAACAAACAAAAGCCCAGGACCAGATGGCTTCACAGGAGAATTCTATGAAACATTTAGAGAAGAACTAACACCTATCCTTCTCAAACTCTTCCAAAATATAGCAGAGGGAGGAACACTCCCAAACTCATTCTATGAGGCCACCATCACCTTGATACCAAAAGCAGACAAAGATGTCACAAAGAAAGAAAACTACAGGCCAATATCACTGATGAACATAGATGCAAAAATCCTCAACAAAATACTAGCAAACAGAATCCAACAGCACATTAAAAGGATCATACACCATGATCAAGTGGGGTTTATTCCAGGAATGCAAGGATTCTTCAATATACGCAAATCTATCAATGTGATTAACCATATTAACAAATTGAAGGAGAAAAACCATATGATCATCTCAATAGATGCAGAGAAAGCTTTTGACAAAATTCAACACCCATTTATGATAAAAACCCTGCAGAAAGTAGGTGTAGAGGGAACTTTCCTCAATATAATAAAGGCCGTATATGACAAGCCCACAGCCAACATCATCCTCAATGGCGAAAAACTGAAAGCATTTCCACTAAGGTCAGGAACAAGACAAGGTTGCCCACTCTCACCACTCTTATTCAACATAGTTTTGGAAGTTTTAGCCACAGCAATCAGAGAAGAAAAGGAAATAAAAGGAATCCAAATCGGAAAAGAAGAAGTAAAGCTGTCACTGTTTGCAGATGACATGATACTATACATAGAGAATCCTAAAGATGCTACCAGAAAACTACTAGAGCTAATCAATGAATTTGGTAAAGTAGCAGGATACAAAATTAATGCACAGAAATCTCTGGCATTCCTATATACTAACGATGAAAAATCTGAAAGTGAAATCAAGAAAACACTCCCATTTACCATTGCAACAAAAAGAATAAAATATCTAGGAATAAACCTACCTAAGGAGACAAAAGACCTGTATGCAGAAAATTATAAGACACTGATGAAAGAAATTAAAGATGATACAAACAGATGGAGAGATATACCATGTTCTTGGATTGGAAGAATCAACATTGTGAAAATGACTCTACTTCCCAAAGCAATCTATAGATTCAATGCAATCCCTATCAAACTACCACTGGCATTTTTCACAGAACTAGAACAAAAAATTTCACAATTTGTATGGAAACACAAAAGACCCCGAATAGCCAAAGCAATCTTGAGAACAAAAAATGGAGCTGGAGGAATCAGGCTGCCTGACTTCAGACTATACTACGAAGCTACAGTAATCAAAACAGTATTGTACTGGCACAAAAACAGAAAGATAGATCAATGGAGTAGGATAGAAAGCCCAGAGTTAAACCCACGCACATATGGACACCTTATCTTTGATAAAGGTGGCAGGAACATACAGTGGAGAAAGGAAAGGCTCTTCAATAAGTGGTGCTGGAAAAACTGGACAGGTACATGTAAAAGTATGAGTTTAGATCACTCCCTAACACCATACACAAAAATAAGCTCAAAATGGATTAAAGACCGAAATGTAAGGCCAGAAACTATCAAACTTTTAGAGGAAAACATAGGCAGAACACTCTATGACATAAATCACAGCAAGATCCTTCTTGACCCATCTCCTAGAGTAATGGAGATAAAAACAAAAATAAACAAATGGAACCTAATGAAACTTCAAAGCTTTTGCACAGCAAAGGAAACCATAAACAAGGCCAAAAGACAAGCCTCAGAATGGGAGAAAATGTTTGCAAATGAATCAACTGACAAAGGATTAATCTCCAAAATTTACAGGCAGCTCATGCAGCTCAATAACAAAAAAATATACAACCCAATCCAAAAATGGGCAGGAGACCTAAATAAACATTTCTCCAAAGAAGATATACAGACTGCCAACAAACAGATGAAATAATGCTCAACATCATTAATCATTAGAGAAATGCAAATCAAAAGTACAATGAGATATCATCTCACACCAGTCAGAATGGCCATCATCAAAAAATCTAGAAACAATAAATGCTGGAGAGGGTGTGGAGAAAAGGGAACACTCTTGCACTGCTGGTGGGAATGTGAATTGGTTCAGCCACTATGGAGAACAGTATGGAGGTTCCTTAAAAAACTACAAATAGAACTACCATATGACCCAGCAATCCCACTACTGGGCATATACCCTGAGGAAACCAAAATTCAAAAAGAGTCATGTACCAAAATATTCATTGCAGCTCTGTTTACAATAGCCCGGAGATGGAAACAACCTAAGTGCCCATCGTCGGTTGAATGAATAAAGAAGATGTGGCACATATATACAATGGAATATTACTCAGCCATAAAAAGAAACGAAATTGAGCTTTTTGTAATGAGGTGGATAGACCTAGAGTCTGTCATACAGAGTGAAGTAAGTCAGAAAGAGAAGGACAAATACCGTATGTTAACACATATTTATGGAATTTAAGAAAAAATAATGTTATTAAGAACTTAGGGGTAAAACAGGAGTAAAGACACAAACCTACTGGAGAACAGATTTGAGGATATGGGGAGGGGGAAGGGTGAGGTGTGATAGGGCGAGAGAGAGACATGGACATATATATACTAACAAACATAAGGTAGATAGCCAGTGGGAAGCAGCCGCATGGCACAGGGATGTCGGCTCGGTTCTTTGTGCCTGCCTGGAGGGGTGGGATAGGGAGGGTGGAAGGGAGGGAGACAAAGAGGGAAGAGATATGGGAATGTTTGTGTGTGTGTGCATAATGGAATATTATTAAACTATAAAAAAGGAATTTTGCCATTTTCAACAACATGGATGAACCTTGAGAGCAGTAGGCTAAGTGAAATAATTCAGATAGAGAAAGACAAATATGGTGTGATCTCACAAGTGGAATGTGTAAAAAAAATAAATGCTCATAGATACAGAGAACAGATTGGTGGTTACCAGAACCTGGGGTTGAGGGGTGCAGTGAGTGAAAAGAGTGAAGGTAGTCAAAAGACACAAGTTTCCAGTTATAAAATAAACAAGTCCTGAAGAAGTAATGTATAGAGTGGTAGCTATATTTAGCAAACTACTGCATATTTGAACGCTACTAAGAGAGTAAATCTTGAAAGTTCTCATAAGAAAAAAATTGTAAATATTTGTGGTGAGGATGTTAACTAGACTTATTGTGGTGATCATTTCACAATATTTCATTCCACAATATATACATGTATCGAATCAATATATTGTACACCTGAAACTAATATAATGTTGTATATCAGTTGTATGTCAATTTTAAAAATACCCAACATTTACACTCCTAGGTATATACACAAGAGGAATGAAAACATATGTTCACACAAAAACTTGTGTAACAATGTTCATAGCAGCCTTATCCATAATAGCAAAAACTGTTAACAATCCAAATGTCCATCAACTGATGAATGGGTAAACCAAAGGTTGTATGTGCATAATATGAAGTATTATTTAGCCATAAAAGGAATGAAGTACTAATACATGCTGCAACATGAATGAACCTTGAAAATATTTTACTAAGTGAAAGAAGCCAATCATAAACTGCCACATATTATCTGGATCAAGCACCCTGATTTTTCCTGGCTTCTATGAAGCCATTGGTTTATAAAGGAATGCAGGAGAAAGCAAATACAACAGATAGCATTTTCATAGGTAGTACCTAGTGTCAAAATAGCTACTGAAATGGTTCATGGAATCAAAGATGGATGGGGAGGAAAGTAAGAAATAGGAGGAGGTTACTTGGATGAGAGCAAGTTATTTAGATAAGAGCAAGTTATAGATATCAATGGACCAGAATTTTAAAAACAATTATGGTGGGAGTGGTTAACAAGCAATCTGGGAAGGTAGATAGCAGACTGTAATGAGAAAATCAGATGTTCATGTGGATTAGAGCATTTTGAGGTAATAACCATGGCTGATGTAGAATAAGCCACTGGAGTAAAGAAGTGAAACTATTTGGGGTAGAAAGACTTTGAGCTATGTACCATAGTCTTCAATAAAAGAGGGAAGTAGTCAAGGCATATGAGAGAGTGGTATAGAAGCATACCATGTGGCTCAAAGGAGCAGAGGATTTAAGACAGTGAGAAACTACTGGGCTGGAAGGGACGATGGGAATCAGGTGAGTAAAAAACCCACCTGATCCTGAAGAAGCAATGCTCTCAAAGGAGAACCCAGACACTGTTAAGACAATGAGATGACTGGAACATTCCCAGAAGGAGCTGAATATATGGGTAAATTTGCCAACTATGGGGCAAAATTTCCTGAGAGTACAGTGATAGGAAGCTGGGTGAAGAGAAGCACCTTGATCAAAAGCAAAGAAATGCAGCACAATATAAGTTTGATGGTGTCTTAGAACACTGGGCATCAAAGTAGAGTCTGCATAACCAGAGGATGGGGGCTTGGTGAGAGGTGAGCAGCTACATAATACAATCCATTAAGGTGTGGAAAGAAAATATTAGAGCTTCTATTTATATTGTTGGTTCATATTCAATTATTTTTTACTGTTTTGAAAACTACTTTCAAAGAGAATTTCTTGTCAGAACTACTACTTTGCATTCTGAATGTTAAAACAGAGATCAAAGGCATGAAAAATTCATCCCCAAAATTTTCATGAGGAGCATGAGCACTGAGCTTAGTGACTTCCAAGCTTGAGGTGATTGTTTGCTCAGCAATGGCAGTTGCAGCATCCATGACTTACAATAATGTATGTCTGCACACCTCTTATGCAATGGAGCTGAGTTTAAAAAAGAGAGATACATCTTCACTGTAAACCAGTATTTATTTGTCAATATATATTTTATTTATTTTACTGAAGCAGGTGTAGATAATGGACAAATGAAATCCATATTCCAGGGAAAAAATAATTTTTTGCTTCTATATAATTTTCTGCTATATAGTTTTCAACAATAATTTCCACTAATTTATAGCAGAAAATTATTATCACTCTTCTGTGATCTGCTGACAAGTTTTTTGGGGGCTATGCATGTCTCTTTAGTAATACTGTCTCTAGAGTTAGTCATTATTTCAACTTGATCTAGCATATTCATTTCCAGCCTAGAAGCTATATTCTTATCTACAGTGAAAAATACAGCTTCAAATATTGTTTTTCCACCTTTTATATAGCTGTGAGGAATAAATGAGTTATTTTCGGTAAATCACTTAAAAACATTGCCTGTCACATAATAAACACTCAATAGATATTATTATTGCTATTATTATTATTATTATCATTACTTCAATCTCTGAACTCAGTCACAAGAACCATAAAAAACGTTGAGAATTTTGGAGGGGAAGGATCCTAAGCTTGGAAAAACTGTATGAATACTTTATTAACATTTGTATAGACCGTATAGTTAGTTTACAAAGCACTCCCAAACATGTTTTTATATATACATATATTTTTTTTAATTTGCACAGTATTCCTGTGAGGTATAAGTAGCACAGGTACAAATCTGATTTTACAAATGGGGAAGTAAGTGACTTCTAAAATCTCTGATAAGAGGCAAGCTATGATGTGAGACTGAGTCATCTCACCTCAAGTCTCGTAATCTATTTACTACTGTCTCCCTTGATATTAATAGAACTGATAAAGAAACCTTAAAAAGTGAGTTGGTTCCATACAGTCTAAGTTAAAATGAAAAGCAGGAAGTCTAAAATCATTATTCAGAACCTTATTGTTACTTTCTTAATGACTCTGTAAAATTCCCTCACGGAAGACTTCTCCTTGGCTTACCTACTGTTTTCTGTACCTGTTCCTCAGAACTGTTCTTACTGTCCCTTTCAACTGAGGAGCTACTCCTGTGATCAGTTGTTCCTTCCACACATGAGATCCCAACATCCCTTTCTTCCTTTTATGCAACAGAAACATCTCCCTTTGAGGAGAAAACTCTTTCTTACTCTTTAAAGAATACATACTATCTTCAGTCTTCTACTATGCTCCTTTAACACCAAGTCTTGTACCATTTTAGATAAAATCCACTAAAATTAGGTACATTTTTGTCTAATGTGTTCTAAGTGTATTAGGTATGTGATATTCCTTGGGTCATCTGAAATTTTATATCACTTGCATTGTATCTAATTAATGCTAAATATGAAGCTAAAAAAATCACTCTTCTGCTGTGGCTAAGATAAAAAAGACTTTTAAGAGGACACTCTGAATAGTCATTCTTAGGTGGAGAATTATAAAAACAATAGGTCTATGAGGAAAACTTTTCACTAGTTAAATGATGAATACCACAATGCACAACTGAAAGTTTGTTCCTCAATAACTTTTTAAATAATAATACGATAAAATATCTACTATCTTGGATGAAAGATTTTATTGATAGATCTTCAGCAGCTTGAAAGTAATATACTGAAAATTATGACCTAACATCTTTGTTTCTTTTTGGTGTAATTACTCTATGATGCAACCAAAGTAAATAATATTAATACCCTGAATATAATGTGCTCCATTGATATTATCACAGTAGTCTCAAGGTACAAGTACAAAGGAATAATCCTAATTGAAAAACTAATGATTAAACAGCACAACCCATATGACTAAAGTTAGATGTTCCCAGTGAAGGTGGCCTTACAACTGTGACCTCTTTATTACAATAAACTGAACTATGTAGACCATATCCAAGGAATGAAAAACAGTAAACAAACTAAGTAAATAACATTATAAATTGCACCTGCATTTCAGAGTCACACTTCAACAGATTCTGGTCTTTCCCATGAAATTCTATATGTCTGATTCTGCAAAGACCCTTCATACAGTATTACATGGGAAATAAATATAGCACCCTGTATCCATCTGTATCTTTCAGTATTGTGTGTGTATATGAATTTCTCACTGTCCCCAACCTTTTCTGGAAAAAATATAAGCTGTATTGAAGTGTTCTCTAGTTGTTTAATGTGTCTTAACCCTTTATTACCCCTGAATATGTAAACCTCTCTGAGATAGGGGCAACTTTTGGTATCACTTACTTCCCCCTCCCCCAACATTTGCTGTTCATAGAGATGAAAAGAAAAATGTGACCTTCAGCAAGTCATTTACCCTTTCTAACTCTAGGTTTATCTTTACAGTGAAGGAGTTGATCTAAATCTAGATGAGAGGTTCTTCACCAAATGTTTGTATCAGAACCTACATAATATTTTCAAGCCCAAACCTCAGATTCAGATTTGGTAGATATGTGGTGAAAGCCAAGAAAATTTATCTCAGAGAAGTTCCTCAGTTGGTTTTGATGAATACTCCAAGTTGAGAAATAAGCTGTAAGAAATGTACCATTCTACAAATATATTATTTCTCTGTAGACCACATGAAAATATTTTCTAACAATTCTTGAGACATTTTTGAGTCTAGGACTCTTCACAATGGTTAGTTCAGCCACTGCACTTCATCAGCCAGCTATCACTTTTCACAGCCTGGTCTATCCAGATCCCTAAAGGTAAAAAGTAATGAAATTTATCTTGTCCTACTTTGTCTGGACACTAGCACCACTGAATAAGGTACCCTTTATATAATTATATTAAAGAGCAGCTTTAATATCCTTCAATGGCAGCAGAGAAGAAAGCAAATATATTTACCTGCTTTTTCAAACAAGTAATGGTGGCTTGACTCATTTTTAATGGATTTGCTTTCCTCTTAGGAAAATAAAAGTCACTGCATTTTAAAATCCTTTCCATTTTATGAATACTCTATTGCTCATTTGATTATTTCCCCACCACTGCCCAGGGAGCAAAACTCAGCAAGTGGGGAAATTGTCACATTCAATGCTGTTATTTCTCTTTGAAAGGAAGTTCAAAAAAATAGAATAAGTTTACAAAATACATGGTGTATCACCCCTAAGTCTTAGTGGATCTGGGGGTAGGGGATGAGAAATGATGTGTGACTGCCAATGGCTCTGTGACAAACAACTGCTGCTGTGGATTCAGTCCAGAAGCAGCAGTTTATGTCATCTTTGAGAGGAGTATTTGGAAGCAGCAATAAGACCTTATGCCACTATATGGGAGCACATGTCACTTGGTAAAATTTCTTATAGTTGTTCATAATAGCAATGATGATGATGATGATGACATTCTGGTCCCAGCATATAGAATACTGGTATTTTGACTTATTTAAGAAAAGGAGGGAGAAGCAGAGGAAGATGACGGAAGAGTAACATGTGGAGATCACATTCCTCCCCACAGATACATCAGAAGTACATCTACACTTGGAACTGCTCCTATAGAACACCTACTGAATGCTGGCTGAAGACCTGAGACTTCCCAAAAGGCAAGAAACTCTCCACATACCTGGGTAGGGCAAAAGAAAAAGAATAAACAGAGACAAAAGGATAGGGATGGGACCTGCACCAGTGGGAGGGAGCTGTGAAGGAGGAAATGTTTCCACACACTAGGAAGCCGCTTCACAGGCAGAAACTGCAGGTGGCAGAGGGGGGAAGCTTTGGAGCTGCAGAGGAGAGTGCAGCCACAGGGGTGTGGAGGGCAAAGTGGAGAGATTCCCGCCCAGAGGACTGGTGCCGTCCAGCACTCACCACCTCTTCAGGCTTGTCTGCTCACCCACCGGGGTGGGTGGTGGCTGGAAGCTGAGGCTCAGGCTTCGGTCTGGATTGGAGGGAGAGGCCTGGGGTTGGCGGTGTGAACACAGCCTGAGGAGTTAGTGCACCACGGCTAGCCGGGAGGGATTTCGGAAAAAGTCTGCAGCTGCCAAAGAGACAAGAGACTTTTTCATGCCTCTTTGTTTCCTGGGGCATGACGAGAGGGGATTAAGAGTGCTGCTTAAAGGAGCTCCAGAGATAGGCGCGAGCCGCGCATGTCAACGCGGACACCACATATGGGCAGGGGATGCTAAGGCTGCTGCTGCTGCCACAAAGAAGCCTGTGTGTGAGCACAGGTCACTCTCCACACCTCTCTTCCGGGGAGCCTGTGCAGCCAGCCAATGCCAGGGTCCTGGGATCCAGGGACAACTTCCCTGGGAGAACGCACGGCGCGCCTCAGGCTAGTGCAACATCACACCGGCCTCTGCTGCTGCAGGCTGGCCGCGCATCTTCACCCCTCCCTCCCCCTGGCCTGAGTGAGCCAGAGCCCCCATATCAGCTGCCCCTTTAACCCCGTACTGTCTAAACAAAGAACAGATGCTCTCAGGCGACCTACATGCAGAGGCGGGGCCAAATTCAAAGCTGAACCACGGGAGCTGTGAGAACAAAGAAGAGAAAGGGAAACTTCTCCCAGCAACCTCAGGAACAGCGGACTAAATCTCCAAAATCAACTTGATGTACCCTGCATCTGTGGAATACATGAATAGACAACGAATCATCCCAAAATGAGGAGGTGTACTTTGGGAGCAAGATATAATATTTTTTCCGCTTTTCCTCTTTTTGTGATTGAGGATGTGTATGCTTCAGTGTGAGATGTTGTCTGCATAGCTTTGCTTTCACCATTTGTCCTAGGGTTCTGTCCGTCCATATTTTGCTTTCTTTTTTTTTCCTTAATAATTATTCTTTCTTTTTTATTTCAATAATGTTATTTTATTTTATCTTACTTTATTTTAATTTATCCTCTTTCTTTCTTTCTTTCTTTCGTTCTTCCTTCCTTTCTTTCTTTCTTTCTTCCTTTCTTTCTTTCTTTCTTTCTTTCTATTATTTCTCCCATTTATTCTGAGCCGTTTGGATGAAAGGCTTTTGGTGCTCCAGCCAGGAGTCAGTGCTGTGCCTATGAGGTGGGAGAGCCAACGTCAGGACACTGGTCAACAAGAGAACTCTCAGCTCCACATAATATCAAACAGCGAAAATCTCCCAGAGATCTACATCTCAACACCAAGCCCCAGCTTCACTCAATGACCAGCAAGCTATAGTGCTGGACACACTATGCCAAACAATTAGCACAGGAACACTGCACCAACCATTACCAGAGAGGCTGCTTAAAATCGTAATAAGGCCACAGACACCCCAAAACACACCACCAGACGTGGATCTGCCCACCAGAAAGACAAGATACAGTCTCACCAACCAGAACACAGGCAGTAGTCCCCTTCACCAGGAAGCCTGCACAACCCACTGAACTAACCTTTGCCACTGGGGACAGACAGCAAAAACAATGGGAACTACGAACGTGCAGCCTGAAAAATGGAGACCCCAAACACAGTAAGATAAGCAAAATTAAAAGACAGAAAAACACACAGCAGATGAAAGAGCAAGGTAAAAACCCACCAGAACTAAAAAATGAAGAGGAAATAGTCAGTCTACCAGAAAAAGAATTCAGAATAATGATAGTAAAGATGATCTAAAATCTTGGAAATAGAACAGAGAAATTGAAAGAAACATTTGACAAGTATCTAGAAGAACTAAAAAGGAAACAAGCAATGATGAACAACAAAATAAATGAAATTAAAATTACTCCAGAAGGGATCAGTACCAGAATAACTGAGGAAGAAGAACGGATAAGTGACCTGAAAGATAAATGAGTGGAAATAACTACTGCAGAGCAGAATAAAGAAAAAGAAAGAAAAGAAATGAGGACAGTCTCAGAGACCTCTGGGGCAACATTAAATGCACCAACATTCGAATTATAGGGATTCCAGAAGAAGAAGAGAAAAAGAAAGGGACTGAGAAAATATTTGAAGAGATTAGAGTTGAAAACTTCCCTAATATGGGATCAGAAGCAGTTAATCAAGTCTAGGAAGCACAGAGAGTCCCATACAGGATAAATCCTAGGAGAAAAACGCCAAGACACATATTAATCAAACTATCAAAAGTTAAATACAAAGAAAACATATTAAAGCAGCAAAGGAAAAACAATAAGTAACACACAAGGGAATGCCCATAAGGTTAACAGCTGATCTTTCAGCAGAAACTCTGCAAGCCAGAAGGGATTTGCAGGACATATTTAGAGTGATGAAGGAGAAAAACCTGCAACCAAGATTACTCTACCCAGCAAGGATCTCATTCAGATTTGATGGAGAAATTGAAAGCTTTACAGACAAGCAAAAGCTGAGAGAGTTCAGCACCACCAAACCAGCTTTACAACAAATGCTAAAGGAACTTCTCTAGGCGGGAAACACAAGAGAAGGAAAAGACGTACAATAACAAACCCAAAACAATTAAGAAAATGGGAATAGGAACATACATATCGATAATTACCTTAAATGTAAATGGATTAAATGCTCCCACCAAAAGACTCAGACTGGCTCAATGGATACAAAACCAAGACCCATATATATGCTGTGTACAAGACACCCACTTCAGACCTAGGGACACATACAGAATGAAAGCGAGGGGATGGAAAAAGATATTCCATGCAAACCAAAATCAGGAGAAAGCTGGAGAAGCAATTCTCATATCAGACAAAATAGACTTTAAAATAAAGACTATTCCAAGAGACAAAGAAGGACACTACATAATGATCGATCCAAAAGAAGATATAACAATTGTAAATATTTATACACCCAACATAGGAGCACCTCAATACATAAGGCAAATACTAACTGCCACAAAATGGGAAATCGACAGTAACACAATCATAGTAGGGGACTATGACACCCCACTTTCACCAATGGGCAGATCATCCAAAATGAAAATAAATAAGGAAACACAAGCTTTAAATGAAATATTAAACAAGATGGACTTAATTGATATTTATAGGACATTCCATTCAAAAACAACAGAATACATATTTTTCTCAAGTACTCATGGAACATTCTCCAGGATAGATCATATCTTGGGCCACAAATGTAGCCTTGCTAATTTTAAGAAAATTGAAATTGTATCAAGTATCTTTTCCGACAACAACGCTATGAGACTAGATATCAATTACAGGAAAAGATCTGTAAAAAGTACAAACACATGGAGGCTAAACAATACACTACTTAATAAACAACTGATCACTGAAGAAATCAAACAGGAAATCAAAAAATACCTAGAAACAAATGACAATAGAGACACTATGACCCAAAAGGTATGGCATACAGCAAAAGCAGTTCTAAGAGGGAAGTTTATAGCAATACAATCCTCCCTGAAGAAACAGGAAACATCTCAAATAAACAACTTAACCTTGCACTTAAAGCAATTGGAGAAAGAAGAACAACAACAACAAAAATAAAAACCCAAAGTTAGCAGAAGGAAAGAAATCATAAAGATCAGATCATAAATAAATGAAAAATAAATGAAGGAAACAATAGCAAAGAGCTATAAAGCTAAAAGCTGGTTCTTTGAGAAGATAAACAAATATGATTAACCATTAGCCAGACTCATCAAGAAAAAAAGGGAGAAGACTCAAATCAATAGAATTAGAAATGAAAAGGAGAAGTAACAACTGACACTGAAGAAATACAAAAGATCATCAGAGATTACTACAAGTAACTCTGTGCCAATAAAATGGACAACCTGGAAGAAATGGACAAATTCTTAGAAATGCACAACCTGCCAAGACTGAACCAGAAAGAAATAGAAAATATGAACAAACCAGTCAAAAGCACTAAAATCGAAACTGTGATTAAAAATCTTCCAACAAACAAAAGCCCAGGAAGAGATGGCTTCACATGGGAATTCTATCAAAAATTTAGAGAACAGCTAACACCTATCCTTCTCAAACTCTTCCAAAATATATCAGAGGGTGAAACACTCCCAAACTCAATCTACGAGGTCACCATCACCCTGACATCAAAACCAGACAAAGATGTCAAAAAGAAAGAAAACTACAGGCCAATATCACTGATGAACATAGATGCAAAAATCCTCAACAAAATACTAGCAAACAGAATCAAACAGCACATTAAAAGGATCATACACCATGATCAAGTGGGGTTTATTCCAGGAATGCAAGGATACTTCAATATATGCAAATCAATCAACGTGATACACCATATTAACAAATTGAAGGAGAAAAAACATGATAATCTCAATAGATGCAGAGAAAGCTTTCAACAACATTCAACATCCATTTATGAAAAAAGCCCTGCAGAAAGTAGGCATAGAGGGAACTTTCCTCAACATAATACAGACCATATATGACAAAGCCACAGCCAACATCATCCTCTATGGTGAAAAATTGAAACCGTTTCTACTAAGATCAGGAACAAGACAAGGTTGTCAACTCTCACCACTAGTATTCAACATAGTTTTGGAAGTTTCAACCACAGCAGTTGTAGAAGAAAAAAATAAATAAATAAAAGTAATCCAAATCAGAAAGGAAGACGTATAGCTGTCACTGTTTGCAGATGACATGTTACTCTACATAGAGAATCCTAAACATGCCACCAGAAAACTAGTAGGGCTAATCAATGAATTTGGTAAAGTAGCAGGATACAAAATTAATGCACAGAAATCTCTTGCATTCCTACACACTAATAATGAAAAATCTGAAAGGGTAATTAAGAACAACCTCCCATTTACCATTGCAACAAAAAGAATAAAATATCTAGGAATAAACCTAACATAGGAGACAAAAGCCCTGTATGCAGAAAATTATAAGATACTTTTGACAGATATTAAAGATGATAAAAACAGATGGAGAGATATACCATGTCCTTGGATTGAAAGAATCAACATTGTGAAAATGACTCTATTACACAAAGCAATCTGCAGATTCAATGCAATCCCTATCAAACTACTACTGGCATTTTTCACAGAACTAGAACCAAAAATTTCACAATTTGTATGGAAACACAAAGGACCCCGGGTAGCCAAAGCGATCTTGAGAGTGAAAAACAGAGCTGGAGGAATCAGGCTCCCTGACTACAGACAATACTACAAAGCTACAGTAATCAGGACAGTATGGTACTGGCACAAAAATAGAAGTAATGATCAATGGAACCGGATAGAAAACCCAGAGATAAACCCATGCACATATGGTCACCTTATCTTTGATAAAGGAGGCAAGAATATACAGTGGAGAAAGGACAGCCTCTTCAACAAGTGGTGCTAGGAAAACTGGACAGGTACATGTAAAAGTATGAAAATAGAATACTCACTAACACCATACACAAAAATAAAATCAAAATGGATTAAAGACCTAAATGTAAGGCCAGACACTATCAAACTCTTAGAGGAAAAGATAGGCAGAACACTGTATGAAATAAATCACAGCAAGATCCTTTATGACCCACCTCCTAGAGAAATGGAAATAAAAACAAAAATAAACAAATGGGAACGAATGAAACTTAAAAGCTTTTGCACAGCAAAGGAAACCATAAACAAGACCAAAAGACAGCCTTCAGAATGGGAGAAAATATTTGCAAATGAAGCAAATGACAAAGGATTAATCTCCAAAATTTACAAGCAGCTAATGCAGCTCAATAACTAAAAAACAAACAACCCAATCCAAAAATGGGAAGAAGATCTAAATAGATATTTCTCCAAAGAAGATATACAGATTGCCAACAAACACATGAAAGAATGCTCAACATGATTAATCATTAGAGAAATGCAAATTAAAACTACAATGAGATATCATCTCACACTGGTCAGAATGGCCATCATGTAAAAATCTAGAAACAGGAAGATGACAGAAGAATAAGACGCGGAGATCACCTTCCTCCCAACAGATACACCAGAAATACATCTACACGTGGAACAACTCCTACAGAACACCTACTGAACGCTGGCAGAAGCCCTCTGACCTCCCAAAAGGCAAGAAAGTCCCCTCATACCTGGGTAGGGCAAAGGAAAAAAGAATAAACAGAGACAAAATGATAGGGACAGGAACTGCACCTGTGGGAGGGAGTTGTGAAGGAGGAAAAGTTTCCACACACTAGGAAGCCCTTTCGCGGGTGGAGACTTTGTGTGGCGGAGGGGGAAAGCTACGTAGCCGCGGAGGAGAGCACAGCAAC
Organism: Lipotes vexillifer; assembly: GCF_000442215.2. Lineage (NCBI taxonomy): Eukaryota > Metazoa > Chordata > Mammalia > Artiodactyla > Lipotidae > Lipotes > Lipotes vexillifer. The sequence continues at coordinate 989,225 of NW_006771059.1, forward strand.
AGTGGTGTGGAGTGCAAAGTGGAGAGATTCCTGCACAGAGTATTGGTGCCAACCGGCACTCACCAGCCCGAGAGGCTAATCTGCTCACTCGCTGGGGCAGGCGCGGCTGAGAGCTGAGGCTCATGTTTTGGTCGGAGCGCAGGGTAAGGACTGGTGCTGGCGGCGTGAACACAGCCTGCAGGGGGTTAGTGTACCACGGCTAGTCGGGAGGGAGTCCAGGGAAAAAGTCTGGACCTGCCGAAGAGGCGAGAGACTTTTTCTTCCATCTTTGTTTCCTGATGCACAAGGAGAGGGAATTAAGAGCGCCGCTTAAAGGAGTTCCAGAGATGGGCGCAAGGCGCAGCTAAAAGCGCAAACCCCAGAGACAGGCATAAGACGCTAAGGCTGCTGCTGCCACCACAAAGAAGCCTGTGTGCAAGCACAGGTCACTATCCACAGCCCCCTTCCGGGGAGCCTGTGCAGCCCGCCACTGGCAGGGTCCCGGGATTCAGGGACAACTTCCCTGGGAGAACGCACAGCTCGCCTCAGACTTGTGCAACGTCATGCTGGCCTCTCCCGCCGCAGGCTAGACCCGCACTCCGTAACCCTCCCTCCGCACGCATGAGTGAGCCAGATTCCCTGAAGCAGCTGCTCCTTTAACCCCGTCCTGTCTGAGCGAAGAACAGACACCCTCCGGCGACCTAAACACAGAGGTGGGGCCAAATCCAAAGCTCAGCCTCAGGAGCTGTGAGAACAAAGAAGAGAAAGGGAAATCTCTCCCAGCAGCCTCAGAAGCATCGGATTAAAGCTCCACAATCAACGTGATGTACCCTGCATCTGTGGAATACATGAATAGACAATGAATCATCCCAAAATGAGGAGGTGGACTTTGAGAGCAAGATTTATGATTTTCCCCTTTTCCTCTTTTTGTGAGTGTATATGAGTATGCTTCTGTGTGAGATTTTGTCTGTATAGCTTTGCTTCCTCCAGTTGTCATAGGGTTCTATCTGTCCATTTTTTTTAATAATTAGTTTTTATTTAAATAACGTTGTTTTCTTTTATCTTACTTTATTTTATTTTACTTCATCTTTTTTTCTATCTTTCTTTCTTTCTTTCCTTCCCTCCTTTAGACAATGAATCATCCCAAACTGAGAAGGTGGACTTTGAGAGCAAGATTTATGATTTTTTCCCCTTTTCCTCTTTTTGTGAGTGTATATGAGTATGCTTCTGTGTGAGATTTTGTCTGTATAGTTTTGCTTGCACTATTTGTCCTAGGGTTCTATCTGTCCATTTTTTTTGTTGTTGCTGTTTTAATTATTTTTCTTAATAACTATTACTTATTTTAACAACTTTATTTTCTTTATTTTGTTTTACTTTATCTTCTTTCTTCCTTTTTTTACTTCCTTCCCTCCTTCCTTCCTTCCTCCTTCCCTCCCTCCATACCTGTTTCCCTCCCTTCTTTCTTTTTTTCTTTCTTTCTTTTTTCCTTTCTTTCTTTTTCTCTTTCTTTCTTTCTACTTCTACTAATTTTTTTCTACTTTTTCTCCCTTTTATTCTGAGCCGTGTGGATGAAAGGTTCTTGGTGCTGCAGGCAGGAGTCAGTACTGTGCCTCTGAGGTGGGAGAGCCAGCTTCAGGGCACAGGCCACAAGAGACCTCTTGGCTCCACATAATATCAAATGGCAAAAATCTCTCAGAGATCTCCATCTCAACATCAGCACCCAGCACCACTCAACGACCAGCAAGCTACAGTGCTCGACATGCTACGCCAAACAACTAGCAAGACAGGAACACAACACCACCTATTACCAGAGAGGCTGCCTACAATCATAATAAGTCCATAGACACCCCAAAACACACCACCAGACATGGACCTGACCACCAGAAAGACAAGATTCATCCTCATCCACCAGAACACAGGCACTAGTCCCGTGCACCAGGAAGCTTACACAAAACACTGAACCAACCTTTGCCACTGGTGACAGACACCAAAAGCAATGGGAACTATGAGCCTGCAGCCTGCAAAAAGGAGACCCCAAACACAGTAAGATAAGCCAAATGAGAAGACAGAAAAACAAAGAGCAGATGAAGGAGCAAGATAAAAACCCACCAGACCTAACAAATGAAGAGGAACTAGGCAGTCTACCTGAAAAATAATTCACAATAATGATAATAAAGATGATACAAAATCTTTGAAATACCATAGACAAAATGCAAGAAACATTTAACAAGGACCTAGAAGAACTGAAGATGAAAGAAGCAACGATGAACAACACAATAAATGAAAAGAAAAATACTCTAGATGGGATCAATAGCAGAATAACTGAGGCAGAAGAATGGATAAGTGACCTGGGAGATAAACTATTGGAAATAAAAATTGCAGAGCAGAATAAAGAAAAAAGAATGAAAAGAACTGAGGACAGTCTCAGAGACCTCTGGGACAAAAAGAAATGCACCAACGTTTGAATTATAGGGGTTCCAGAGGAGCAAGAGCAAAATAAAGGGACTGAGAAAATATTTGAAGACATTATAGCTGAAAGCTTCCCTAATATGGGAAAGGAAATAGTTAATCAAGTGCAGGAAGAACAGAGAGTCCCATACAGGATAAATCCAAGGGGAAACACGCCAAGACACACAGTAATCAAACTGTCAAAAATTAAATACAAAGAAAACATATTAAAAGCAGCAAGGAAAAAACAACAAATAACACACAAGGGAATCCCCATAAGGTTAACAGCTGGTCTTTCAGGAGAAACTCTGCAAGCCAGAAGGGACTGGCAAGACATATTTAGAGTGATGAAGGAGAAAAACCTGCAACCAAGATTACTCTACCCAGCAAGGATCTCTTTCAGATTTGATGGACAAATTAAAAGCTTTACAGACAAGCAAAAGCTGAGACAGTTCAGCACCACCAACCAGCTTAACAAGAAAGGCTAAAGGAACGTCTCTTGGCAAGAAACACAAGAGAAGGAAAAGACCTATGAAAACAAACCCAAAACAATTAAGAAAATGGGAATAGGAACAGATATATCGATAATTACCTTAAAAGTAAATGGACTAAATGCTCCCACCAAAAGACGCAGGTTGGCTGAATGGATACAAAAACAATACCCATATATATACTGTCTACAAGAGACCCACTTCAGACCTAGAGACACATACAGACTGAAAGTAAGGAGATGGAAAAAAGATATTCCATGCAAATTGAAACCAAAAGAAAGCTGGAGAAGCAATTCTCATATCAGACAAAATAGACTGTAAAACAAAGACTATCAGAAGAGACAAAGAAGGACGCTACATAATGATCAAGGAGTCGATCCAAGAAGATATAACAATTCTAAATATTTATGCACCCAACATAGGAGCACTTCAATACATAAGGCTAATACTAATAGCCATAAAAGGGGAAATCGACAGTAACACATTCATAGTATAGGACATTAACACCCCACTTTCACCAATGGACAGATCATCTAAGATGAAAATAAATAAGGAAACACAAGACTTAAAACAAGATGGACTTAATTGATATTTATAGGACATTCCATCCAAAAACAACAGAATACACATTTTTCTCAAATGCTCATGGAATATTCCCCAGGATAGGTCATATCTTGGGTCAGAAATCAAGCCTTGGTAAACTTAGAAAAATTGAAATTGTATCAAGTATCTTTTCCGACCACAACGTTATGAGACTATAACAACTACAGGAAAATATCTGCAAAAAATACAAACACATGGAGGCTAAATAATACGCTACTTAATAACGAAGTGAGCACTGAGGAAATCAAAGAGGAAATAAAAAAATACCTAGAAACAAATGACAATGGAGACACGGTGACCCAAAACTTATGGAATGCAGCAAAAGCAGTTCTAAGAGGGAAGTTTAGAGCAATACAATCCTACTTTAAGAAACAGGAAATATCTCAAATAAACAACCTAAACTTACACCTAAAGCAATTAGAGAAAAAAGAACAAAAACCCCCAAAGTTATCAGAAGGAAAGAAATCATAAAAATCAGATCAGAAATAAATTAAAAAGAAATGAAGGAAACAATAGCAAAGAGCAATGAAACCAAAAGCTGGTTCTTTGAGAAGATAAACAAAATTGATAAACCATTAGCCAGACTCATCAAGAAAAAAAGGGAGAAGACTCAAATTAATAGAATTAAACTGCATAAGGAGAAGTAACAACTGACACTGCAGAAATACAAAAGATCATGAGAGATCACTACAAGCAACTCTATGCCAATAAAATGGACAACCTAGAAGAAATGGACAAATTCTTAAAAAGGCAAAACCTGCCAAGTCTGAATCTGGAAGAAATAGAATATATGAACAGAGCAGTCACAAGTACTGAAATTGAAACTGTGATTAAAAATCTTCAAACAAACAAAAGCCCAGGACCAGACGGCTTCACAGGGGAATTCTATTAAACATTTAGAGAAAAGCTAACACCTACCCTTCTCAAATTCTTCCAAAATATAGCAGAAGGAGGAGCACTCCCAAACTCATTCTATGAGGCCACCATCACCTTGATACCAAAAGCAGACAAAGATGTCACAAAGAAAGAAAACTACACGCCAGTAACACTGATGAACACAGATGAAAAAATCCTCAACAAAATGCTAGCAAACAGAATCGAACAACACATTAAAGGATCGTACACCGTGATGACCTGGGGTTTATTCCAGGAATGCAAGGATTCTTCAATATACGCAAATCAATCAACGTGATACACCATATTAACAAATTGAAGGAGAAAAACCATATGATCATCTCAATAGATGCAGAGAAAGCTTTCGACAAAATTCAACACCCATTTATGATAAAAACCCTGCAGAAAGTAGGCATAGAGGGAACTTTACTCAACATAATAAAGACCATATATGAGAAACCCACAGCTAACATCGTCCTCAATGGTGAAAAACTGAAAGCATTTCCACTAAGATCAGGGAAAAGACAAAGTTGCCCAGTCTTGCCACTCTTATTCAACACAGTTTTGGAAGTTTTAGCCACAGCAATCAGAGAAGAAAAGGAAATAAAAGAATCCAAATCTGAAAAGAAGAAGTAAAGCTGTCACTGTTTACAGATGACACGATAATATACATAGAGAATCCTAAAGATGCTACCAGAAAACTACTAGAGCTAATGCATGAATTTGGTAAAGTAGCAGGATACAAAATTAATGCACAGAAATCTCTGGCATTCCTATATACTAATGATGAAAAATCTGAAAGTGAAATCAAGAAAACACTCCCTTTTACCATTGCAACAAAAAGAATTAAATATCTGGGAATAAACCTACCTAAGGAGACAAAAGACCTGTATGAAGAAAATTATAAGACACTGATGAAAGAAATTAAAGATGATACAAATAAATGGAGACATATACCATGTTCTTGGATTGGAAGAATCAACATTGTGAAAATGACTCTACTACCCAAAGCAATCTATAGATTCAATGCAATCCCTATCAAACTACCACTGGCATTTTTCACAGAACTAGAACAAAAAATTTCCCAATTTGTATGGCAACACCAAAGACCCCAAATAGCCAAAGCAATCTTGAGAATGAAAAACGGAGCTGGAGGAATCAGGCTTCCTGACTTCAAACTATACTACAAAGCTACAGTAATCAAGACAGTATGGTACTGGCACAAAAACAGAAAGATAGATCCATGGAACAGGATAGAAACCCAGAGATAAACTCACGCATATATGGTCACCTTATCTTTGATAAAGGAGGCAGGAATGTACAGTGGAGAAAGGACACCATCTTCAATAATTTGTGCTTGGAAAAGTGGACAGCTACATGAAAAAGTTTGAGATTTGATCACTCCTTAACATAATACACAAAAATAAGCTCAAAATGTATTTAAGATATAAATGTAAGGCCAGAAACTAGCAAACTCTTAGAGGAAAACATAGGCAGAACACTCTATGACATAAATCACAGCAAGATCCTTTTTGACTCACCTCCTAGAGAATTGGAAATAAAAACAAAAATAAACAAATGGGACCTAATGAAACTTCAAAGTTTTTTTCACAACAAAGAAAACCATAAACAAGACCAAAAGACAACCCTCAGAATGGGAGAAAATATTTGCAAATGAAGTAACTGACAAAGGATTTACCTCCAAAATTTACAAGCAGCTCATGTAGCTCAATAACAATAAAACAACAACCCAATCCAAAAATGGGCAGAAGACCTAAATAGACATCTCTCCAAAGAAGATATCCAGACTGCCAACAAACTCATGAAAGAATGTTCAACATCATTAATCATTAGAGACATGAAAATCAAAAGTACAATGAGATATCATCTCACACCAGTCAGGATGGCCATTGTTAAAAAATCTAGAAACAATGAATCCTGGAGAGGGTGTGGATAAAAAGGAACACTGTTGCACTGCTGGTGGGAATGTGAATTGGTACAGCCTCTATGGAGGACCGTATGGAGGTTCCTTAAAAAACTACAAAGAGAACTACCATATGACCCAGCAATCCCACTACTGGGCATATACCCTGAGGAAACCAAAATTCAAAAGGAGTCATGTACCAAAATGTTCATTGCAGCTCTATTTATATAGGCAGGAGATGGAAACAACCTAAGTGTCCATCATTGGATGAATGGATAAAGAAGATTTTGCACATATATACCATGGAATATTACTCAGCCATAAAAAAGAAATGAAATTGAGCTATTTGTAATGAGGTGGAAAGACCTAGATTCTGTCATACAGAGTGAAGTAAGTCAGAAAGACAAATAATGTATCCTAACACTTATATATGGAATTTAAGAAAAAAAAATGTCATGAAGAACCTAGGGGTAAGACAGGAATAAAGACACAGACCTACTAGAGAATGGACTTGAGGATATGGGGAGGGGTAAGGGTAAACTGTGATAAAGCGAGAGAGAGGCATGGACATATATACACTACCAAATATAAAATACATAGCTAGTGGGAAGCAGCTGCATAGCACAGGGAGATCAGCTCGGTGCTTTGTGATCACCTAGAGGAGTGGGATCGGGAGGGTGGGAAGGAGGAAGACACAAGAGAGAAGAGATATGGGAACATATATATATGTATAACTGATTCACTTTGTTATAAAGCAGAAACTAACACACCATTGTAAAGAATTATACTCCAATAAAGATGTTAAAAAATAAAAGGAAAGGAAAGTAAACTTAACTGGGAATAAGAATACCTAGGTGTCAGCACCAAGTTTGCCATTCACTAACTGCTTGTACAATTTTTCCATGTCTTTGGGTATCATTTTTAATCTTTAAAATAAGAGTCCTGGATTAGATCAAGAATTTTCAAGCTATTATGAGGAGCCCCCTCAAGGGTTGCCTTAATGTGGGCAAAAGGTGAGAATCTTTATTCTTCCTCTTTCTATGAGAGCAACTCTTCAAATATTTGTTTTACATATTGAGCTATTGTAAGTGTGTGTGTGTGTGTGTGTGTGTGTGTGTGTCTTTGTGTGAGTGAGACAGCACAGAAAGTAGGGAGATATGTATTTAGTTCTCTGGAGTTTTTAGAAAATCCATCTAGATTATTTCTGTGGAACTTTATGATGTCCTAGAATTCTACAATACCTAAACTTAGAAAGCAAAGAACTTCCAAGAGCTAACAATGTATCCTCCCTTATTTTTCCTCTATCACATTTGTTGCTATTGTTGTCATATACTTCTAAAAGCCCTCCATTTCCATCTTCCTGAGCCTGAAGTTTTAAGACATTGCCTAAGGAAGGAGCACTGGCTCCTATTTGTAAAATGACTCTGCTGCCCCCACAGGACTTACTGTAGACCTAAACAGATCCAGGGATGCCTAGGTAGTAAAATTTTGAGGAACTAGGATAGGAGGGTCAAATCCTTGTCCCATAGGTATCTGGATGAAGCTTGAATGTCTTTTTTTCCAGAGAATAGAACCTATTGTTTCACACTGGGAATTTAGAATTATCGTGCAGACCCCTATGGAAGAACGAACACTGACATATTTGCAGTCAGTTAGAAACGACTCTTGTACAACATGTTATATATGAAAGTTGTTAAAAGTGTAAATCCTGAGTTCTTAGCAAATGGAAAAAGTTTTTCTATTTATTTAATTTTATAACTATATGAGATGATGGATGTTCACTAAACTTGTGATAATCACTTCATGATGTATGTAAATAAAATCATTATGCTGTATGCTTTAATCTTAATACAACTATATCTCAATAAAACTGGAAGAAAAAAAAGAAAAAAAAGAAAGAAAAGACTCTTGTCTGAGATCAAGGTTTTTAAAAAAATTTTATTGGAGTATAATTAATTTACAATGTTGTGTTAGTTTCAGATGTACAGCAAAGTGAATCAGTTATACATATACATATATCCACTCATTTTTTTAAGATTCTTTTCTAATATAGGCCATTACAGGGCACTGAGTAGAGTTCCCTGTGCTATACAGCAGGTTCTTATTAGTTATTTATCTTATATATAGTAGTGTGTATATATCTATCCCAATCTCCCAATTTATCCCTGCCCCCTATCCCCTGGTAATCATAAGTTTATTTTCTTCATCCTTGACACTACTTTTGTAAATAAGTTCATTTGTAAATTTTTTTTAGGTTCCACATATAAGTGATATCATATGGTATTTGTCTTTCTCTGTCTGACTTACTTCACTCAGTATGACAATCTCTAGGTCCATCCATGTTGCTGCAAATGGCATTATTTTTTTCTTTTTTATGGCTGAGTAATATTCTGTTGTATATATGTACCACATCTTCTTTATCCATTCCTCTGTTGATGGACATCTGGGTGGCTTCTATGTCCTGGCTATTGTAAATAGTGCTGCAACGAACATTGGAGTGAATGTATGTTTTTGAATTATGGTTTTCTCCAGGTATATGCCCAGCAGTGGGATTGTTGGGTCACATGGTAGTTCTAATTTTATGTTTCTAAGGAACCTCCATACTGTTATCCATAGTGACTGTATCAATTTACATCCCCACCAACAGTGCAAGAGTGTTCCCTTTTCTCTACACCTTCTCCAGAATTTACTGTGTGTAGATTTTTTGATGATGGCCATTCTGATCTGTGTGAGGTGACACTTGACTTATGCTACCTCATTTATTTCTCACAACAATCTTATAAGGTAGGTGAATTACCTATTGCAATTATAAGGACCCCATTATTTCTAACTTACTCTCATTACCATTACAAATATTATTATTGAAAGGGACTAGAATGGGGAAACTAGAGAAACAAATTTCACCTACTGCACAGTCCTGCTGTCACACTTCCTGAACGGCATAGAGTCACCTCTCTCTTTCAGGTAGTACCCTATTCTCTGCCAATATTACACTCTTTTGGGTGGGGGTGGGAAACTACTGTATCTACAGCATTTGCTGTTGAAACCTAACACCCCTTCAGTGACTCTTCCACAAAAGCTCCCACTGGTCTCACTACACTTCATTGTAGTAGGAGATACTGTGCATTAAGCTTAAAAAGTTTCTGTTTCTCTCATCCAACATTTATAGCATGATTTGTCATTAAAAAGCATTTACTATAATTTCCTCCATCAGAAATAAAAAAAATTAAATCAAAATGCTGTAACGTTTCTCAGGCACTTGGAAAAAGTCAGGCAAATCTTTTTCTTCTTTTAATATGTCCGTGTAGAACACGAAACTGTCCCCTCCCAGCAGTAAGCACTGTGTGTGTGGACTCTCATCTCTTATTTTACATTTAAATGGTCCTGTTAAGTAATCAGAAGGGATTTATTACAAGTGTAAACTATATTGGCAAAAAATAAATCTTTACCCCACCCCAATGTTATACGTGATGATTGATTTTTTACAATTGTGCTGATTTTTTAATAAAAAGGACATATAATAGTAGAGTCTTTGACTACTTACCAAATCTTTTCACCTCCTTTTAATCCTCATAACAGTCCTCTGATATAGTTGGAGCAAGTGTTGCTATCCTCATTTTCTAGGTAAGGACATTGAGACTCGGAGAAGCAAAGTGCCTTGCCAGGCATTTAGTGAGTGGATGAGCTGGAACTTTATTAAAACACAAATCTTCTCATTGAAAATCCTCTGCTCTTTATAGCTCTCTTTCTGCCTGTTTTACTGAATGAGTTGCTCATGTAACAGAATTAAAACAGTTTTATCTCGACACAATTACAATAAATGAAAAATTCTTTTAAAGTCCTCAGGAGAAAAAACTTTCTCCCCAGCTCTTCTTCAAGTAATGACTTTATAAAATGGTACCTTCCATTTACAACCTCCAGAATTCTTGGCCTTTTCCCCCTTATTTGTGTCCCTTACTTCTCTCCCGCTGCCATCATGTTCTGCACCACTGCTCTCCCTCCACTTTCAACGTTTCACTCTGCTGTTTTAATCACCCTGGAAAAATCAAAGGGTAGTGTTTTAGGTAGGGTTGCCATGTAAAATACAGAATGCCAGGATGCCCAACTAAATTTGGATTTCAGATAAATTAATAATGTTTTTAATGTAAGTGTGTCCCAAATATTGCATGGGGATATATTTATGCTAAAAAGTAATTTGTTGTTTTCCTGAAATTCAAATTTAACTAGACATTGAATTTTTTTATATGCTAAATCTGGCAACAATAGGTTAACAGCACAGTTTCTGATGTCAGAATGACTTGATTTGAATAATGACTCTTACTCTGAATAGCTGTAGGATTTTAGGCAAAAAAGTTTTAAATCTCTTAACTTTAATTTCCTCCTGTCTAAAATGAGGATAATGATATTACTTATCTAATAAGATTGTTGAAATAAATAAGATATGTGAGTAAAGTTCTTAGTAGAGTGCCTATCATATAATAGATACTCAAAATGGTAGCCATTGATATTACTAAATTATAATAAATAATAATAACATTCTTCCTGTTAGGTAGATGGACATTTAACAGGTAATAAAATCTTCAGTTACATGGATAAAGCTCTGTAGTAGAAATTTAGAGAACTTCACATAGACAGCCAGTCTTCTCAAGGCATAGACCTTTTTTATACTTAAGCTTTAAAGTACAACTACTCCATGTCTGAAAGAAAAATAGCTGTTTTGTTATGAAGCACAACGCAATATCAGTAGCTTTTAGGTCTGAGGTATCTGGTTAGTATATCAAGAAGCAAATGAACTTAGAGAAGAACAGAACAATAAAGATTCAAAGCAAGGCAAGAGAGAATCAAAGAAAATGACTAACAGTAAGGAAGGCCCAGTCAAAAGATTTGGTGTTCATGAATATATCGTCACTTACTTAAGAGTTGCAAGAAAAAAGCAGAGCCCAAGTCTAGGAATAATAGTGTTACTGAGTGGGTTTTGTAACAAGAATCTCAATATTGAAGTAGGTACAAGCAGAAGTGAAGGTCAAAATATTTAATAACTCATATGAATAGGAAGTGTAATAGGCAGCATTAGAGCTGAGTATTAAAGGCCTTTCATTTGTCTGTTTAGTTGCTGAATTATAAGGAGATACAAGGGTCCAGAGGGAAGAGTCAGAGTCACTAAGGTAATTATGGGGGCGGTAGGACTTGGAGGGGTAGCAGCTTCATACCAGTTGGTATAGAAATATTTCAACATGCTTAATAATCAGCAGAGGTACACTGTTGGATGACAACCAAATAGCAGCCCTGGATACAAGATTCAAACTAGAGTATGAATAGGCCAAGCAGGCAGAACTACGAGCAGAGATTATCTAGAGCTATATGTTATAACGTCCATGACCCTATATTTGGATTGTGGTGGTTTACTTTTGTTCTTTGGTTCTATATCAACTGATCTGTAAAGTAGTAATGGTATCATTTTGTTCATCATTTGTCAGGATTGCCTATCACAGTGCTTAATAAATATTTGCTTAATGAATGAAGAGCCAGTCAGCTTCTCCTAGTGCCTGGAGTACCCTGAGGATAGATCGTTCTAAAGGATGAAAAGCTCTGAGAATTAATTCTGATCTTGAACTGGACTTGGAGGTCTGCTCAAGACATAAGCTGGTCCCTATCATTTGAACTCTTGGATATCAATTCCTAAGCTTCTTCTAAGGAGAAGAATACCAGGGTGCTCTACAATTACGTGGCTTCCCTAAAGCAGAGCTGAACATTTAAAGGAGAGGGGCAGAACCTCACAAGTCACTGGGATCCTGACATATTTCTTAAACATTTTCAATTCCACTCAAAAGTCTATTTAGCAAATATGGGTCCAGTTTACAACGATAGAGAGAAAAAATTCAGGAAAGAGCCTATTTTTGAACTTCAGTCACTCTCAGCTAAACCAATGACAATTTATGTTTCCCATGATAAACTGCCTCTATTCATTTGGGGAAGTAAAAACCAGAACTATACTGCAATTTTGTAAGCTAGAAATTTCTCAGCTTTAAATAGAAATAGCAGAACAATTCAAAGAATTAGCTGCCCATAGCAATGATTCAGTATTTTTAATTGATGTCAATAAACCTTATTTGGCTCTCATCATTTTTATAGATATGTTCATAAATATAATTATTAAAAGGCTATTTCAAACCCACACACATATTGTCACCCAATATATGACTAAGCAGGCAAGAACATACAATGGAGAAAATACATTCTCTTCAATAAGTTGTGCTGGGAAAACTGGGCAGGTACGTAAAAAAGAATGAACTTAGAACACTCCCTAACACCATACACAAAAATAAAACTCAAAATGGATTAAAGACCTGAATGTAAGGCCAGACACTATAAAACCCTAAGATGAAAACATAGGCAGAACACTCTTTGACATAAATCGCAGCAGGATTTTTTTTGACCCACGTCCTATAGTAATGAAAATAAAAACAAACATTAACAAATGGGACCTAATTTAAAACTTAAAAGTTTTGCACAGCAAAAGAAACCATAAGCAAGATGAAAAGACAACCCTCAGAATGGGAAAATATAGTTGCAAACGAAGCAACTGACAAAGGATTAATCTCCCAAATATACAAACAGCACATGCAGTTCAATAACTAAAACACAAACAACCCAATCAAAAAATGGGCAGAAGACCTAAATATACATTTCTCCAAAGAAGACACACAGATGGCCAACAAACTCATGAAAATATGTTCATCACTAATTATTAGATAAATGAAAATCAAAACCACAATGAAGTATCACCTCACACCCCTCACAATGGCCATCATTAAAAAATCTACAAACAGTAAATGCTGGAGAGGGTGTGTAGAAAGGGAACCCTCTTGCACTGTTGGTGAGAATGTAAATTGATACAGCCACTCTGGAGAACAGTATGGAGGGTCCTTAAAAAATTAAAACTAGAGCTACCATATGACCCAGCAATCCCACTACTCGGCATATACCCAGAGAAAAGCATAATTCAAAAAGACACATGCACCCCAATGTTTATTGCAGCACTATTTATAATAGCCAGGACATGGAAGCAACCTAAATGTCTATCAACAGAGGAATTGATAAAGAAGATGTGATATATATATATATATATATATATATATATATATATATATATACACAATGGAATATTACTCAGCCATAAAATGGAATGAAATTGGGTCATTTGTAGAGACATGGATGGACCTAGAGACTGTCATACAGAGTGAAGTAAGTCAGAAAGAGGAAAACGAATATTGTAAAATTCCACTTTTATGTGGAATGTAGAAAGTGATACAGATGAACTTGTTTGCAAAGCAGAAATAGAGACACAGATGTAGGGAACGGACATATGGATACTGTGGGGGGAAGGGGAGGGTGGGATGTATTGGGAGATTGGGATTGACTTATACACTATTAATACTATGTATAAAATAGATAACTAATGAGAACCTACTGTATAGCTCAGGGAACTCTACTCAGTGCTCTGTGGTGACCTAAATGGGAAGAAAATCCAAAAAAGAGGGGGTATATGTACACATATAGCTGATTCACTTTGCTGTACAGTAGAAACTAACACAACTTTGTAAAGCAACCATATTCCAATAAAAATTAATTATAAAAAAATTTAAAAAATAAATTAATCAAGAAAAAAATAAAGGCTATTTCATAAAATTTCAAGTGGTGCTGTACATTTACACCATAATAAATATAAAACCAACATTTTTACAAATTTCTACTAAACCTTGAAGAAAAGTACACTACATGAATGGGAATCAAAAGTCCCAAATTTCCAATGAACATTTTTCAAAAGGACAGTTATCTTTATTTTATCATTATGAGAACATTGTTTGCCATCATTTCCTGGTTTGCTTTCAAATATTACTTTGTTTTTCATGGATTTTCACACATACATAGATAATTGGCTAATTTTCCATGCAAATGACTAGTCATGAAAACTTTACGGTTTTCTTTCCTTCCTGTACTAACTGAAAACAATTGCCCACTTAACTGCATAATTATTCCAGTTTATTATACATACTAATTCTCATCAAACCACCCCTCCACCCTTCATCCAAACACGCATTATGTAGTAATGTTGTATTAGTCAGATTACCTGAAAAGTAATTCATTTTATTTTAATATAAACATATATTTGTGTGTATATATATATATATATATATATATATATATATATATAAAATAAAGATCTACTCTACCCTTGCCCTAAAGCAGCCCCACAAAAAGGATAATTGCAAGTGAAAAGATATCCCTAGAGAACTATTTATTTTGTTTCTTCACTTACAAAAACCAGTTTTAATAAGACCTAAATGTTAAGGGTAAGATTGGAAAGAGCCAGAAAGTCTGCTTACAACTTTGAATGGACCAGGTTAGTATTATCTCTGGTCTTAAACCTCTGGGAAAAAAAGAAAAAGAACCTGAGGGAGGCTGGCTTCTTTGGGCGACTAACCCATGAGACAGAGAGATGTAGCCTAAAAGTTCCAGGAGTCCAGTATAGTCTATCTCTTGAATTGCTTTTAATGATTTAAGGATGTTCCTTACAGAAAATTACAAGCAGCCCCCAAAAAGGATAATTGCAAGTGAAAAGATATCCCTAGAGAACTATTTATTTTGTTTCTTCACTTACAAAAACCAGTTTTAATAAGACCTAAATGTTAAGGGTAAGATTGGAAAGAGCCAGAAAGTCTGCTTACAACTTTGAATGGACCAGGTTAGTATTATCTCTGGTCTTAAACCTCTGGGAAAAAAAGAAAAAGAACCTGAGGGAGGCTGGCTTCTTTGGGCGACTAACCCATGAGACAGAGAGATGTAGCCTAAAAGTTCCAGGAGTCCAGTATAGTCTATCTCTTGAATTGCTTTTAATGATTTAAGGATGTTCCTTACAGAAAATTACTTGAGACTGGGTCAAACCCACTCTGGGCCCTACAGTAGTGACCTGAAATCCAAATATGGGATATAAATTAAACTGACCTATACAGGTAGGGAGCAACATTATATTGGGCGTCATTCTTAACCTGTTGAAATTCTTCCCTACCCAGAAATGATGATCCTCCCACACTGATGAATCAATAACATTCTCCATTTTCATAGAAGCACAAAAGTAATACTTTCAACTCCCAAAAAAAGTGAGACAGAAAGAAATTTATCATTCCATACATTTTAAATAACATTTTAAAATGGAACTGCATTGTCATATAAGTGAAACCCATGATGAAAGATAGAATGAAGAATGTCTACTTAGGATCCAAACATGCTCAACCACAACCCCTTATGCATATTTCACCCAAGCATTGAAGGCAGCAAGTATGAGGTCAAGATGAAAATAACACTAAATTTATTATATTTCCTTGCTTAAATATTGCATTGAATTCTTAGGCTGTTTTAACAGTAAGTGAGTAATCTTTAGAAATTAAGAATTTTGATGACATAAACAAGAGGGAGAAAATTGAAATATTAGAGTAATAATTAAATGCACTTCTAAATTTGGTACTAGCTAAATATTGTGTTTTTAATATAATACTATGTAGCCTTAATACTATTATGAATATAGCTTCTTTGTAAAGTATTAATACATATTACAATCTCTAAGAAAACTTCACACCAATAATGTTGCCCAATGATGTTTAATTCACTTTAGAAAAGATAAAGTTTAACATTAATATTTTATCATTTTGGTAACTCACATTAAAATGCACAAATTTAGCAATATATAAAACAATATACACACAACTGCTTTTTCTGTATCTATAAGACATTAAGTCAGTTGTTCCAAAACCCTTATCCATTGCCTCTTCAGAATCAAATGTCAGATTGGTGGAAATAGATTGGGAGACTTATTGGAGAAGATGTTGGAGAAATGACTGATGAACAGGAAACAAATCAGGGGTACTTATTATTAGATCATAGAAATTTGAAGACAGTGAAAATAAACTAAAGATTGTGTGATCAAAAAGAACAAATTGTAAGGGCATCTGGGTAATTTATTCTTTAAAATTTAATCAAAGACCAAAGAGATAATTGGAACAGAAGATGTGAGTACTAAGGTACAAATCTTATTAATATATAATGCAACCATAAAAATTCCATAACATAAATTCATACCATTTCATTTTACAAGCAAAATACATGTCAATCATTTTACTATACCTGGGAGAGAAGTGTGAGCTATAAAGTATAGGGTCTTGTTTCCAAGTCTGCAGTAAACTATACCATTCTTAGGTATGTTTTGTTAATTAATTAATTTAATTTAATTCCAAAATTGCTATAACTCCCTTCTTTTATCCTAAGCCAGGATCTTGATTGAGGATAATCTGAGAAGTGTAAATATTGTCAGGAGATCCTCTTCATTTCTAGATGGTGGTTCTCTATGCACTTTGTTCACTCTACTTATATGCTTTCCTTCCTCCCATCGCTGAAAACCACCATGCATGACAGAGTGGTATATAATAGTTGATGCTTGTCCCAAGAATGTTCAAAAGCATCAAGTTCAATTGCAAATCTTAATGGCAAATTCTCCATTTTTCCTTAAGCCCTCCTTCCACATTTCTTTCAAATATCATTTAAATCCAACTTTTGTTTGAAGAATTTCTGATTGTCAGTGTGAAAGATTCTGTATGTTGAAAATAAAAAGAAAGATATTTAAGCACTACTCATATGTCTTTAAACAGTTTTGTGGAGAAAGAAATGTCCCTGTCTGATACAGTTTCTAGTTGTCTTTTCAGTATCTGAGAGCAATAATTCTCTCCTCATCTCACTTTTATTTAATCACTTTTGTGGTAAATAAATCTGATGAGTGAGAGTGAGGTAGTCAATTAGGGATGCTGCTGGCAATTAGATAAGCATATATGGAATATACAAACTTGAATGTAGCAACCATTAAAGATGTCAAAACAATTAAAAATATGGTCATAAAGCTCAATCATTTAAATTGTCATCTACAAGAATTCAGATGTACCATTGGTCAAATAATTTCTCGAAAAATGTAATAACCACACCACAAAGGGGTCTGATGTGACACAATAAGCCAGAGAAGACTGCTGTTTCTCCAGTCTCATAAGCTAGTCCAACCAACCTACAGTTGGTTCTTATTGCAGATGTGATACAAGTTCCCTACTTCTCTGGTTTGAAATTTGTAAGTTAGGAGTGCTAAATTCAGAACTATTTCCGTGGGAAATGTTAGAGATTACATCTTGCTAAAGAATGTAAGAGAACTTCCCGAGCTTTCAATGCCTCTGTGTTCTGCTCTTGAGACATTTGAAGGCTAATCTGATTTACATTATTCATTAACAAATTAGAAGCCATAAGATTGGTTATGAAGCAGCACCTAGTGAGATCTTCTTCCAAAAACTGTTTGTAGAGTTCGTCCACTTTTTTTTCCATATAACTATTAAGCATAGAATTAGACAGGGACTGCTTATGAAACAACATACTTTTTTCTCGAATTTCATCCCCATTCAAAAGATTTGAGGCAGGTAATTTCTCTAGAGGTTCACTGATGGGAGAATGACCCAACGGTACATCTACTGAAAGTAAAAGAGGACCATTAAAAGCATCATCACGTATGTGTTCCACAAAGCAGCCGGAATCATACATGTTACCCACGTGGTCTCCTCCAATCTGTAGGTCTGGATAATTCTGGCAGATACTTGTACATGAACAAGATCGGTATAAATCTAGTTGTTTTTCATCATGTTCTCTCTTTGGAATGGGTAACGCAGCAGACACATTTCCTGGAAGGGATGCACTTTTGCATTTTGCTACAGTTACCTCATCCACAGATTTTATTTTATTTTTATCATGACTTTGCTCTGTTAAACTTTCTTTCATGACCTTATTTTGATTTTCCATTTTATCAGGGGAAAGTGACTTGTCTTCTATATCTAAAAGCTGCTTTTTCCAAGTTTCCTTTTCATCATTTGAGGTTTTCTTACATGTAAGTGGTTCTTTGTATAGGAGTTCAATTAGGAAGGCTTCTCCAAGCATTTTATTAGACAAGGTTTCTAAAGAGAAGAGTGTAATATATCCCTGTAATAAAAAAAAAATTCATTAAGGCAATGTACATTAAAATGTCTAATCAAGATTTAACTCCTACATGAAAACACAAATGATTTAGGGAGGCACTATTGCTCAAAGGATAGAGAATAGGAACAGGAGTAAGGAGACTTGGGTTCTGACTCTGTCATTAACTATTTACCATAAGGTAATTTATTTATTATTCCTGGGAAAATTCCTCAATTTTCCTATTAATTAAATGGTGATAATAATGCTCCCCAGACTTCTTCACAAGGTTATTGTCAGGATATTATATGGTAAACAAATGTTTTAAAAGTACAAACTTATACAAATGTATAATTATTTTAATATATTCCACTGTCATAAATGATTTATTTTAAAATTATTAGTTAAAGTGCTTAAGCCTTTACCTTCAAATAGTCTGCTAAAAATCAAGTCTGCTTTCAAGGAATTGGTCTTAACTGTGTTTTAATTAATATTGTCTGAGTCATATTGAAAACAATTACTATACCTTAGAATGTGTTTGAGAGATGAATATTTATATATAGTTTGGATCTATGCAAACTGATTTAAACTATTAATACACCCACTGATTTTTCAGTAATCTAAATGCAAATAGGTTTGTCAAATTCACTACCGTCTTTTTTTATTTTTATTTTCTTTCCCTTCCTCTCTTCCTTCCCTCTTTCCTTCCTTCTGTTCTTTTCTTTTGGACTTAAAACTTATTTCCCAAAGCACTTATGTCAGTCTTTTGCACTAATCTTTAGTGCAATTTTAAGGCTTCCAATTTTCCCTATAAACTCTACAAGAGTACAAAAGGAAAAAGCAGATTTGATTCAAGACACAATTTTCCTTTAGTAGGTCTGTAGTGTCTACTATAAATGTTTCCAGGAAACCTACTTATTCATATTTAAAGGCTTTTGAGTAGAAAATAAAACAATACAAACTAAAATACATGAGAATTTAGACTTACCTTTTCCGAATGTCAGGATACCTAAAGAAAGATTCAGTCTTCTGAGATTTCAACAGTCCAAACACAGGAAAAGTCCCTTTTGGCTTGTTTTTTCTCAGCTCTTGCTTATACCTCAGAAAGATAACTTTAACCACACAAAATGAAACAGTTCTGCTTTCCATTCATACCTTAGGGCTGAACCAACTAATAGGAGAATAATGTGGGTTGATCACATATATGGTAGGGTAATGATCACATACTAAAAGAGGATCTTGAAAGTGTTTATTCAAGATGCAAATGAGAATGACAGTGGGAAATGTTAACAGCAATAGCTTTCTTCATTCAAATGAAGATAGAGACAAGGATATTTTAATATTTTTAAGTAGAAAAAAGCAGTATGGTAACCAGCATATTTTGTAACACTGAATAATTAAAAATAACTTAAATGGTCATCAATAAGACAATGGTTAACTTATGACATATCTATTGTATGAAATACTAAACTGAGGATTTTTAATGATGGAATGATATTAAAAATAAGGAATTACTACATAACAGTCATTCTAAATGTTCTACATATATGACTTAATTTAAAACAGAAACTATTATCTCCATTTCACAGAGGAAAAAAGACAGAGGAAGGTTATATACTTATTGAAGTTCACAAAGTTAGTAAATGGTGGAACTAGGATTTGCACCAAGCAATTGGATTCAGAATCCATACTCAATCACTACACGATATTGCCGCTATGTTTATTGATGGAATGCAAGTTGCAGAACCATATAAACAGTACGATTCCATCATGTGTTGTGTGTGTACTATGTGCCAAGCTCTTTTCTAAATACTTCACATATACTAACTTAATCCTGTTAACATCTATATGAAACAGATATGATAATTACCATTTATCTATGAAGAATCTGAGGGACAGAAAAGCTAGATAAGATGTCCAATAACACACAGTTCTAAGTGGTAGACTCTGGGTTAGAACCCAGGCAGCCTGGCTTTAAATACTGTGTGCTTAACTTTCCTGCTACAACAGATTTTTTCTCCCTTTTAATTGACTTAATATATGTAATCATGTTTGTGGAAAAGAATACAAATCAAACTGTTAATAGTGGTTTCCTCTGGCAGGGAGAAGTTGAAGGGTTAATTTTATTTTTTACTCCCTATACTTCTATACGGTTTGAATTATTCTACAATTCACATGTATTCATGTATTATTTGCATGATTGAAAAATAGTCCACACATATAAAAGGACAAGAAAAAACAATGTTAATTTCTTTGAATGTATTTTCTCAATCTCACAGGAGTTTGACCCATTCTTTAGAATGATTTTAAACCCAGATACAAACTGCCAAAGTAGATTGGAAAGCATGAACAAAATTTCTACATAGTTGATGCTTTCAGCTATAATTATCAATACAGCTTTTGTTTTACAAATAATTATTTCAAAATAGTTATCACAAACATCCCACAGAATAGGTTAATTCTAATTTTGTATACCATACCAACCACGTTTTCTTATGTTATCAAAGACAACCTCTTGTAAGAAATAGTGTATTAATTTAGCATGGATGTGAGGGAATGGCTCACAGCAAAATGAGAAAATATTTCACAACCCCACACCAGAAAGATAATAGAAACAATTGTAAAAAAAAAAAAATAGTTTTTTCTACCACTGCTATCACAAAGGAATAGTAAAAGAAAATGGAGATCTCAAATTGTTTCTAACCTAAACTCCTTCACTTGTTACACCCCGTTTCCTTTGTCTTACTCATCTCTATATCTGGCTGATCCAAATTTTAGCAGTCCTCTGTCCTAAATATCTCTGACTTTCACTACTGTCATTTTGCTATTGGATTCTGCAGCTGCTTCCAATCTTGCCCCTTTTCAAATCCAGTTGACATGTTAGATTTATCCACCTTTTGCACAAACATGCTAATTCCTTCAATGGCTTCTAATGGATTAATAATAAGAATAGATACAATATATTGAGTGTCTCATAAGTGAAAGATGCTTTTAGGCAACATCTGCACTTATTTAATCTTCTCAGCAAATATGCAAGTCATGATTTTCTACGTTTTTACAAAACAGAAAACAGCCTGGAAAATGCTAAAATTCAAAATCTAACATGAAACCTAAAGGTCTATGTGCTTATCCCTGTTTACTTTCTTAGCCTCTATTCCTCCACTTGCTCCCCAAAGTTCCAATTACCATGTTGCTTCATGACTTTTCCTTCTACCTAAAATTCCTTTATTCTTATAACTACCTTGAAGGTAATTTTTTTTTCTTATTCATAGTAATGTGTTTGTTTCCAAGCGGCATGCAAAGAGTCTGGCACTTATTATCATCAATAATTATTATCATTTTCTGAACTACCTGCTTGTCAGACCATATGCTAAACACTTTTACATACTCAGTTCATTTACTCCTCACAGATGATGCTGTCATGTAGGCATCACCTTTCTCACTTTAACAACAGAGAAACTGACATTCAGGGGAAATATTTGCCCGAGACCCATAGTTACGAAGTGGAATCCAAATGTGCCTAACACAAAAGCTGGTTCTGAGGTTTTTTGGCACTTCACTCTCAATTTTCATTACCCATATTTGGCAAAGCCAAAAAATCCTGTAAATATTATCCTAATCTTCAAGTACTGGAAAATATTAAAATGAGAATAAAGGTTGGAATACTAAGCTACAAAGGTATTGAAGGGAAAATGGACATTAAAGTGCGAGGTCATCTTTTTACACAGGGGGAGAGGAAGTGCTAGGACAGTCAGGGACTATTGCACTCACTAGCACACAAACCAAAAGGTTAATTCCCAGAAGGAAGGGGTGCCCTGCAAAGCACATCCTCGAGAAGGAGGAAAGGAAAAGGTAAAAAAGATTGCTATGGTGGTCCGGTCCCGTCCAGGTAAGCATTGGCACCTTTTGCTCTGTTCCTACAAACCCAAGCAACATGAGTTTTAATTTATTTGTTTTCTTCACACTTCATTTTATGTTTTGGCCATTTTCTCCCTCAGGTGTCTTGGCCCTTCATTCGTGGCCGACTTTGCCAAGCACTCACCACCATTCCCAAGCAAGGAGGTGGGAGAAGGGGCAGCAGGG
>NW_006771059.1:1011706-1014241 GCF_000442215.2 Lipotes vexillifer
AGGAATGCAGAATCCTTTGGCTCTTCCTGCCACTCCTCCCCTGAGCCGTGAAGATGAAGGGAGAAAAGAGGCCTTAACTAGAGTTTATCCTCCGTGAGAGTTCAGCCCCTCCCCACAGGCCGGGCTGGGTGGGGGGTGCTACAGACTCCCAGTCACTAGGCTCCCAGAGTTCCCAGAATGGGGGATCGCTTGCGCCACAAGGGCACTTGTTTACCAGCCAATCCTGAGCGCAGGGCCCCTGGCGTTTAGCAACCGCCCTGGAGAAGGGCCGGGCGTTGGGACACAGCTTCTAGCATTGGTGAGCAGGACGCAACGGTGAAGTGGCTGACTCTGGGTTACTTCTGCAAAGTAGCCTCGGACTGAAAACAATGAGCTCCGTTAAAATCTATTACACCAGCGTGTTAGGGTGTAGGGAGGTGAGTGGAAAGAGAAAGGGCCTCAGCAGGCAAGAAGGACTAAAATGAAGACATTCCAGTTGGGGACTTCAGGATGGTGCTAAGACATTACCATCCCCTTCAGGCATTTCATTGTTCAGCTCCCTCCTCTAGGTTTTCGGGGTGGGAGGTGCAGGGGAGAATAGAGAATGTGGTTAACACCCTCACTCAGTTTGTGCTCTAAGAACTGATTGATCTTGGAGGTTTCTGTGTCTTGAGCTCAACTTCAGGGCTTCCAATAATTTTATGGATGTTTCAAATAGAAGAGGCAAAGAACCTTGTTTAGGATGGGGGGGGGAATGCCAGTGAGTGAATGGCCAAAATCTTCAGAGAAGTCTGGGCAACCCCAAAAAGAAAAACTGATTAATTTCAAAGAAGAAGGTGTATTTGCATAAATCAGACATTTCTTAGCTTAATTAGAGCTTAGATGAATTATTTTGACCAAGATGTAGGAAATATTATAGAACAATGTTTTCCAACAGCAATATATTGTGAGCTGCATATGTAATTTTAAATTTTAAGTAGCCACTTTTAAAAAAGATGAGATTAATTTTAATAGATTTTATTTAACACAAAATAGACTAAATGTTATCAATGCAACATATAATCAATATAGAAATAGAAATATTATATATTATTTTTTCATATTAAGTCCTCAAAATTCAGTATGTGTTTTGCATTTATTACATGTTTCATTTTGGACTGGCCACGCTTCAAGTGCCCAGTAGTCACATGTGGCTAGTGGTTATCACATTAGACAGCTCAGGTATACAGCTGGCTAAAAATGGCTAAAACTTTCATTCAGCAAAGCTTTTGGAGAAGCATGAAAACTGATTTGTAATTGATTGTATATGGTTGACAAACATTCATCACACTCCTGCTGTGTGTCAGATACCATGATAAGTGTGAGGAATGAGATTTGATCTCAGCCTAGAAAGAGTGCTTTGCTTTTCATAAAGCCTCATCAGGTAGATTAGGGATTTCAACTGGGTACTAGGAAACAATAGCAAGAAGCAGTTTAAAAAAGAAAATTATGGGCCATTTGACTAGTTTTTTTTTAAATAATGTGAATTATGTTATTGGATATGTTACTGAGTCTGTAAGAGGGAATGAAATCCGTAAGGACTACAGTGGATGGAGTAAAGGACTCACCCAAGTGTTGATCTGTGTCACTCAAACTGGAACATAAAAATAATCTAGAGGGTGTATTAAAACATTCCTGAGACCCACTCCCAGACATTCTGACTCTGTAGTTTTGGGGTGGGGTAAGCCTGATGCTGCTAGTGTTATGAACCACACTCAGACTAGCACTGGTCTAAGCAACTGTTCTTCTCTTAATGGGTTCCTCTGAAAAGGTTTTGAAAAACCACTATAAAAATGTGAAAGTCATATGCACCATGCTTTTGCAATTTTAAAAACGAATGAGCCTCAGAAAGTGAAAATATTGCATTTGGGAATTTCAGAAATTTCTCAGTAGTTGGAAATAAGCAGCGTTTTCCAAGCATGACCAGATTATATTTTCAAGCCATCAAACAAAAAGCCTACTCACATGCACTTTCACAGAAATCTGATTTGAATAAACTGGGGTTTGTACTTGTCAAAATGCTTTCACGTAAGTTTTCTAAGTCTAACATCACAGGTTTTATATGACAAAAATGCCCAAGACTGTCATATGAAAATG
The DNA here is from genome assembly GCF_000442215.2 of Lipotes vexillifer. Classification (NCBI taxonomy): domain Eukaryota; kingdom Metazoa; phylum Chordata; class Mammalia; order Artiodactyla; family Lipotidae; genus Lipotes; species Lipotes vexillifer. The sequence goes on from NW_006771059.1 coordinate 1,013,822, forward strand.
TAGAAACCTCAAATTTAATACTTATGTTATAGCCATTAACAAAAAGTTGTAGTTATAAAATATGCTTAAAAGATAACCAACTATTACAATTTTACTTTAGCGGTAATCTGTGTTTCGGGGGAAAAGACGATGTGGGGAAATACAGTACAGTAACAGATGACATAAATCTAACTGTTCATATGAGAGGACATAGCAAGAACTGGACACTTTTATCCACTCACATATTTGTAATCTTAATCCCCTGGTGTATTTACTAATTTTGTCTCATGGATTATCTCTAAATTTAGGCATAGTCTGTGATTATAGTTTTATTTTGTTGTTTATTTAAGTATAGTTGATTTACAATAATATATTAGTTTCAGGTGTACAGCATAGTGATTCAGTATTTTTTTTTTTTTTTTTTTTTTTTTTAGGGGGGCT